>NC_137913.1:22167135-22594635 GCF_963457725.1 Sprattus sprattus
CTCTAACGTTACGCTAAGTGAGTAGTAGAATAGTGAGGTGTCACACTGACACAACAATGAAAGCCTCTGGTCTTTTCGTCCACATAGTCCCTTACAGCCCTACCATCACATAGCTCTGATTCAGCTCACAAAGCTCCTCAGAGCTGTCAAAATACTATAGAAAAGTGTACTAGATTGTGGTTGTTGAACCACTCTTTCATTATTTGTTAACTGGGTCAAGGTGCCTTTGTCACTTTATATCCTTCCAGACAGAACTAACAGAATGTTTTTCAAAGCACCATCCCTAAAGGTTCCTAAATTCACATGCAGGGCTGCTAGAGGTCTGGCCTTGACCTCTATCTCTGTATGCCACTACACCGTCGGCTGGGGAGGGCAGCCCTGGCATAGAAGGGTCTCTGGACAGCTGGGCTCTCACCGTTCTCTGTGCCGGTGATCTGGGCGAGGATGCGGAAGGAGCGGGACTGGGAGGTGCCTGAGCGGGGACGCCAGTCCTCTGTGTCCTCGATGATGCGTTTCCTGCTGGCATCGCTGTGAGTGGGGACGTGGAAGAATCCGATGTCCGTGTCTATGATCGGTCTCCTGGGGACTCTACGCGTGCAGGCAACAAAGGCAATCGTCAGATCAGAGACTGTCATAAATTACGAGAAGCTGGGTAATTTGTTATCAGCAATAATGTGAAGGAAATGATGCATGAAGTGCCACTCATGCAACACAAACCAAAACCACATCAACTTTAAATTGGAGGATTGTGTATGTTCCAGTTTGTATGAAGTATAATGACAACCACAAAAATGACTTCATATGTGGGACAAACTTGTTGAATACATAGTACTAACATGCAATGAAGAACAATAGTTTGTGTGGAATGAAAATAGCATCAGTTAGATTATGTTATTTGCCACAAGCAATCAATTTAGCAGTACAAGTCCTGCTGTTCAGTCTGTAACTCATTTTTAAGGAAAAAGCACCAGTAAAATTAAGGCACACTCAGCATGGAGTGAATTTAAATGAGTTTGACTCATGGGTGTAATGAATGCAATGGCACTTCTCAAAATGAATACAAAAAACATATTTATATTTTCCCTGTTTACCATTTGGAGGGAGTTTTTCTATAGAGTAAAATAACAGCTAATTGGACAAGGACACAAAACTACGTGGCTATAAGGAAAACAAATATTAGGTTATAATTGGTTTGCATACATTTTCCACAGTAATTTACTTACTTTAAGATACTCTGGGGTCCACTAATGGATTGTTTTATGAAAAAAGACACACACAGAAATAATGTTTTTCTCCCTCAGGGAAATATAACACTGAATCATACACAGTATAAAACTCAAAACACTGTTAGTAGCACAAACACGATTAGCTAAATTATTGTTTTATGCACAAACGTAACTGCTATTTAAGCTTGTTTCTAACCCAGGTCTTATATGAAGCTCATGCAGGAACTTTTTATCTGTGATACGCACAACAAACAACTTAGTATAAAAAATATGGCCATTGTATAATAATAGTGATAGTAATATTATAGTAAAATATGGCCAATGCATAATATAGTAAAAGTTAATATGGCCATTGTATAATAAAAGTAATAATAGTAATAGTTAATATGGCCATTGTATAATAAAAGTAATAATAGTTATAGTTAATATGGCCATTGTATAATAAAAGTAATAATAGTTATAGTTAATATGGCCATTGTATAATAAAAGTAATAATAGTAATAGTTAATATGGCCATTGTATAATAAAAGTAATAATAGTTATAGTTAATATGGCCATTGTATAATAAAAGTAATAATAGTTATAGTTAATATGGCCATTGTATAATAAAAGTAATAATAGTAATAGTTAATATGGCCATTGTATAATAATAGTAATAATAGTAATAGTTAATATGGCCATTGTATAATAAAAGTAATAATAGTAATAGTTAATATGGCCATTGTATAAAAAAAGTAATAATAGTTATAGTTAATATGGCCATTGTATAATAAAAGTAATAATAGTTATAGTTAATATGGCCGTTGTATAATCAAAGTAATAATAGTAATAGTAGTGTAGTAATGTACTTTAGTTGGATTTTCTTTTATTGAAGGTTGAGCCACCTTGCTGGCAGAACAAATTACTGACACCAGGCATTTTGATAAGGATCGCCTCACCTGTGTTAATTTAAGATGTGAACAACCAGTAGGCTAGGGCATTTGGGCATTTTATTTTGTGGAACCTGTCGTTTGGAATTTTGAAGCTTTTGAGACGCTAGCAGGCATATGGTTTTTCAATTGAATCTGTTTATTTTATTTGCATCCGTTTGTTTCAATCGAATCTATCTGTTTTAGTTGCATCGTCAACTTTATAATTTATATTTTTGTGACAATTCCTAAGTTATTCAAACATACTGAACTATTGAAAGCTCAGACGGCATCTATAATGAAGTTACTTATTGGAGGACACTACAAGTAAATATGGCCATTGTATACTAAAAGTAATATTAATAATAGTAATAGTAAATATGGCCATTGTATAATAATAGTAATAGTAATAATAGTAATAGTTAATATGGCCATTGTATAATCATAGTAGAAATAGACATAGTAAATATGGCCATTGTATAATAATAGTGATAGTAATAGTATAGTAAAATATGGCCAATGCATAATATAGTAAAAGTTAATATGGCCATTGTATAATAAAAGTAATAATAGTAATAGTTAATATGGCCATTGTATAATAAAAGTAATAATAGTTATAGTTAATATGGCCATTGTATAATAAAAGTAATAATAGTTATAGTTAATATGGCCATTGTATAATAAAAGTAATAATAGTAATAGTTAATATGGCCATTGTATAATAAAAGTAATAATAGTTATAGTTAATATGGCCATTGTTTAATAAAAGTAATAATAGTTATAGTTAATATGGCCATTGTATAATAAAAGTAATAATAGTAATAGTTAATATGGCCATTATATAATAATAGTAATAATAGTAATAGTTAATATGGCCATTGTATAATAAAAGTAATAATAGTAATAGTTAATATGGCCATTGTATAAAAAAGTAATAATAGTTATAGTTAATATGGCCATTGTATAATAAAAGTAATAATAGTAATAGTTAATATGGCCATTATATAATAATAGTAATAATAGTAATAGTTAATATGGCCATTGTATAATAAAAGTAATAATAGTAATAGTTAATATGGCCATTGTATAAAAAAAGTAATAATAGTTATAGTTAATATGGCCATTGTATAATAAAAGTAATAATAGTTATAGTTAATATGGCCGTTGTATAATCAAAGTAATAATAGTAATAGTAGTGTAGTAATGTACTTTAGTTGGATTTTCTTTTATTGAAGGTTGAGCCACCTTGCTGGCAGAACAAATTACTGACACCAGGCATTTTGATAAGGATCGCCTCACCTGTGTTAATTTAAGATGTGAACAACCAGTAGGCTAGGGCATTTGGGCATTTTATTTTGTGGAACCTGTCGTTTGGAATTTTGAAGCTTTTGAGACGCTAGCAGGCATATGGTTTTTCAATTGAATCTGTTTATTTTATTTGCATCCGTTTGTTTCAATCGAATCTATCTGTTTTAGTTGCATCGTCAACTTTATAATTTATATTTTTGTGACAATTCCTAAGTTATTCAAACATACTGAACTATTGAAAACTCAGACGGCATCTATAATGAAGTTGCTTATTGGAGGACACTACAAGTAAATATGGCCATTGTATACTAAAAGTAATATTAATAATAGTAATAGTAAATATGGCCATTGTATAATAATAGTAATAGTAATAATAATAATAGTTAATATGGCCATTGTATAATGATAGTACAAATAGACATAGTAAATATGGCCATTGTATAATAATAGAAAAAAAATAATAGTAATAGTAAATATGGCCATTCACCAGACAGCATCCGAAATAGAACTTTTCCCAAAATAAACTAGTTCAGTATTTCCCTCTCCATCCACACAAGGGCGCTATTGGCTATCAAAAGTAAACCCTATTGAGCTCTTGCAGGGAGCAGCTGCTCTGCTCTTTCTCCCTGCAGACGTGTGTATCTCTATGTGCTGCACCTATTGTATATCAGTTCAAGCATCAGGGCACAACTGAATCTTGTTGAATCAGCTTGTCAAATGTATCTCTCACATTACATTGGTAAAGGTTGCTAGGTTATGCATAGTGTCTGTTCTTGGTAAAGACATTATACATGATTGCTAAGAGTACAAACTCTTGTGCACACAGTTTAAAAGCTAGGACCACAATATATCTCAAGCAAAGGCACCAAAGGAATTGAACGGATCAACTTCCAATACACTATTCTATCTCTATCTTATAATTATCTAATCAATATCTGTTTTCATACTGCTGCAAATCCTAACAAATCAATAACAGTTGACCTTGTTATTTCTGCTCAGATATTTGTGTTTCAGTGAATCAAATGGATATAAAATACTGAAACTTCCTGCAGAGCTTATGAATAGGCTATGAAGCAACTACCTTATTATTCTCATTTGATTTTCTTCAGACAGAATCTAAACCACAGTGGAGTGTACTTTCATCTCTGATCATAGAGCCATAGGAAACATGGACACAGGAAGGAAGAAGTTGGCATTCTGCGCATTCCAAAGGAACCCCCTACTCACCACGCATGTGTTCAGTGCTACACGCTCTCTGTCAGGTGGTGACAGGAGATATGATGATCAGCTGTCAATAAATCAATCAAGTCGGTTTGGTGCTGTGTGTATGAGGGTGTGTCCTTGTATGTGCGTATATAATCTCACTGAGCACTTTATTAAAAACACTTCACTGACACTGGGAAGGACCTCCATTTGCTCTCATAGCAGCCTAAATCCTTTGTGCCGTTGATGAAACCAGTTTCAGACGACCTTTGCTTTGTGACACGGTGCACTGGAAGTAGCCATTTGAGGATGGGCAATAGTGGCCATGAAGGGGGGCAAATGGACAACAGGAAACTATACTCAAATATAGGCAGTGGCATTCAAGCGATGATCGACTGGAATTAACAGGCCTAAAGTGTGCCAAGAAAACATTCCCCACACCATTACACCACCACCGCCACCAGCCTGGAGGTTGGCAGGGTTGGGTAGATTAGTTGCATACTGGTGGCTCCAAATTCTGACCCCATCATTTGTGTGCCTCAGCCAAAATCGAGATTTATCAGAATAAGCTAAATTTTTCCAGTCTTCAAGAGTCCAGTTTCGGTGAGCCTGTGTGCCCACTGCAGCCTCGGTTTTCTGTTCTTTGCTGACAGAAGTGAAACCTGACGTGCCTCTGCTGCTGTCGTAGCCCATCCGAGATGTTCTTCTGCTCACCACAATTGTACAGGGTGGTTATCTGAGTTACCGTGGCCTTTATGTCAGCTCAAACCAGTCTGGTCATTCCCCGCTGAGCTCTCTCGTCAACAAGGCAATTACGTCCACAGGACTGTTGCTCACCGGATGTTTCGTTGGTTTTCGCACGATTCTGAGTGAACGCTAGAGATTGTTGTGCATGAATATCCCAGGAGACTTGTTTGTGTGTGTGTGTGTGTGTGTGTGTGTGTGTGTGTGTGTGTGTGTGTGTGTTTGGCACATTGTAAGGGGGGTAATTGAGGCTCAGAGAGGGTCTGCAGCCACCTGAGACCTCCCTACGATCTATACTGACAATACGCATCTCACTTTGACATGCATGCAGGTTATTGGACTGCAAGGTACTAGGCCTGTACTGTACATTAGAACACAGCACCACAATAAAACACTGACGTGACAGAAAAGGCACTCGCATGCTCACAATACTAACTTTGTCACTGCAGTCTCCTACAGGATTCGAAAGCAGAGGGAAATAAACAGATGAGTTCAGAGACAGATGCTGTAAAGTGACAGTGGGACAGATTACAGTATTTTACAACAGCAGGCTGTCATCTCAGAGTCATCACCAAGCCCCTTGGAGACTGAAACAAACACTCACACATGCACATGCACATGCAGAAAGAATCACCGTACCAGATTTTTCAGCTATGAGTTTGCACATCTGCTATGCACCATTAACATGAGCATGGGTGGAGGGGGATACATACATGTGTGTGTGTGTGTGTGTGTGTGTGTGTGTGTGTGTGTGTGTGTGTGTGTGTGTGTGTGTGTGTGTGTGTGTGTGTGTGTGTGTGTGTGTGTATGTGTGTGTTGTTAACTCAAATGGGGAATCTCAGTTGGTCTGTATCATTATCAAAGTAGCTTTCCTAACTTTCTTACCCAACAGGCAACAAAGAGTTGATTGAGTGTGTGGTAGTTGACACTAGCACAGGGGTCACCCACAGGTTCCCTTTAGGTGGCTTTCTAGTAAGAACAGCGGGGGGTTACCAATGAAATGTTTGGTGTGTTCCACATGTGCTTCATGCCACTGTGATGGAGCGGGCCCCAGGGGTTACAAATATGGGACGCTGGGAGGAACGCACCGAACGAGAGCGCTCCCCCAGAGTCCGACCGATGACACATCCAATGAATTTGGGGAAAAGGCAGGAGTGGAGAGCATCTCATTATGGTCAAAAGGCCAACGTGAGAACGCGGGACAAAGGTCATCTGCCAGATTCCTTGTTCTGGAATCATGAGAGAATCCATTCCCAAAGGAAGGGGGGGAAACGACCTTTAGATAAGAGTGCACGAGGGACAAAGTGGGTGAGAATCATTTGTTTCCAATTAGGCTCCTCTGCCTTTCAACTTAATTCAGACCAGGATGCACCTCTTCCCAGCCCCAAAATAATGGGAGGAGGAGAACCACCGTGCTGCCGTGGAAACAGACTGATGCCTCTGCCAGTAATGGTGTCATCCCCGGTAGCAAGTGTAGGGTGTAAATCAAGTGTTTTATCAGCATTGTCAGATCAAACTCACTTCAGGGCCTATGAGTTTCCCCCCTTTCCCGTTTGGTTTGACAGAGTGCACGACCACAGCACTTTAAACTGCTAGCCTGACAGTGAGGCACATCCCAACAGAGCCATTCCCAAGTCCCCGTGAAGAGTATATATTACATTTTTACAGTCTTCCACTCAAGTTCAACAACTGCACGACATTAAGGCCCACTAACAGTAAAACGGCATGAAGATTCCTCCTCACACACTGAAAAGGGAGGGGGAGGATAACATGGCGTTTGGAGGTATTCCTGCCAGATGACTCCAGCCTGAAGGGTACTCTCCCTCGAAAGAACCCAGCATCCACAAACAAAACAGTGGTTTCAGACTAACGGAGCTCACTGTGAGCGCGGCACACCCACAAATTGATTTCCAACCCCGATTTATTTAGAAAGCTCTTAAATACAGTCAGCAGTGGGCCACAAATTTGCACAAATTCACCAAGCCTTAATCTAAGCCAGAGCTGCTCTAGACAAACATGGGGCATGTCTGCACACCAGGGGGGGGGGGGGGGTGTGGGGGGGGGGGGGGCAGAGACAGAGACAACAACACCCTCAGAGCTCAAGCTTAGCCAGGACATTTCAAGGGCTCAGCAACTGGATCCGGGATGTCTTTGTCCAATTCCCCTACGGTTTGCCAAGAAAGGCAAAGGTGTGAAATGCCAGTGGCTAGATATCACCAGGTGGTGTTGACTGTGAGGGAAGGGAGCCCAGTCACGTGATTTAACAAAAAAAGGAGGAAAATAAGAACAGGAAAACAGAAAAAAGGACTGTTAACAGAGCTCACAGGGCATAACCCAGAGAGGCACACTTGAAATGGGGGGGGGGGGTGTGCGTCCACTGAGATAGCAGCCCCTGTGGTAACATTAGGAGAGGCCTCCCAGCGAAGGAGTGGAGAGGAGAGGGGGGGGGGGGGGGGGTGTGGTGCGGTTGCAGAAAAAAAAAAGCCAGCAACATGCCAGCAAGGCCCAGAGCACTCTAAATATAAACACGCACGTCAAACACTCCTCCTCATATGCTGGGCTTCACTACAGCCACCTCTCCAACTGATAAACACACACACGCACACATAGACACACAGAGAGAGACACATGAGCTCACACACACACACACACACACAAACACAGACCCAAACACACACACACAGACATTTATACGTACACTTACACACAGACACATGAGATATGGAGGGGTAAAGAAAAACTGTGTATGTGTGTGTGTGTCAACTGTGCATATGAGAGAGAAAGAAATCTAACATTAAGGTTATCAGAAACCTCAGCAGTGTGGGAAAGATAGGTCTCTGCACCTCATCATCCGAGCGCTGATGGTATGTGCACTATGCGGCGCCGTGGCATAAATCATTTTCCTTTGCGCACGACAATAGCGACGCGTGTCATTAGCGCGCAAAGGCACTTCGGCGAAAACAAACACTAGTGCGTATGCACGACCATAGTGGCCCTTCAATTTTAAACGTGTGGGAGTAAACTGACGTAACACAACACAACTCTCCTTCTCTCCCTCTCTGAGGCTTAAGGTTTTTTCGCGGAAAAGCTCATTTCCATCATCATGACACATACAGCACACGGCTGCTCCCTTATGTTTTTGTGTTTAAATAAGCTGTGTGAGCTGGCCAAAAGCACTCGCACCCCATTACAACAAACTAATGATTCATGTCTCGACTGATATTCGGACTTATGTAAACTGTTTTGTTTTGGGGGGGGGGGGGGGGGGGTGTGAACCGGCCCACAAGAGACGCAGGTAATTAGATCACATACTCACTCTCAACAGAGCAAACTTTTTTCATTTTCCTGACATCGACCCAGTTAGTGAGAGCTCTAGGGTGTACATCATAAGAACGAGTAAATTACTATTTTTGTGGCATACCTCTGAAAACACACTTGCCTAGCAGCAACAGGCAGCTGGGGAACTTTGTACATTACACCCCCACACCGACATCTTTACCCCACAGAAACATTAACAGTTCAGTTGGGATACCACAAACTCTCAGGGGGTCCAAAATGGAGTCATTGATTGAGTCGGCCTGTGAGCTCCCATGTTTCCAGAGGGAGCAGTCAATGTACAACAAAAAATCTCTCTGTGTTAAGCTAAGCTGCAGTGTGTGTGTGTGTGTGTGTGTGTGTGTGTGTGTGTGTGTGTGTGTGTGTGTGTGTGTGTGTGTGTGTGTGTGTGTGTGTGTGTGTGTGTGTGTGTGTGTGTGTGTATGCACTATGCTAACCCCTCCCTCTTGTTGTCAAACTGGATCCTGACACAATGACCACATGTTTCTGCATCTGAAACTCCCATGCAACCTCACCCAGGAGGAGAGGCCACACCAGCACGCCAATCAGCTAGGCCTCTCTGGGAGAGCGAGGCACGCTGGGAAAGGAACTGTGGAATTATAGGTTACGGTGAAGAAGTAAGTGTGATCGTGGATGGGGCGGGTGAGTTAATGTGAAGGGGGGGGGGGGGGGGTGGGGGGGGTGGACTTACCCATTGAGTTGCAGGGTCTCCCCTTGGTCCTCCAGAAGTGCCCGCCTCTGCCCCATGGCTACCTCACAGGCGTTGTTGTCGGAGTAGAGGTTGATTGGCGTGTTGTAGACTGACGGCTGTGGCACGACAGGGAGGGAGGGGGACGGAGGGCACGCGGTCACTTTTCCCTGATAGGAAGGGGGAGGCGGCACAGGGGCACGGGCCAGGCTGGGCCTGATGGTGGTGGGGAGGGAGTTGTGTGGTGGGGACGGAGCTGGGTGGGTGCAGGTGGCAGGGGTGAAGGCAGATGAGGCAGATGGGATGGAAGCTACAGGCGGCGCCCAGGTTGGAGGTTTGGCCGCCTCCCCACCACCGAGGCCTCCACTGAAGGGCCGAGCGCTTTTGTTGTAGGCCGGGGCAGCTGCGCCCGAGTTGGGGGGGTTGTTGGGGTGGGGCTGGTGGGCTATGGGAACAGGCTTGAGGATCTCGGATGGCTCCTCCTAGAGGTGGGAGGAGAACATGCGGGAGAATGGCAACCTACCACAGCACACACATGCAACACTCATGCTTCCAACGTCGCCATGCAGTGGAACTCCCATATTCGCTGATTCGGTAACCACGATTTTAAGTTTTAAATTCCGTTATTAGCCTTTCCACACCGTTTTTGCATAACTTTTATTACAGTATATTGTTATAATTGCTTTATTGAATTATCAGTTATTGTAAATTATCAGTAATTGCGTGTTATTTATAAATGAAACTTCATCATAAGTATGTATGTACACAACAAAACAAGGTATACTTTATATGGTGTTTGCTACTATCCCAATTTTCGGCTATCCGCAGTAGGTTTTTGGAACGCCGATACGAGGGCTGACATATTACAGAACAAACACAGTACATAAGCGCAGCTATCGATTACTTCCAGCTGTACGTTACATCTTCAATCACATTAAACTGGACTGTGAGGCTCTGAATCACTGACGAATAAGGAATTAAATCATTGCGATTAGTTGGAAGCATCAGTGCTCTGGTGTAGCACAACAGTCTGATATGAAGCATTGAGGTGATCAAATGATATATAATGACAAAATGGTTGGAAAATGGTTGACAACCTACTGTCCCAGCATGCAGTTTCCCAGGCATTTCACACTTTACATAAATACGTCTCCAAGGGGGTTCATGGCCATGCAGATATACATTTCATACTCATAACAATAAACACACATCAATACATTTCACTCCTTTATGGGATCTGTCAGTTCTTGCACGTTGGCACTGAATGTATGCCATACACATGGGGTACATTGT
The DNA here is from genome assembly GCF_963457725.1 of Sprattus sprattus. Lineage (NCBI taxonomy): Eukaryota > Metazoa > Chordata > Actinopteri > Clupeiformes > Clupeidae > Sprattus > Sprattus sprattus. The sequence goes on from NC_137913.1 coordinate 22,177,842, forward strand.
ATAATATTTCAAAAAAGGCCTCTGATCATTTGCAGGTGGGAATGTAACAGAAGATTTCATACCTTTGGCACGCCAGCTGGTTTTGGGAGACTGGATGCTCTGTGGAGAGAAAAAAGAAGCTGTCTGTCAGCGCCATTTCATGTTCTTTTGACTCTTCTGATGGGATAATATGATTGTTATAAGCTATGACAGTGTGTGAACGCAAATAAACATGCATAAATAAGCATGCATTAGCACACATACAAACACAAATAGACAGACAGATGAACTGATACATAGACAGGTGAGTTTATACGCAATTTTACTAGTTTTGGATTCATTTCAACTCATTAGTGTACACTGACACTGGCAATTACCGTTGCATTGGCAATCAAAAACTATAGGATTCGTTTTAAGAATGAGGGTGCTATGTCCTCCTAGCAACATCTTAGCAACAGTAGTGACTGAACCAGCATTTATCATTATTATAATAATAATTATTATTATTGTTATAGCTTTGCAAAATCATAATAGCTACAATGCCATACACGTTGACAAAGTAGTTCTTCTGTCTGACAGGATTTGTTTTTAATGTGTTGTTAGCTGACAATAGGGGACAAGCTAATGAACACACCCAGGTTGTTTACAGACCAAAGTTCATATATTTTGCTTAGATACATGCATTTGAACCTTGCCTAGCTAACCAAAATCAATGTTGCAAATAAGTGTCCTCCTACAAAGTCATACATCGAGGTAAGAAGAACATTCAGCTTAATGTTCTGCAGACAACTCAATGTTCTAGAAACTGTGTTTCTTTGAAATGACAAGTAGAAAATGCAAAGTGAAAACATGCAGCTTGTGTTCTTTCATGTAAGCCAAACAGATCGTTCAGAGTTGCTGCTTCAGGAAACTCGAGCTTTAGACTTAAGGCCACACACTGTATTAATTACCAGTTCTTTTAGGCCTATTAAAGCTCTACTATCTGATACCCTTGATTGTGTTGCCCTAAGGAGATCCTCAGTGCCATGTGAGACCTCTGAATGTCAGCGCTGAGATTCCTCTCAGATTAAACATTCTGGAACATCGATAGCCATCCAGTCGGCTTTCCAGAACGATCACTCCATCTCCAGCTTTGTCAACTACCCATGCCTTCCAAAAGGAATCCAGTTAGTTACTCGGCAAAAATACTTACTTTTGCAACGATAATGCTGAGATCCAGGGAGTGGTCTATGGATTGGATTGGGCCCTGTACTGGCACTCATCCAGCAGGGCCAACCAAGAGTCATCTACCTACTATTGGGGTCTACATTTCTATCGTTACTGGGAGAGTTAGTGTGATGATTTAATTTCAAGTAGGCTACTGTAGTATTAGCTTGGTTAGTTTCAGCTTTGTGGCTAAAATTATCTGTGCTCACTTTTTTCTGAAACTGTTGATTAAGCTAGGGTGACCAGACGTCCACTTTTACCCGGACATGTCCTCTTTTCGAGAACTAAAAATGCGTCCGGCAGGGATTCCATAATTGTCCAGCATTTTGCCTTGTCGGATATTTGTGTGGTAAAAATGGTCACCCTAATTAAGCCATGATGTTATTTTCAATGTATGCATTTCACATTTTCAATCTAATTCATGAATATAAGGCTGCAACAGGTAGGATAAATAATGAGTTGCGTCACAATGAATGAACGAATGCGTGAACACAATTAGCCGCAGGTGAATCCACAGATTCCTTCTTTGAGGAAGATAAAATGACTAGCACTAGCCATTGTCTTCCAGATGTTTATTTTTGCATTTTGCATATCAATTGTCTACCATCTTGACAAAACAGTCTTTATTACTAGTAAGCTGTTTGAACTCCAGCTGACAGCCTGACACCTGAACTTCTTCCTGCCAATATGGCCCCAATATGGTTTGTGACGTCAACTGCTGCATCTCTATACATAATGTTCTAACTGTTGGGCTACTGGCACAAAGGCCTGTGTGACAGTTCTTACACACACAACACACAGACAGCACCTGCGGAGCTCATCTGAAGAGGCTGTAGCTCACTGGCTTCTGTATTACACAGCACATAAGTAAGCAGAAGCCAATACCCTCTGCACGCACTGCATCTCCCTGGCAGACATCAGGCATCTAAGCCCACCCCCCAACCCTGGCATAAATCTCCTACCTGACTGTGTGATCTGTGAATTTATTAGCCATATCATGAGATAGCCAGTGGGGCCCCAGGTTGTGGTGGAGAGTGAGGAGGGGGGGGGGGGGGGAGGGGGTGTGTGAATGGGTTGGAGCGTATTTGTGGCGGGAGACGTATGTCGGGAAGCTGAGTAATGACTCCAGAGCCGCACCGTGACACGCTCTCAGCTTCCACGGATCATAACACGCTGAATCAATAATCGGCCCCTCGGACGGGACGGGATAGGGTGGCTGGATCCGCTTTCCCAATGCGGATGACCTCATCGTCCTCGGCGGCGGGGTGGGGAGCGAGGGGAAACAGCGTGGGGGTGAGGCTCCGACGCATGAGCGACAGACCTGGGCGTTTCTGAGGTTTGCCCTGCTTTGCCAGAGAATGCCCAGCATTGTACATACATACACATGGGTGGGGGGAGAAATTCTGCAGGCTCGAGCGCATCTGTGAGCAGCTTTGGATAGAGAAACAACACGGAGCACAGAATGGTCTTTCAGAGCACTGCCCATAAAAATATTTAGCTTTTTTCCTGCTTTTTACACCTTCCCCATACAAGGCTGTAAAGACATAATTCCCACATTGAAAAACAGACCCAGACAGGCACAACTCACACAAACATCCAGGCTCGCCAGCATAATACCAGCCTTTGATATTGCCTTTTGGGCCCGACAGACCACTATACACTGTGCAATTAAAGGGCTGCACCCAACAGATCTTGTTTACTTAAAGTATACGAGGCTTAATAACATGTGGCTGTTTGTGGCTGTCCATAACTTGAGGACAGTCGCATGTTTGCAAGCACACACACTCACACTCACAAACACAGACACACACACACACATTCATAGAACAGGAAGCAGAAATACATTCCTACTCACATTCTAAAATACAATGCACAACGATGCTGGGTTAAAGATGTTGAACACTTGACACACAGCACACACACTCAAACTATTTTCTCCTATTACAGAACCAATGTAGCGTCCAACAACCACTCCACTCACTCACTCGCGGGCTCACTCAGCTGGTGGTAGGAACATTCCACCTTGATTGATGCTAACAGCAGCTATGACAATCACAACTGCCCTGAGGCCCATTCGTCATGTCAGAAATAGCACAAGTCAAAATTAATAAACCCATCCACATCATTGCACTGGCAAACATTGGAAAGTGATAGGGAAATCTCTCTCCGAGGTAAATCTCTTTTACGCAAACACACATAGGAAGGCATTAGCTAAAATACAGTGCCCTGTGTCTCCCCGGATACAGATAAAGACCACCACTCGACTGGGAAGGGACCATATATGAACAAAAACTGCAAACAAGTCCATTCCCTGCATCCCCTCAGGACTGAGATTAGATGAATGCAAAATATGCACCATATACTGCTCCAAAAACAGTAGTGGTGCCTTCCATTCTGAGGGAAATCATTGCTTAGTCACAGAGCGACAAGCTAATCTATGCAGATACGCATTGGTTCCCTCCAGCTACTGACTAACTGCTTTTTCCATTATTGATAGGCTAGCTGCCCTCCAACTTCCCAACCATGTGAACTGTTTTCTTTCACGTTGAAGTCTCGCATCATTCCAACTCTAATAGTGGGCTACCAGTGTTCTAGAACATGTGGCACATTCTCCAGTCCGTCCCTCTGCCTTATTAGGAAGAGTAGCAGGACTCTGACACTTCAAAGCACAATTTCCCTGAGCTGAGCAAAGCTGACTGACTTTCTTTTCATGTCAAAGGCAACACAAAGAAGGACAGAGAAAATGAGAGTGGCATTAAGAGAGAGAGAGAGAGCCGGAGAAAATTGACAATGGAAGGGTAAGAGAAATAGTGAGAGTGACAGAACATCTACTCAGATCACAGGCTAACAGACAGAGAGTGAGTGGGGAAAAGAGACAAACAGACAAACAGAGAGACAGACAGACAGACAGACAGACAGACAGACAGACAGACTGTCCCAGGGAGGATTGTTCTCACACATTCATTTATTCATCAGGCTCTTCCTCATCACGCCTTCCGACTGTATAAAAAATGACAACTCCATTCATGGGCTATTTTGATGGTCAACACACAGAGTTTATCTCGGCACACTTAAAATAGCTGCGCAGCGCGAAGGCTGAGCCGCCTGCTTTTCCTGGCCTTCAACTGCGGACCTCAAGGTCCGGTGAGGGGAAGGTCAGACACAAAGAGCCACGGCGGTCACTCTCTCAGCAGACCTTGACAGCTGGCTTGAAATGACCGCTGCGTCTGAGCCCAGACAAAATACCAAGCTTGTTAAAGCCCATCTTCTTCCCCTGCACCGCCGCAGACGGTTTAAAGAGTTTGATCACTTTACCATTTACTCAGAGAAGGTATGTGGGATGAGTCCCCTCAGATCAGGTCTGGACGAGGGAGAGACCACCTGGCACTTCGGCTGGATTCTTTTAAAAGCGTTTTAAAGGAGCAGCGGTCGAATAACAGCATCTGGGGCTGCTCAAGCGGCGACTCAGTTAAACGCTTGACATTAAACAAGCTTGTTTGTAATTATGTACACAGATTAACTCCCTTAGTGGTATTTGGAGGAACGATCAGAGTTAGTCTGTGTGCTCTGCAGGACACTACCCCCCACCTACAAAACGGAAGATTAATAGACACACACACACAAATACATACTTATATACATAGAGCAGACATCATATCTTCATTATGGATGGACGAATTGAAAGTATGTTAAAATGAATGGTTTAAATTGCACTTGGCTAGACAGAAGAGTGATAACAAAATTCCAGCACAGGTGTTTGAATGGATCCTCTAAACAAAACAAAAGATTATTGTAACCAAACCAAATTTTCAAATGTGTAAGCATACGTTTCCAAGGAGGCTTGCTCATATTCTATTCTGATATGATACTTGTAAGCACACATTTCCCAGGAGGCTTGCTCATATTCTTACTCTGATATGGATGGACCTTTGCTGCTGACAACAAACAGGTGGGCAAGCTTGGACAGTATTATCATTAGCTTAGCATTAGCACTCATTGCCCACTAAAACCTGATGTTTAGCTCAGTCCTCCTGAGCAACTGGCTGTAACTGGGGAGGTGCGACCACTCAGAGTAGCAGAGGAATATGTACACAACGATGCTCTGCCAAGACCAACAGTCTGGCACATACCATCAGCCAGTGTAATGCTAGAGCTCGCAACCCAGTGTTTTTTTTTTTGCAGTGAAGAGGTAATTACAACCACTTAGTCCTCCCAGTCAATTTGCATTATTCAAGTCCACTATTCGATTTCAGGCTCACCAAGGAGGCTGCAACATGCACCTGGGGTATTTAGGGGCTTTTAAACACACTGACAAGTTTCTGATTTCAGGAATTAGATATGAGGGTTGTTTTATTGGTGCGAAGGGAAGGGGAGGTGGAAGGGTTAGGTTCATAACCAACACTTCCATACAAAAAAAAAGGTCCTGCCAGCATGGCCTGGTCATTAGAGGTAGTACAGAAGGCATGTTGTCATCGCTGTGTGGTAAAAGCACTTACAAGGCCCACATAGTTCCTCTGGGAAACACGCTTTCTGCCTCGGAGTGAAGCAATTATCCAACTACAATACCAGCAATGCCAGACTGTGTGTCAGACTGGTATTCACTCTCCAAGTCTCTCTCTCCCTCCCCTTTCACTCTTTGCCCTCTCTGTTTCCTTGATTAAATCTTTCAGGCCTTTTGACAGATTTGGAGAATTCTGACCCAACTCCATTTGTCTTTCCTTGTTTGTGCGAAAGAGGTATACAGGGGGAGAGAGTTCATTGTTCTGGCTATGGCTATTTTGTTGTGTGTGTGTGTGTGTGTGTGTGTGTGTGTGTGTGTGTGTGTGTGTGTGTGTAGTCAATGTGTGGAATCAGACAAAAATCATGCAGCATTCATTTACATTGAGCAAGATTTCTAATCTCAACGCTTCTGTGTTTTCTGAGTAGAATTACACGGAAATACCACTGATGTCCTTTCATCATCTGCCCACCAGCACTGAATCACTTCATGCTCTCCATTTCCAGCAAAGAGCTGGCCAGTGGGGCCACCTAGCTGGCTAAAGGCCAGCATTGATAAGGCTTGATCAGGATTTGGAAACCCACAGTAAGGTCGAAATAACTCTGATATTGCAATTAGAGACAGCCTTGCTTCGAACTTGAGCTCAAGCCTGGCCTCCCAGCACTAAGCAGCTAAGCCAGTAAAGGCACAAAGGGTTGTATGCCTGGGTTCATGGAGAGAGCCTGTGCAATTTTGGATGGTACATTTAAAATTTGAACATTACCTGGGTTTACCTCCCTCTCCTCGGCACATCGTTTAAGGTTTCAGGGCACAGGAAGGGGGGAGAAAGCAGCTAAGGAAGAGCTCCAGTGATGATTGGAGCGTTTAAACACAGGACTAGTGCCCTGATGACAAAACCACAGCGGCGAGCGAGCATCTCAACCACAGCTTCGTGCTTATGAAAGATGGGACTGTGGCGAGCCAAAGGATAGAGGTCAGCACCCACGAGAGGGTGAAACTCAATGCGCAGGAAAATCTCTCTGGAGCAGAGAGACTCGAGTCAACTTGCGCATGAGAAAAACTGGCAGTTTTGGAAAGGCAGCAGGGGCCTTTTGAGAGTGGAGTAGCATCACACTGTTTATTCTGCTGACAGCGAAGTCAAAACCAAGAGAATAAACAACTTCTACAGGGTCTGACTGGGCCAAATGGGTGAATTCACTTAAGCTAAAAAGAAATGTGTCATGAAAGGTTACGGGCAACCATGGCCAAAAGGATTGCTTTCGATTCTCTTAAATGACTGCTGTGATAATGAACAGACAAATCTCCGGGCCGCTCTATTTAAGCCAAAATCAATAGATTTACGATGTTGACAATGAAAAACGACTGGAAGGCTATGTATCTCTCACGGTTGCCAATCAGACTACGCACACACACAGAAACACTCAGTGTAAAAGTCTAATGAGAAGCTCAGGTCCTGCAGCTGCAGCTACCCACATCTGTATCAAACCCCTTGATCTTTCTAATCTCAGACAAACCCACAACACCCTGAGGGGGGACTGCAGGTGTAGCATGAACACTGTGCTTCCACGGACACATGATCCAGCAGGGGCAGGTTACCTTTTTCTTTCTTCATGTCCAGAGATAAAAGGAAGGGGGGGTTCTCTAAAAGCATTCTTATGTGGCCTGGGCTCACCTCGCCCACACCACCCCCTGGCACGAAGTTGGCTCGGTGCCTACGGGCGACAGAGAGCAGCGGTGGCAAAAGATCAAATGGCACCGCAGAGGAATCTCTGGAGCACACTCTGGCTGGCACAGCAATAGACCCCCACCAGGCCCTACCATCCTTCCCCTCAGCGCGCTAAGAGGAAATCTGAAAATAGCCCCCCGGTCGTCGGAGGCTGCCTCTCAGTCGGTTGGCGTATCCAGTGGCTAGGGGACTTAAGAGGACCACCGTTCTTCCATGATCCCATCAGCCAAGCTAAAATAAAACATACTCACCCACTCGTTTCCGAGTAGATGAGTCACTAGCTGCGACAAAAGGGTCCTATCCTAGATAGAGTTTAATTTGAGAAGGCAGGCTTTTATATGTAGCCACTTTAACATACAAAACCCATTAATGTATCAGGAAAAAACAACATGGGATAACACATTTTCATTCCCACTTAGTCTCCCAAAAGAGTAAAGTCACTAGTGTCAGGTAGCCTATTCCCACCTGACTGTATTTAACAGGACGCTACGGAGCCTTCATGTGACGTGTAAAACATGTCTCATGGTCTCATGCCTGTTAACAGTTGTTAATAGCTAGGGTGTGCTAATATGAACTAATTAGTTAAACTCATGTATTTAATTAAGGAGACTTTTATGTCAATAAAATCATTCGATGACATTTGATACATCTTCCCTTTTATGTGTTTTAAAATTGAACTTGAACTTGAACTTGAACCCACAAAACCATCCAAAGGCAACCTGCATGTCACTAATTGCATGGGCCTTAGCTATGTTAGTTATGTAAAGCACCGTCCACTTCTTATTTAATGGAACTTGAGCAAGCCTGGCTAACAGCAGAGGAGCTACAGCCCCTGTCTTTTACTCACTGAAGTCAAATGGCTGCTTCTCTGATTTCTGTGAAAAAGTAGTTGTCAAGATCTCGCCAAAGAATAGTTAAAAAACTCTTTCAGCCTCTGCAACCACAGTGAAAGACAACAACACACACATATTATACCACAGCAAGTAGTTTGTCTGATTTGTCAATTATGCAGACGTTAATATTTATAATGACAATAATTGCAGAGGCCAGTGAGCATGTAAATAGCTGTAAACCAACAACCCACACCACAAAAGACGTGTGCCAGACCAGAGTAATCACACTGATTAAGCTGTGAATTACACTGATATCTTGAGTCTAGATACTTCAACCGAAAAAGGTTGTGGAAGTAATTTACAGCTTAGAAAAGGAAAGGAGGAAAGGGGGTTGGTGTGAACATGTGAAACACGGCCATTTACCATCTCGGCTCTGCAAGCACAGGCCAACCGGGCCAGCTCACGCATGGGGAAGACAGCCGCTAATCTCAAGACAAGCAAACAAGGCAATCAGGAGAATGTGCTTGTAAATGAGCCCTCCTGATGCGAAATAAGATAGGTTTCCAAAAAGCTGACGGATACAGCATGAGAGGGAAAATCAGCAACTCAAACGCACAGCATTCTACGTAAGAGCTAAATTAGTATAACTGACTTTTAGATGAGTATTAAATTGTCAAATTATCAGGAACTCCCACACAATGACCACCCAGCGATGTTACCTTTCATTTACCTCTTCCTACATTTTTACTACCAAACAGAATTTACCCTCTCCTTGTAAAGAGCATTTCTGTGCATGTCTGTGACTGTTTTGTCTCATCTCCTCCCGTTGAGACTGCAGTAATTCAGAGGTATGCCCAGTCTAAACAGCTGCCCATATGATAGCCGTCGGACAATAGTGACGGGGCCACAGCAGCAGCAGGCCATATGTTTCTGTGATCACGTTTCCAAACCAGCTGACCCAAGAGACCGTTTCTTCATTTTCTGTTTTTCTTTTCTTTCTTTTTCCAGAACCTTTCCCTTATCAAGCTTGAATCCGTTTAATCTGGGCTCTATGAAGAAGTGCGTGGTTCACTTGAAAGCAGACTAATACAATTCTTCACAGAGTGGAAGGCATTCCAGAATCCCCACATAGCGCTGACAGCCATTTGCCAAGGTGAGTACCGCCACCACATGACGGACATTTCAGAAATATGAATTACCATGGCAGCTTAAACAGACTAAAAGATGGCATCGACTTAGGGTGTCAGAAGAACTAGTGTCATGGGGTTACCTATAGATTAATCGAGGAGGAGTAAGTCTTCTTGTTTTGATATTGTAAGGCTTGGCATCTAACTTTCTAATGGACTCTCACAAGTGTACACACACATGCACACAAAAACGCAGACGTACAAATAAACACATGTCAGCAACTGCTCCCCGGGTCCTGGCTACCTCAGAGGTAAAGCAGGGGTTTAACAAGTGGGCTGAGTGGGCTGCCACAGGTTTAGGAGCCCCACTGGTGCCATTAGCCCAGGCCATCAACACTTTATCACGGCAGACATCTGTGCAGAGAACGACCCGGCTGAAAACACCACAACAGACACGGCAGTCTCTGTCTCATCACATCACATCACACCACCCAAGGGGCAGGAAGCAACTCACGGTGGCACCAGGAACATTCCGGCATTCATCACAATGGTGAATGTCTTTCCCATGTTTTGTGAGAGAAAGGGGTTTAGCAGTAAACTAAATTAATATTGAGGTTTAAAAGGTAGAAATGTTTGTGCTTTCAGGAACAGCTTCCTTTTCCCTTATCTTATCCTTATCTCAGGCAGTCAACTTGCCCTAAGGCCTTCCATTTCAGGAAGTTTGACACCCAATCTGCCATTGTAGGTCCCTGGACTTTTGTAAACCCCATGGAAATTTCATGACTGATTGTCATTAAACAAAGGTTCAGAGTGCAAAAAATCTCAGACTCAAACTCAAAAATATATTTTACTTTAATACGACAATTGTGAAAAGGCTTAACAATCCCATTTTCTGTTCTTGTCAAACACACCTTCTACACTCACACACATCTGCAACGCATCTCTTCCTCTCACCCCCGTCACTACATCAAAGTGTTTGGTAGGAAAAGAGGAATTACAAACTTTATTTTATGTCTCCTTTCAAGCACAAGGGGGGAAAATGAGAATCATTTGCTTATTTCTTCCTGCTACATTTGCAGCTGTTTAACCAATATCATCTGACTTATCGCAGAAGTAAAAACGACACAGAAAGTGCCTCCTTTTTTCTGCCCGAGAGGCAATAAAAATGAACTGTAACTGAAAAGAAGATATAATTCTTTCCATTACACATGTTCTCTCATTAAACTCCAGATGTATCCATCTGTGGCTGGCCAGGGAAAGCCATGGTGAGGAAAGCGGCTCCGATAAGGCAATTTGGAGCAAATGCGATTTGGGGAACGACAAGGAATTACTCCAAATCTCCCAGTAAGTGGAGCAATAACAGCAGGATCTGGACCATGTTTTCCAAAAGGGGTTGATTGGGTGGGTTTTTTTAGGGGGGGGGGCTCTTACAGATTGCCACAGAGACGCTAAACGAAATAAAAAAAATGCTTTTTAATGAAAACATGGGAAGCATGTGTTTCCAATAGGGTTGGATCCTCCACTAAGGAACTGTAATCCCTACACATGTATACAAACAGTCAGCAAAGATCTACAAACTCTCTTTGGCACATCGACAGCACACTCAAAGCAGAATGCAACAGGCACTTGGCTACAGCTGGTGCTCTCTAATAAAAGGCAAACTTCCTCCATTTGTCTTAACAGCCCTTCTTGCTTCACTCTACAATATCAGTATTGTAGTGCACATGGAAAGATAAATGACTTGTAGTGCAAAATATGTGGCACAAGGTTTCATGGGGTTAATCACAGAATTATAACTCCCCGACAACACTTAAAAAGGCTTTCACAATTCCCAGTCTGCAGTTTTGCTTCAAATTAATCCAATTCAAGCTGAAGTTAATCACTGTAATCAAATTGAGAACAATGAGGACTATCACTAATTTTAATTTTGGCTGACAAACATTTCCAAGATGTTATAATAAGCTAAGCCACTGGGCCTGAACTCAGAACAACAACTGACCCTGTCTATCGTTGGTTCCAAATGCACGAGATGGATTATTTCTCTGTGTTTAAAGTACATTTCCAGTCATATTCGACAGAAGTATCTACCTGTAAATGCTGAGAGTCTATTCCAGTGATGACCACCAGGAACATCTGCATAACTCTAAAGACTTAGGGCCTGATTTACTAACAGGATTGCACCCATTTCTGGCGTAAAACATAAAACGGTATTTACTAAGGGGGCGCATTTCAGTAGAGTCGCATATTAACGCTTTGAGGGTGTGTACCTGCCAACAGGTGGGATGGCACGGAGACGTGGGTGGTAACGTAGGCGTGAAGCGCACTTTAATGGGAGGAGTGCGCCTAATAAAAGCACGTCTTAACCAGGAAGCGCATTTCTGAAAACGTTGATATGGCAGCAGTGATAATAGCAAGGCGAAGAAAGAAGACAGAGACAGCGCACAGAAATATTTTTTTCAACTCGTATAACACATTTTCAGTTAAATGAACCACAAATCATTAGACGTACAGGTTAACCAGCCACGCAATACTTCAATTACTGAACCAGATCAGAGACGACATCTAACCCTCCAACCGGAGATCACATTCCATTCAATCAGTTGGTAAACTCTGGACAACATTGCAAATATTGGCATCGGATCATTTCAAACAGTTATAGCATCAGCAGTTGGTATATCTCAGCCTTCACTCAGCCAAATATTCACACAGGTACTCGACGCATTGCTAAGGCACACTGGTCAATACATTTCCCCACTGCCACAGCTGAAATTAGAGACATCAAACAGGACTTTTTTTGAAATCTTAAACTTTCCGAACGTAATATGAACCATTGATTGCACCCACGTCCATATACAGCCGCGGAAAAAATTAAGAGACCACTTCAAAATTATCAGTTTCTCTGGTTTTACTATTTATTTGTATGTGTTAAAGTAAAATGTACATTTTTGTGGCTGGCTGTGTGGCATGGAGCATTGCCCTGCTGGAAAAAACACTTCTCAGAGTTGGGGAACATTGTCAGAGCAAAAGGAAGCAAGTTTTTCTTCCGGGACAACGTTGTACTTTGCCTGGCTGAGGTTTGTAAAAGACCATAAGGATTGAAAAAAGCGGACTGGAGGTTCTTCTAAGTTCGTCTTCTCTGATGAGTCCAATTTCACAGTAGGTGCAAGACTCTGTGGCTTGTAGGCCTCTCCAGGTCTCCGTCTAACCATCAGACGACCATGTGTTGGGCAAAGCTCACTTCACTGAAGCTTCATTTTCTCTTCCTAAATAAATACCACGGAAAATGCGCAAAAACACTGTGCGTTAATGTGCGAACGCAGTTTAAGCAGTGGTCGCAATGTAAGTTAAACAGGCCCTATATAGGGCGGAGTAAACACAGTTTGCCCAGCGCATATCTGGTTTGATAAATACCACGGAACATGCGCAAAAACACTGTGCGTTAATGTGCGAACGCAGATTAAGCAGCGGTCGCATGTTAGTAAATCAGGCCCTTAGTATCTCCTACAGCAGCAACATCTGAATTACTCTCAAGACTATGTTTCTCCTCCAGCAGCAATATCTGAATTACTCTAAAGACTTATCTCCTCTCGCAGCAGCATCTGAATTACTCTCAAGACTTATCTCCTCCAGCTGCAGCAATTGCAAGTACCACTAAAGATGAATGCACCCCCTCCATGTCCATTCAACACTGTCAGTCTGCAGCACCACTAAAGTTAGAAAAACATAAAGGTTTATTCAAGTGTTATTTCAGGCATGATCGACGATCCATCCTATAAAGGAAAAGTGTTTGGTCATATCTTTTTATATGCATATATCCATCACTGAATTACAAACTGTGTCACTAGCGGTTCTCGAGACTTGATATTCTTTCCATTGGACCACCGAAAAAGTCTCTTTAATCTTTCACCGCCGGCAGACCAAATGAGAGGGTTGTTCTACAAAGCTACTGCCACACTGTCAACACAGCTATCGCTTCTGCACTGTAAAGGCTTTCCAATTGTCTCTGCTATAGCTACAGAGCAACACAAACACGCAAAAGCATGAGAGAGACTTCAGCTTCCTTCTCCATGTCAGAGATGAGTACATGACACAAAGATCATTAAGATGCTAAAGACTGGGTTTGGAGGCCTGGGGCGATGACCATGGCAACAGATGGAAGTTTGTGTTAATCCTCTTCATTCCCCCTCTTCTTTTAGAGGGGGAATCATTTAATCAAAGCCTTGTAGGAAACCCCTCACAGCAGGGCTGGGGTGAGGATGAGCTTACTCCGCTCCCCTGCCTAACTCTCCCCTTTGTTTAATTTAGTCTTTAGTCATGTACCAGACGCACAGATCATTGCCACAGCTCCACATCAATATTTTCTTTCCATATGCCTCTCTGATTCATCCCCCCCACCCCCCTCCAGTTTTTAAAAATGTCACTCAATGGAGCATGAGTGCTAGCGTAGCGTAGCGTGGCCTGAAATATCAGCTCTTGCGGAGTGCAGGGATCAAACATGAGTTTCTGGAGAAGTCATGTTGGTTAAAGCCACTTTATTCCACCAACTCAGGCGAAACACTGAAATTGAAGAATGCTTTGCTACGCAACTGTGGCTTTCTTTTCTTTCTTCGCCACATGCGTGTTTACAAAGCCTGAAAAAAGAATGTTCCTGAAAGGTATTGCAGATGGTGGGCAGGTCACAGATGAAGATTACATTATAAAGGAATAAAAATAATGACTAATGAGCACACATGGTTCAAGCATTCTGCATTTAAGGAAATAATCCAAGGCGGCACCCGCTTCTAGTCACTCATCACCACACATAGAGTGCTGACAGGTAGCCACCGGCCAGTCGTGTCACCTGAGACATAGATCTACGGTGCTTCCTTAAGGTCTTCAGAGAGAGCTGCTGTAAATTGTCCTTGGCCGTCCGCAGCTTGTCACAATTGACAGCTTCAGTGGCAGAAAGCCTCACAAATGAAAGCATGGGGCTTTGTGACGTGACCTCTTCCACCCTGTATTTACACAGTTTCCCACCTTCCTGAGCCGTGTACATGCAAACTAACACTACTGCATTTACACCACCGCAGCAAAGGGGTAAACCACAAGAATGTTCTGTGTGTGTGTGTGTGTGTGTGTGTGTGTGTGTGTGAGTGTGTGTGTGTGTGTGTGTGTGTGTGTGTGTGTGTGTGTGTGTGTGTGTGTGTGTGTGTGTGTGTGTGTGTGTGTGTGTGGTGTTCAACAAGCCCAGTGAGTAGACCCAGAAAGGCAGATTTGATGACTTTTGCAGACACTTCAACAAAAGTTAGAAATAAAATTTCCACAGAGCCCGATAACCCCCACCCCACACACCTCTCTGTCTATCCCTATTTCTCTCCCTCTCTCTCCCTCTCCTTCCCTCTTCCTCTCCATATTTCTCCCCCTCTATCCCTCTTCCTCTCTTTCTCTCCCTATTACTCCCCCTCTCTATCCCTCTTCCTCTCTCATTCTGTTGATTAGGCTACAGACCACACCCTAGCTCTGCATGGACAATTACTCTTGTTAAAACCCTTGGCTGCACGAATACGTGAGCCTTTGTACAGTCCAACCTGCCAAATCAGTGACTAAAGCCACAGATAAGATAAGACAGATAAGGGGGGTCTTTACAGATAAGTCACAGTAAAGGTTATAACTGTAGGTCAGATCATATCCTTAGGTGAGGGGGAGAAAAGGGGCTGATAATTGAAATGATAAAGGACAGATTTCAGCTGCAAAACTTACTTTTGTTACTGGTTACAGAACCATGCTGGTAAATAAAATGCCAGCTGTACAGGTGAATTAAAATGTAGTCTTTGCATAAAAACACGACAGTGTCAGATTTTATACAATACCTTCAAAAACAAGTTAAAATTCAACTATTCCTAAAGCAATCAAACAGTAACAGTTAGCTGTGATGTTCACAGAGGGCTGTATAATGATGTAACGTGATCCCACAGGGGACAGGCACTGCTGTAGGCCAGCACAGCTCAGCAACACGTTTACATCACTGTTTCATATCAGCACCACAATGCCCCCGACATAATGAACCACCAAGGAGATTTCAGGTTCAGTTTATGCGTTACCCTAATGATGCGTTATTGAGCCCAGCCGCGGTGTCCGCCACAGGCATTATGAGGGAATGTTCATTTGTCTTCGCTTAAGTGATAGGAGACATGTGTGAGACATTTTTACATACTGTGTTGCCAGAAAACACTCCTCCGCGTTGGAGGCGAGATTGCATTATCTGCGGTGATCTCAGCGTGAGCTCATTTGTTTACACTAGGCCAGAACAACGGCGAGGATACATCTCCACCTTTAGCCCCCCCCCCCCCAAGTCAGTTTATATGTAACCACAGGAAAAAGAAAAGTAAAGAAAAAGAAAAAGATAGGAAGAGACAAGCATAAACACACACAATATGATGTGAAGCTATTCTTGCTATTTTTCACCATGCCATCATGATGAAACTCAGGAGAGAAGACACCACTGGGAGACACTCGCTCCCAAACTCCCCTCCCCCCGAATATGCCACACAGAGTAAAGAACTTTTAAATAATAGCACACATCTGCCCCCTGACATGTGCAGTATGGGGTTTGTCAGTGCAGAGTGGAGCACACTGTTTATGGGACTTGATAGGTCGACCCAAGAGAGCTCCATGTGTTGTTCCTCAGCCGCACTACAGCGGCAGAACCGTGGCTCAGACGGTGGCGCCAATGTCATCAACAGAGTCAGGGAACATGAGTAGAGCCTCTCTTTTTTATGAGAGATGCTAACGCTGCATCATGGGCTTAAAAGGGCAGCACTTCACAGTGATAAACTGGGATGTTTATATATGGAGAAAGGACACTTTAAGAGGCCCGCTGGTTTGCTGGCCTTGGCTACAGGTAGGCACTTACAGAGGCTCTAAAAGGAACAAGGATAACACACAATAGGACTGCCTGGCAGGGAGTTGATTCAGTAGTTTACTTAACGTGGCTCACGTGATCTTACTTCTGCAGTGTGAGGTAGAGGTTCCCAGCGCACGCCTTGATCTTGTTCTGGGCCTCCAGGTGGTTCATCCCATCGGTGGTGATGCCGTCGATGGACAGCACAACGTCACCCACGGAGATGTGTGCCTTCGCCGCCTTCCCTCCATCTGTTAACTGAAATGCACAGACAACACACAACATGTCAAGCTAAGCGCCAACCCACCACACAAGCCACATCAGCCGCCCTATAAAACACATACAAACACACACAAACAGCTTTCCCCCAAGGGACAGACTGCTGTATTTTCATAACTGTATGAAAGTGCAATTGGGCATTTCTTATTGTTGCCACATGTGGCATTTTAAAAAGCTATCTGACATGAAGCTAAACAAAGAGGCAAATCAGCAAACAAATCCCCTGATGCCATAGGACCCTATAAAAAGCCAAGGCCTCTGCTAATACAAGTCATCAAACAGGGAAAAGCTTCCTGTAGGGAAACTGGCAGCAAATGACAGTATAAATACCCTCATGTCTACAGTATAGATCTTACCCATTTCCTCAAGGACTTCCCATTATAACAGCACAAGAGAGACTATGACCTTCATGCACAAAAGGTCTCTCTGACTGACAGGCCTTGGTTGGCATAAGTGCCAAAAAAGGGAGCTCATTATCACAGAATTCCCTCAGTTGGAAACTTAATTTCCAGTCATTTTTTTTCCTTCCTTTCCTTGGAGTTTGTCAGTGGATGCAAGAACTGTGAACCTGCAAATGAGGTGCTAACCAAACATCCTGGAGATAATGAAGTATTTTGTTTCCTCACATGTGCACCACCAACCCTCTCTCCTCAGTGTGGCAAACATATGTAGCAGGAAGGAAAAAAAGAACAGCAACACGTCTGTGGTCTTGTGTCACAAGTGTCACAAGCAAGCATCAAAGGGGCGTTTAACTTGTACTATTTAGACACAAGCCACAGCCATTTCAAATAGCAATTACCAATTCAAGAGAACATTTGGGAGATCCCGAAAACCAAAATGGCCTTATAAAACATGGAGAGTTTAAAGTTCACACCCTCTAGCACAATAGCTCGACTTTAATATTACTTTGTTGTTTTGTGGTCCTTTGATTCGTGCCATAGCTGTGGTTTTCCACTCAAAATTAAGAAAAGAAGGAAAGGAAAAGAAAAAACTAAAAAATGTCCATGTGTAAGTAATTAAGGCAATCACTGATGTTTGCAGAAGAACAAAATAAATAAATAACACCAAATAAAGCAAGGCAACATTTAAAACTAGTGCGCTTTTAAACAGGGATCCATGAGAGATGCATTATGTTCATGTGGGACAATTTTTCTCTGGTATTTTGGTAAGCTATATACTGATAAATACAAACCATTGTTTTTCTTTAGTGTGTGCATATTTTTACAACGAGTCACATATTGTCAAAAACATTTGAACCCCTCCACTGTCCAACTAAACTGAACCACACAAAGCCTTGTATAGACCTCTCCTGTCCTGGTCACTCTCTTTATCAGATTTGTCTCAACCCTTTGCCAGACCTAATGAAAGAACCTAAGTATGAAAAAGACAGAGAGAGAGAGAGGGAGGGAGACAGATAGAGAGAAGGCCTGAAAAACAGAGAGAGAGAGAGAGGGAGGGAGACAGATAGAGAGAAGGCCTGTGAGAAAACAGAGAGAGAGAGAGAGAGAGAGAGAGAGCGTGAGGGAGGGAGACAGATACAGAGAAGGCCTGAAGAACAGAGAGAGAGAGAGAGAGTGAGGTAGGGAGACAGATAAAGAGAAGGCCTCTGAGGGGAACTGATATAAGGAACTCCTCCACACGTTCCACTGTGCTCAGGAAGTGCAAAGAAAAAGTTGATTTGAAAGGCAGGAAAGGAGAGGCGAATCAAAGGCCCCACTCCCTGTCTGAATGTTGTAAGAACTGGGAGGAGAAAGAAGGTTAGGGCCATTTCCTATCACTTCAGGCTTCCCACTGATTCCACTACCTCACACGATGGCTGCCTCATCCTCCATGGAAAGGACTCACTTCCCAGGGCTGGCAATACTCACAGCCTTCGTCCAGTCAAACTAAGGCAGTCTGGTCCAATAGCATCTTAAGAGAGTTTGACTGGAATGTGTAGTTGACATTTGTTACATAGTTTCCCCCCTCAGAAAAGTCTATAAAAAACGATGATTTAAGATTTTATGAATCTTCTAAATTGTATTCTGGAGCAGAAAAACACAAATTAAGACCAGAGTAAAACCAATGGTGAACATCCTCCGCTACACTAACTTACAAAAATCATTACAGAGTGACGTCAAACTTCAGCATAATTAGGAGCAGCGTGCTGGCCAGTGCCTCCACGACTGATTTAAACAGTATAGCCCTTTGTGGTGAAAAGAGAGAAAAAAACTGTTATTCTAGACCTATTCAAACAAACTTTCCGAGGCTTATTTTTTTCTTACATACATTCACTCACTCACTCACTCACCACCTGGGCAGCAAAATTAGTCTGACTGACACACAACAAACTCTCTTTGTATCTTGGGGGAGTTACACAAGAAGCCCACCGCTCAGTGATTATACCCATCCACACAGATGAAAATGAAGTTACACAGCAGTGCCTCTGAGTACTAAACTCCATCCATTAAGGCTCCCCTCTCCATCGCTGTGCTTAAAGGCTACACAAGGAGCTCGGAGCAGTGTTTTCACTCTGTTTATGAAGAGCAGTAAATGTTAATGAATAGCTGCCCAATCCGGATCGTACCAGAGCTCTGTGGCTTTTGCCTTTTATAGACAACATTGAGGGATCACACGCTACATCACTCATCATTGGTTAAATGCCTCACAATAACCACCTTTGCCAGAGAGAGGACCAGTGGGAAAGCTCAGATGCTTGACCCAGTCAACCCAAAGAGTTTTTTAATTGATTGTTTGTTAGATAAAGTCATACATTAGTCACCAATAAATGTTGAATGCTGATGTGAGGATGGAGGCTGGGCTTGGTGGTGCTAACATCATGGATCGTGCATCATGCTTAAGCGACTTGTTCATTTTGAAACGCTTGAGACCAAAATGGCAGCCTTAGGGCAGCACTATGAGGAAAAGTCTTCACTGGCATACATCGTCATATAAATCACTCGGCACCAAATGAAACTAATGCTCTTCTGAACCTCCCCAAGATGACTTGATCCCATTTTATAGCGTATTATATAGTGGTAAATGCTGATCATAGATGTACTTGGACATACTGTTTCTGCGCAAGTATATTTTGAGGATGTTCAGTTGTGCTTTAACAAAACTAACTGCCCACATCCTGGCAGCACTTCTGCTGGTTCTATTGCTGGATGTACCATTTCACCGCTGGCTTTCACCATGGCAATGGTTTTTATAAGGGCATCTTAATGGGATGTTGGAGGCTGGAGGACGGCACCAAGTTACCTCCCATCTGAGCTTATATGGATGCCATGACACAATTTCAGTTTACCTGGCAAGAAGGTCTTATAAATAGTACTTATAGCTTATATCTTACAGTTTGGGCTTTTGCCACGCATAAGGTGGCCTTTGACTCTGTATGAAGTTGCTATTTCTAAGGTGGAGAAATTTGAGAGAGTCATGGATAAGGCAGTTAGGAAATGGCTTTTGTTGCCACGTTGTCAAAGTACTGTAGCTTTTAATGGAAAAGGAATTTTGAAATTGATCGAGGAGTTCAAATGTGCTAAGAAGAGCTTGGAGACAACTTTGTCACAATGTAAGGATCCAGTAGTCAAGACTATTGCTCCAAATGGGGAAAGTATTGGGGGAGAAGTGGAATCCAGGAGAAGCAGTTCAACATGCACAAGGCGCATTACAGCAACGGGATTTCATTGGGCAGGCACAGAATGGAAGAGCAGGGTTTGGGCTAGGTGACAGTTGGAAAGCATGGGGTAAGGCTACATTGTCGGAGAGGACGCTTTTATCCCAAGCGAAGCACAAAGGAGAGAACAATCAAGCTACGAGGAGGAGACAGATGGTAACTAGCTTTGTTTGTGCGCAAGAGGAAACTAGACAGTTAGTACCATATAGTAATATGTATTCACACGTGAAGTAGGCTTGTTAATGATTGCTACTAGATTCACTACAACAAAGCCAGTTGGTATAAAGTAGGATCACTGCTCCCACTAGCACCCATGTGACAGAGGTCATACACCTGCTTGGTGATGCGGTTCAGGAATGTTCCTGGTTGCTGAATGAAGTCAGGGGCCATACATGAGAAATAAGTCATGACAACGTAACACTAAAATACTGCAACACAATACAACAATTAAGGACGCTAGACTGTACAGGAAGCACTACAATAATGCAGCTCCAAAGGAAATCCAAAGCAAGGCAGTGGCTTGAGAAAGGAAACCGTGCAAACCGTCAGGACGTGGTCCCCGTCAGGCTTTATGTAACACAGGAGACTGGGCTAATATGACCTTTTGCTCGTTGTTTGTTGTTTGCAGGTTGAAGGCTGTTGTCGTAGGATCCCAGCTGAGAAAGACTCCATCATGTTAGCATTTCACAATACTCAATTCAATTTGTGTGTGCAGAGCTACTATCTTGAAAACAGGTGCTGAATGGGACTATTTGTGCTTAAGTGACAGCATTTTGTGTGTGCCAGTATTAATGGTTTTGTAACAGTTCCACTTTGAGAACACTACATAACATCACAACCAAGGACTGAAAACCTGATCATTTACAGTCATAACTCATAACCATTTAAATGATGTGGGTTCAAAGCAGAGCATCTAAAAATGATTCTATTCTTCCGATCGCAAAGGTTCTGTAATTAAAACAAGCCAAAGAACCATTTTTCATAGGCACTGCCATGAAGCCTAATTGAAGCAATATGCCTTCTTTCTTTAGTTCTTGAATCATCACAGAGACTCAGATTTAAACAGTAATCTCTCTATGAGGAGATGACATGCATAATCCTCCCATCTGATCGCACAAAGCCCATGGAGAGTACCGCTCTTCAGTAAGTAGTTACTGTAAACCAACAAACCATTTGACTCCAGATGTGGAATCTAAATGAACTGTCATAGACTACCAGAGTGATGCTCTCTGAGCAACCACACACTCACCACAGCAACATCACTAAGTTAGAACCTTCCCTGCATTTTTCTTCTCCTGTTTCATATCTATGCCATTCTGCTCTTTGGTGTCTTCATTGAAAAAAAAAAAACTGTTTTGAGTGAACTGATGTGAGACTCGATCTGCTGTCACTTCAACAAATTGCATTGAAGGCCTCCACTAGTGGTACGCCTCTACTGAGACGTCTCTGCTGTTATGTCTCTAAAAGAGCGACCTCACATCCTGTCCCAGTGCAAACGCCAGACACTTCTCGGAGAGCTTCCTCTCCTCTACCACTTCTCGGGTGTTTGTTCCCAGGCCTCTGGGAACTCAAACTCAAACATGTCTGATTCATCTGAACTTGATGTCAGATTGCTTCACTGACCCGTGTAGATAGGCATGAAATTCTTTGCTTCACACTGAGATAACAGCCATGTGGTCTCAATCTCTCCAGCTGAACACAATGTTAAAAGTCCTTCATTCATTTTGGCAGGACCTGATGTGATTATCTTTTTGCTTTATGGAAGTCCATTAAAATGCCATCCATTTTCTGGAGCACATATTCTTTATTATCCTATATGCTGTATGGTGATAAGAGCCCAGCTGGAGTTTCACACAAGTCAAGGTTCCTGCACCACAGGTGGGCCCTGTATTTTTCTTAGGAACCCTTACGTATTTTAGTTCCAGTAGTAGTGACAAAGTAAACATCCAGATATATGCACTGGTCATGAAGAGAACCTGAATGGTGAGAGGAGCAGAGCAAGAGAATAACTGAATGATGGCAGAAGAGAAGACCATCGGAGTGCTTTTGTGCTTTTGTGCTTTTGTGCTTCACATCAGGTTAATTAATTCCGTGATAAAAGATGAAGAATGTGGAGAGGAAACAACAACCTTATGCAACGACCTGTTGAAGTTGTTTGCAAAAGATTAAACTGCTACTAGAGTAGTCATTTTTATGTTAACAGCATTTGTGTGATGCAAACTTAACACTGGAATTGAAACACAATGGCATGTGAGAAATGTTTTTCTGTCTCATTTTCTATCACCAACAGACTCTTCCTGACTCCTCGTAAATATCATCAGCCTCTGCTGTTCCGTCTCAGACGGTTAAAGTGAACCGCAGGCCCCGCTATGCAATCTCACTATTATTAACTGGCCCATTCAGACTTTCCGTTCTCATAATAGCGGTTAGCATTCATCAATAGCACCTCATAAAACGACAGAATAAAAGGCATTTTAATTGTGTGTGTGTGTGTGTGAGAGAGAGAGAGAGAGAGAGAGAGAAAGAGAGTTTGGCAGAGCACAACGTTACCCGAGCAGCAAAACTGTGGTCTGGTAAACCCAAACAAAACAAAAACACCACTCCTCTCTCAACTGGCTGGGTTTATTTCTATAAACCCATTTCTCCCATATGAGTGAGTGAGTGAGGGAGTGAGTGATTGAGCAAAGGGTTGGGGGTGCCTTCTTGCATTTTCTGAACAGACACCAGTGGATAAATGAGCGAGATGAAAGAAGCGAATGGGTGCGGCCATAAATCACTCCGTTGCCATTCCATTGCAGGCATTAAAAACACCTGCTGAAAAACTCCCAGTTAGGAGGAGTCCCGCAGCGAGACAGTAAACCTATAAAAAAGGTGCATGTGTTAAATCCGCCTCTCTCTCACACACACACACCGAACACACACACACACACACACACACACACACACACACACACACACACACACACACACACACACACACACACACACACACACACACACACACAACAAGACAAACCCGTTTAACAGCACTGCAAAGAACACACAGTTCTTAAGCTTGTTCATAAGCATCCTGTCCTCATAGCCTGCCTTAGATTCCTTCCAATCACACTCTCTTAAGTAAAGCTTCTGACATGGAAATCACTTGGATGGATGAATCATAAAACACATGCAACTTAGAAGACAAGGATCAAAAATGGAAAGATCAGGCCCAAAACTGTTAGTTATGCCACATATTGCATTCTAGCATTTTAATGCCACTCCTAGGGGTTTACAACAGTTATCAACAACAGCCCTCAGAGTATGAGGCAGGTTCTGCACGTGTATTATATTAAAGAAATGCTTCACCAAGAAAAATGAGGAGACCTGGAATATGGTTGGAGCCAAAAGCAACAGAGGTTTATCTGGGCTACGTACTCTATCTCCTAGCACTCAGGCAGGAGGGTTGGAGATTGAGAGCAATGGAAGCTGCTGCTATCGTGTTTCCCCTAAATGTTCAATATTTCATGGCCATTTGTGTGTGTGTGTGTGTGTGTGTGTGTGTGTGTGTGTGTGTGTGTGTGTGTGTGTGTGTGTGTGTGTGTGTGTGTGTGTGTGTGTGTGTGTGTGTGTGTCTGTGTGTCTGTGTGTCTGTGTGAGTGTGTCTGTGTGCATGTGTGTGTCTGCCTGTGGGTGTCAGCACATTTCCTGGTTCAATGACAAGTTAGTACCGTGATAAACGACAATGATGATTTATTGCCTTTTGAGGGGTGACACAAATGGAGGCATAAATAAATGGGCGCATTCCTGTGGAAAACTTTGAGGATAAATCTGCGGTTCAAATTAACCATGGCCTTTACCTACAGGAGTCCAGGGCAGGTCAGGACTAGTGTAGCCTTCTACCCCAAGCTATAATAGAACAATACCAGCAATCAAGCCATCCTTGGGGAAACACTAAACCAATCGCCCCCTTAACCTCAGAGGATTGGCCAACATTTGAAAAAGCTCACCTTTTGTACAGTTCCTTTGAACTGGCAGTGGTGCTACACATTTCCTGCAGAGTCATACAGGGATAAGTATCATCCATATAATATTTGACACTGTATCACATTTCACTCGGTAAAACCTTATTACATTTCCTAAAAAGCTCCTGGGGGATTTTTAAGAAGGGGCTGATAGCTGGTGTTTATCCAACGTTAGCTGATCTATGCCCAGAACCCTGAGGAAGCACAGCTCTCTCAGCATACTCTTACTGTGTGCTAACTGGATCTCTAAGGCCGATAGGACACAGTAGTTCAACTCCCTGATTTAGCTTAATCTCCATAATTTTTCTTCACGACAATGTACTTATTTAGATTAAAACCTGCAATTTAACACTGGCTGCCATTTTAACATATCAGTTATTATAGTTATTAGTTATTAGTAATTTTTAGTATTTCAGTTTAGTTTCAGTTTGTTTTACAAGTGCATAAGTCATCTTATTTTTATTTTTATTCTGAGGAATTGACTAGTTTTAGTAAAGTTCCTTCTTCTTAGGCCAGAGTCTCTCAAGAAGTCAACCAGAACAGGACAAAGTGGTGTAGCAACTACAGTGCAAATCAAGGGGGGAAATGGAAAACGAAGCTGATCCTACTGGCAATTCTATTCAATTTTAGTTTGTGTGGCATTGTTCATTGTACTGTTTATTTTAGGGTTTACATTTTTTTATTTTAGTAAACAAAAATTTCAGTTAACGAAATTATTTTTTACTGCTAGTGTATGTTTTAGTCTTAGTTTTCATTAAGTATGACAACCCTGCAACATATAGCCATATGTCAAGCATACGTGGGTCCGTCACAATAGAATTAAATACACTGTGGGTTTGGTAGTGTGTGTGTGCGTATTTTCCGTATATCTATAAACGGTAGGCTTCCAACCAAAGGGAACGATTATTATGCCTTCAGAGTTTTAAAAGGGTTGCATAGAGCCAGAATCAGCCAGAGCGTTTAAAAATTACACTCTCAGCAACCGCTATGAGTACAATGCATTGAAAGATAAACTGGGACTGGGACCTTCTGGAATGTGCTCTTTGAAAAATATTGCTCTCGTGTGCTCTTGTTTTACCATCATTGTATATTCATCATTATTACATACAGCATTTTATAAATATATGATGAATTGTTTCAAATACAAAAAGTGAATAAATGTCAGGTCAGTGCCTCAAGGTATGTAGAGTGAACCTTCAGTCAACCTTCAGTCCAAGTCCAAAGATTCCTGGATGCTTTGCTCTCTCCCATTGACCTGATCTAAGGTTAAAAGTGTCAACTTGTGTTAACAACATCGGCGTTCAGAGATGTAAACATGTATTTTTTTTCTCTCCCACAGGTCTCTTAAACACTGCAATAATTAACAATTCACATCTTTTGTTATT
Source organism: Sprattus sprattus (assembly GCF_963457725.1). Lineage (NCBI taxonomy): Eukaryota > Metazoa > Chordata > Actinopteri > Clupeiformes > Clupeidae > Sprattus > Sprattus sprattus. Next base: position 22,203,411 of record NC_137913.1, read on the forward strand.
CCAGTGAGCTGTCGAGACTCAAAACACTTGAAACAATTATGTTTATTTTAGAGCTCCAACAGATGGACAGACGGGCAGACGGACAGACGGACAGACGGACAGACTGACTGTGTGGTGTGAGAAAGTGCAGGTCTGGCCATGGCCTTGTGCAAATGTGAGCCTACTGGGCATAGCTCCACTGACCACAGACCAGTGGCCGCCACACTGAAGCCTTGTTCTGTCCCTGTGACTTTTTACTGATCCTCGACATACAACACCACCAACCTAAGCTTCTTTCTCAGCAGCTCTCTCTAACACCAGCACCACCGCGTGTGTGCCAAAGGGCTTTCCGCCCTCGCCACGCCGCAAGCGCAAACGGTGCCCGTGCCACATTCGGAGTGACAGTGGGCTTTTAAATCTCACACGGGCATGTCCAAACACGCTCTCCAGCCAGCTCCCATCCGAGACCCAGTGAGGCTTTTTTTCACATGGGATGAATCTCAACATCGTGTGGATTCATTCACCCTCGTAAGAACTTTGCGTGTGTCAGTTCCCATATGAAGTGATGGATTGTTTATTGTCAAACGTCTTCCAAGACACGTTGCAATTCACATCAGGGCTGCGTTTTCCAAAAGCATCACTGGGTTACATCGTAACCAAGAGAGAGTGTGTGTTCAAAGTGTCTCTCTAACATATAAACAAGGTGGTAGAACATGACAGATTTTGGGGAAACAGTTCTTGACTGTTTCTAGGAGTATGGCTGGTGAATGTGTTGCTGTCAAACTGAAATTACACTTCAGCTGACACACAGCATTTCTAACAGATTCATTTTGTACTTTATCGGGAACTTTATGTTCAGATTCGTCATCATCATCTAAGTCTTCTTCATCCTCTCAGACCCATCCTCTTCTCCTCACCCACTTCCTCAGTGGAATGTATGGCTATTTTCCCCTTACAGATCTAAGGCTAACCCCGCAAACCTCTGTCGTGTGTATAAAACCGGGGTGGCTGGTTTAAGTGAGCTTCACACTGAAACAATAGCTTTTATGAAGCATGAGTAATGTCTTTGCTCCAGTCTGAAAACAGGAGTCCTGGCCACATTATAGGATGACATCACAGACCATTGCAAAACTTTCACTCTTCGCTCTCTTCTCTTTGCTGCTATCTTTAGTTCCTCCAAATCTCGACACATTTCTATACATCTCACCTCTTTTCCTGGATGTGTATTTTCCATCTGCTGACACTAGCATTACAAACCCGCCTTGCCAAAGAGACTTTTTTTGAAGGACTATAATTGTTCTCTGTACTCATACTACAGAACTGTGTCTAAAAAAGCAATCAAACTTTCATCTCTGCTTCTCTGGAGAGAAAGTCCACCTGGCATTTGAGAACGAGGCAGAAATGGACTTCTCGTACTCACTGCCAGCAGTGGATTGCACATATTATTGCCCCCAAGCCACCTATTGGCTATAAAAAGAGTGGGAGAAGAGCAGACGGACCCCAGCAGCTCTAGAATATTCCTAGCTCTGTGCTCTCTGAGCTCTCTTTACTGTGTGTTGATGGGGATAATGTGGGCTGTTTGGCCATCCCACTCCCAGACAGAAAGAAAAAGGCCATTCTCGTTTCCCATTGAATCAGGTCCAGCTCTCTCGGGTACCCAAAATCCATCAGAGTAGCCAGAGCAACAGGGAAAGAGAGAGAGGGGACATTAAGAGAGAAACCAAGTGAGAGTAAGTGCCAAACAGACTGAAAGGAGTGGGAGAGAGAGAAAGAGTGAGTGAGCGAGAGTAAGAGGGAGGGAGGGAGGAGAGAGGAAGACGAAAGTGACTGGGTTACAGACAGGAGGAAATTCCAGTCGTGGGGACTCAAGTAGATTGCTAAAGGTTAGCGAAAGAATATCGCATGCAAAATATAAACACAGACATGGCAACCGCGAAAGGGGCACAATGACCATTCATCAGTCTGTGGCACCCTCTCCGCACGGCCATCAGCCAGAGTTATGATGAGACCCAGAGCAAACCAGAGCGCGAAAACTGACCCACCCGCACACAAGCCCTGATTGCACAGACACAAGAATAATACTGATGTTGGACCCCTTGAAAGTTATATGTCTTTCATAATTATAATTGTGCCATGGTGGTATTTTACTGTATGTCTTTTTAAAATGTACATACATTGACCACACTTCTGGATCCTATAGGGGATTATTCAGTGAATAAAGTAAAGCTTTGAAGGTGTGTGTTTCTCTGAATCGCATACAATGGAAAATGGGGAGGCTAAATTAAAGCCAAAAAGACAGATATCCCCACTCTCTGTCTCTCCCTATTTCCCTCTCTATCCCTCTTCCCTCTTCCCCACTCTCTTTTATTCTCTCCCTTTTTCCCTCTGTCTCTGTCTCTCTTTCCAAAGAGCCGGCATATGTTACTGCTGCTGCAGAGAGACAGAGTGAGTGAACGAGTGGAGTGGGGTGGGATCTTGGGGGTGGGGGGGGGGTGGGAGGGGGCAGTGGCGTGGGGAAGGAAAATCAATCACTGTGCCTTTTTTCATCACTCAGCTGCCAGATGGCGTTGTGGGGATGTCTGTCATTCCTGGGTTCCTAGTGTCTGTGTTACGTGAGTGTGTGGAGTCGGGGCTAGAGGGGCAGGGGGATCAGTACGAGGAGGCAGAAGGGTAACACTGATAATCACAACGCTCTTGGTCCTCTAACCAATACTCTTAGGGATATCCCGCTATATAAGACACGCAAGGGAATAATGGGGGCGGGAGGGGGGGGGGGGGGTTTGGGGGGTTGGGGGGTGGTGGAGATTAAGAGAGAGAGTAAGAGAGAAAGAGAGAGCAACAAAGGGATACAGCACAGACAAAAGGAAGAGCCCGGCTGAACTGGGGCAGTAGAGACTCACCCTGGAGATGGTGAGGGGCATGTTGAAGTCTTTGCCCCCCTGTAGTCTGAAGCCCCAGGGTGAGGGACCCAGCAGGGATATGCTGTAGTTGCTGCTCATGGTTTCTGTCTGGTGTCTGGCTCTTCTGGACGGACGCAGGTGCCTTGGTTTAATTCCTCTCCTGTTCCAGTTCACACTCTGAGAGGCAGGAGAGGGAGAACTGCTTAATCAGTCTATTGTTATGGAAATGATGGGTGATCTGCATATTTAATGTAGTGCATAAAATTGCTCATAAAGTGACATGAAAGACAAGAAAAGAATCAAAGTCCATAGGAGGGAAACACAAAATGAACACAGTCCTGTTTGTTCACTTAACAACTATTACAGACAGATTTAATGCTTGACAAATTAGATATATCTTATATAAATAATACCTGGTTTTTACGTACAATACAAGTATCATCCAGACAGTTAAAAACGATTCTGTAGCTACATTTTTGACAGACGGTAAAGGAAATGTCCAAAAAGAGAGGCCACTACCTCTGTATAAGAAGGATTGGTGGTGGTATTATCCCTCTCCTACAGGTACTGCTGGGTGACCTCAGTGGCTTCGCCGGGCTTCCCCTTAACCACATTGATTCGGATGGCAGGGGCCGTAGCCCTTTATACTGCACACTGACAGGGGGGGGCTAAGCTTACAACCAGATATTTTAGGAACAAGGACTCAGCAAGGCTGCTTCATTTAAGGTGGAACCAACATAAACCCGCCGCAGCCCAAACAAAAACTTTCCCAAGGCCCAGATTAAAGGCTCACGAGAAGAATGTTCCACAACAGCAGACGGGCACAATATCGCCGGTCGATATGAGCCGCCACCCACACTTGGCTTGATCTGAGAGCCGGTATTGAGTTGATTTTCATCAGAGACCAATATAGTGGCAGTCATGCACGAGGCCAAGTTCATAACCAGCCGGTGTGCTCATCCACCCAGCAATGTTGCTCTCTGATTAGGCTTTGCTCAAAGCTTACCGTCCGTTTTATGGAAACACAATACCACGTAATATGCACATCGCAGCATGACCAGACAAGCCCTTTTTTTTCTTTTATGAGGGATGTGAAACTTGTCCATGTCCTTTCTCATAATTTGATTATTTGCCATTGAAGGAGACCCCCTTTCAGAGGACAAGTCATTTGATCAAGTCATCTCGCACCATTTCCCCCCTTATGTGCTTGTCTGAAGAAGAGAACTGTGTGTGGCGTCCCATGGGTGCTCCAGTGAACCCCGTGGCCGATTGGTCACATGACACCACGGAGGTGGAGGGAAGCGTGGGTGGGGAGGAAGGGGAAATGAACGTGGCGATTTTGGGACGCAGACAAAGAGCAGGTGAGATTCCCATCAAGAGGGGAGGTCACCCGGTGCACAAGCCAAAGACTGCACAGCCTGACAGGGGACTGAGTCCTGTCCACAAGGCTCAATCGAGACACTCACAGAACCACAATAAGCTATTCAAATTAAATACATGGAATAAATGGTCAGGCTAATTTCCCTGTAAACTAAAATTATGTCTGTGCTAGGAATAAAAGAGGGCTTGCCATAACACTTTCAATTGTGTGGATAGCACTGCAAGAGACTGCAAAAGATGGCTCCTGAAGAGATTCATCTCAGTGTGTTCAACACTAGGGCCACTGGATATGAGACAAAGTAAAATGAGTCTCTCTAACATCAACAGAAGATCAAACACCACATCCTGTAATTATACCGCCCGAAAAATCTCGTTTAATTAGCCAATTAATCTCCACTCCCAACAACAACCTGGCTTTGTGTGTCATCTGAAGAGGCACGAGAGCCAGCACTTAAATGACGTTTAATAAATGATCCACGCCAACAAAAGAGGCTTTAGGGAGCACATGCTGTTCAGCACGGCTCGGCTCGGCTCACTTGCCGCAATAAGTAGATTCAAACCTTCTGTGCACATCCCATATATTCAGCCCTCAAAGGTAACAGCTGGGGCGCAAGAGAACAATACAAAGGGCTTTTCAGTGGGCGCAGATAAATGAAGTCTAGGTGTGGGATTATGGAGGGCAGCTACATGTGTCATAAGGGGGGATAAATAACTAATACCAATAAACTAATACCAAAAACACTGAATCCCCATCGTTTCTGGTTATGGGAGAGGAGAGAAAAAAATAGCAAAAGGAAAATTATGTGAATGGAGTTTTTTTCTTCTTCCCTGCACAACGGGGTCCATGCTCTTGTTTGTTTAAGCTCTACCCAGAAGGAAAATTGGCCAGTGTCCAGCAACAACAGCGTGAGATGAGATGAGATGAGGTGACCGGAGCCCAGCACACAGCCGTTCTGCGGGGCTCGCGAGAGGAGGACCCAGGGTCCTAACGATGCATTTGTCAGTCTGGCCATCTGATCGCACCATGCCGTCCCCCCTTCCCCAGACCTAAGCTACGTTAATCCCTCCACCATCCTGACTGCATTAATATGGATGTAAAGAGAACAACCCCTCCCCACCCCGACACTCACAAACACACACACACACACACACACACACACACAAGTGTGTGTCCTCCTCCCCCATCACACACACACTCCCACATGTCCTCTAGACCTCAAGGCTCTGATCCTTCCTTAACATGAAAATGAACAACGACCCCTGCTCCCCCACACACACACACCAACACACCACCCACACGTGTGTCACACAAGGTGAGGAGGGGAGGGCAAGTCTAGTGGGTTCCCCTGCTTTTGGGGACCTCCATCATTATTATTAGTGTTCGGTTTCAATGTATGGCAATTAACTGCTGACGCACACAGAAAACACTGCAGATCTGTATTTATTTATCATCTTTCCATCAATGGATTGGCATTGTAACTCCTCTTGGGCAGTTATGGAGAACGGACTCATAACCAGTGACTTTAGTAATTGTTTTGTTTTGTTGAGAGGAAAAAGAGTCCAAAAGTCTATCTGTTCCATCTGTAGCTGAGACGTCTGAAAATGGGGGAAGACTGCCTGTGCATAGCCATGACTAGTTGGTTATCGTTCTGCCTTATGCATCACTGGCCTGGCCTACACCAGCCAAAGGCTGGAACATAAAATCAAACTGTCATTGGCTGGCGCTTGAGGGAAACCTTGGGAGATGAATATGTCTGAAGTCTCTTTAGTGCTCTCCATTAATCATTTCACCCAGTTCATCTCTCTATATAGATTTTTTCATCTAAATCTACCACTCACACTCTCTCATTCTCTCTTGTTTCTTTTTCTCTTTCTATCTCTCTCACCCACTTCCCTCTCAGGTTACATGCAATGGAAAAAATGTACTTCATCCAGGATCATCTATTCTCAAAGCATCTGTCAATAAGCAGATACAACCAAATCCCTTCTATCAATATTCTAGATGGAATCAATTACAATCCCCAACATTTTATTTCTATTAATAGTCCTTATGGTCAGAGTAGACCAAGTCCACAAAACAATGTGATTCAACCACATTTTACATCCAACCACAGAAACCTAAATTCATCGATTTAACCGGGCTGCAGCCTGTCTTGTCTGCCAATCTCAATATTCTTCTTCACATTTCCCCGGTGGACATTACAGCTGCTTTGTGTTTGCTGATGTACAGGAGGCCTCTCGCTCCAAATACATGTCTGTCCGCTTCTGCTCCGCCTAACAAGGCATCGGTTTCAACTCCACTTCAACTTGTTTTTTATCGCGTATGAGTCGAGGGGCGATCCCTCGGGTTCAGACTGAGAGTAGCTCACCACATAGTTTGGCCTCCCTGTGGAGCAAACCACACCACTCATCGGTTGAACTCCACGAGGGCTTCTGTGATTGACCGATGCGGTTCCTCCATTTGCATTTTCTATCTCAGGGCATCTAATACTCTCCTGCTGTGTGGATGTCATATACCTAAACGTCCAAGTCAAAGTATCAGCTTTCCTCAACCGTGGAGAGAGTTTTAGTGTAACTGTCTGCCCGTTCTGTTCACAATCAAATCCCCATTGTTTACTCGGCGAGGCCAGACCCCAGAGAGAAATAGAGCAAGGTACTAAAGGACTGATGGCTCTCATCCACTACCAGCAGGCGGATGAGATACACCAGGGGACTGCCAAGCCCAGAGGAGGTCTCCTGTATGTGTGTGTGTGTGTGTGTGTGTGTGTGTGAGAGAGAGAGAGTTTGTGTGTGTGAGAGAGAGTTTGTGTGTGTGTGTGTGTATGTGAGTGTGTTTGTGCGTGTGCGTGTGCGTGTGCGTGTGCGTGTGGGCACGCACGTGTAGTACGCTAGTGGTGACGGCTCATGGCAAACAGAGCAGCTTTCAACACAAGATAACTGAGAGTGTGTTTTCAGCGGAGCGGTCCTGTGCCGAGCTCCAGACATCTTCAGGCTGTCAAAGTAGATTGCCTGGAGAGCTGTTTCAGTTTTCTGGTTCTATCAACTCCACCTGCTCCTTCCTGCTCTCTCTCTCTCTCTCTCTCTCTCTCTCTCTCTCTCTCTCTCACACTTAGTCTATCTCTCTCTCCCTTTCTGTCTCACTTACTCTCGCTCTCTCCCTTCTCTCTCACACACACACTTGCTCTCTCTCTCTCTCTCTCTCTCTCTTTCACACATACATATATACATAAAAACACACACACTTCACTCAAACTAGAAGAATAGATGAAATACCCAGTGATCAACTAGACTCTTGTGTAAATATATCCAGGTAACATCTGACAAGATGTGTGACACCATACACCATATAGGCTAATTGAAACATATAATTGGTCAAAGATGGTTATAAGTGCGAGACCACACTGCAATTACTGCAAGAAGTCTACAAGAAGCCTGTAAGATACGTGAGAATTATTTGAGGTGCCCTGTTCTTGTTGCCGCTGTTTTTTGCAACTATGCCGCTCTCTAAAATAAAACAATGTCTTTAAATGAACACGAAAGAGAGGTATTGGTGCCACTATGTTGTATATCTTTTGAGTGCACGTTCTGAATAAAACAGTCAAAGAATTGTCACTGATTTCACACGCTAAATACGTTATTAAAAATAATAATTATTATTATCATAGCGCATGCTTTTTTTCCTTTGAATAGAGAACTAACACCTATCTTTGTCAAAATGTGAAAAAATTATACCCGTAATTATAACACACAAGGTAACAAAAGACATCGGCTACTGTGAATCTGTCAAACAATAGCGTCCCCGTCACCTTTACAACACCGGACATCCTGAGTGAATGGCAAGTACGAGCAAACAAAGATTTACCATTTGTGTTTCATGAGGGAGCCTTGTACGAAATCAATGAAAAGTCACTTTTTTGCAATTAAACATATTAACTGTCATGAAGTATGACATAAAGGCTACCGTTGAAACCACGAGTCATTCGCATTCACAGATCTTGATGGGACAAGGTTTTCTACGGGGGCAATTGAATGCACTTGTTTCTCAAATCGGTAATCCCGTTATCATTCCTGTCTGATAAGAGTCCTTTCTCGTTTATTTCTCACATGCTGTAGCGTCGCCTTTATCACAGTCACTCACCTTTAGAATCCGGATGGTTAGGGTTACTTCAAGATGAGTTCTCTCTATAGCGGTCGCCTATGAATGGGAACAGCTGAGCACTGTTCGTTCGTTGGACCAACCTAGCCTCCACTTCAAACTCCATCCAGCAGCCGCGGGGTGGTGAATATACTCCATAGATTACGTCACGTGAGGGGGCCGTGCCCTGGAGACCATATCGCCAGTCAATTAACGCAATTTATGAGTTATCTAAAAGAGCGTGCTTCTAAAACTAAAGCAGTTCAGTAAGGATTCAAATTGCAATAGGTTGTGCATGTTATATTTCAGACTACATTTTACCTCAAGAAGTAGATTACAAAGGAGGAAATATGCCCTTCTCTTAAATGACCCCAGTTGTAATTAAAGTTTTATAGTTATTTCCGATGAATCTTCCCATGAGATACAGGCTACCAGTTTTATTCTTTGGTGTGTGTGTGTGTGTGTGTGTGTGTGTGTGTGTGTGTGTGTGTGTGTGTGTGTGTGTGTGTGTGTGTGTGTGTGTGTGTGTGTGCGTGTGCGTGTGTGCGTGTGTGCGTGTGTGTGTGTGTGTGTGTTTGGGAGGGATTTGTATGTGAAGGGAGGCGTGTATTAGAGGAACTCCACAGAGATAAACGGTAGTGTCCCCAGCCTTGGTGTTGGTGACCTCACCTCCCAGGTATTCCTGCACTGTGATCACATAACCCCTGTCAGCAGAAGCCTCCGAGAGTGATGTCATCCATTCCTATCTCATCACACCTTTGGAACCCTGTCATAAAACAAAATACCAGGAGCCAACATGCTAACTGTTTGTCGCCACACATATGTGTCTTTGCGTGTCATTTCTTTGAAAAGCGTATATAAAAAGAAATCTCCAGAAAAACAATAAAGTTGTACAAATTCATTGTAAATTATATCATTAATGCCATTATATAGCTCTGGTACTATCATTATAGAATTCAAGCAACTCAGTTATACTTCTTATTACTTTATATTTTTTAGGAGCTCTGAAACTTCAACATGTAATTTATCATATGTGTGAGAAGAAATTTGCGATTTATAGTATGATTTTCTTGTTGTAGAGAGTACACAGTCTTTGTAGAGGCTCAAGGCTAAGGTATGTTAGCGCACACATAGGCTATTTTTGAGATGTTTCTGTTGCCCTCTGGTGGCCAATTACATACCTATCCTGAATATTGTCATGCCAATCATGCAAGGCTGGATAATTCAAATAACTCTCTTCACGGTTGAGGAAAGCTGATATTAAAAACAAAAGTTTGTTTGAATAATCCGAAAACCCTGAACAAACAACTTTTTTATTGCAATTCTGGAACAAAAAGCATATACTATCATAGATTCATACCATTTCAGTTATCAAAAGTGATTAATATATCTTGTTACGGCTTGAGAAACCGAGCAAATATCATAGCATCCTAAAGCAACCCCACAAAATTCTCTCATTCCATTAATTTAATGCATGACATCACGGTGGCACCACCTACTGTAGCTCTGGAATCTTCCATGTATGGGCTGTTCCCATCAAGTGTACAAATCTTCTTCCCTGCCTATTTTAGTAAAAACAGAGAGTGCCAGTGCTTCAAAGAGAGTGGAGGGCTGCGGCCCAGCACTGTTAACCTGAGAGGTGTTGCTGTCAGCCCACTTGTGTTATTGTTCCCTGAAGCTCAGGGAAGCACGCAGAGGCTGGGGCTTTTACCCTGAGGGATTAATGCCTCTAGTGTTTCAGGTCAGTGACCAATCATAACACGCCGTGCATAATGATTCAGCATTTCAGTAATGACAGCAAAGTGTTGGGTGAATGGAGATGAGTGATGGCTAAGAACGAAGTGCTTTGTGATAAAAGGGTTTGATATAAAATGTTAACAAATTAGACAGTCTTTTGCATATCATATTACATGTTCATTCAAGATCGAAGTCATATCCATGACAAAATCACAACAATAGCCTATTTGATAGTATTTTTTTTTACCTTATATTTGATTTAAAATATAGGGCTATTTCAGTCGTCTTGATTCGTATGAAGAAAATATATCTGCATATATTTCAGATAATAAGAGGTGTATACAAACACTGTACATATCCCTTTATTTACAACAGAAAAAGAAATACAACCGTAAATAAAATACTATGTTCAACTGTATTAATTTGAACTACTTAATTCAGTGAAATGGATGGTTCACTGTGAAAGATTTCCTGTCTTGCTGTAATGTAGTAATATATTATAGTATTCGTTGTTGCACTGCTTTCTTTATTCGTTTATGGGGAAAGGAAATGACCAGGGAGCTAAAATGTTACAATTTGAATGTGCATTTTAGCAAACTGCCCTTAAAATATCCATATCCATTTAAAAAATAGAAGTATTCAATCCATTTGTTGTAAATTCTTAATGGATGCACACTAAATATATATAAAATCTTTTTTTTTCCTTGGGTGTTCTGCATACAAAAATACAAGACGACTAGTATGAAGTACCAAAAATAAAGAGGATTCAGGATAGGAAACTCTCCACAGACTCAAGCAGTTCAGAGGAACACTTAAACTGTCGCAGATCTAACACCAGGTCACCCAAGTCCATTGCCTGTGACCCGGGCCTACTATCGTCCAAATACAAGGCCTCCTCAGTCAGGCTACTTTCTGACGTGGGGCTGATGATGATGCGTGGGATGCCGCCACACAGCCGGGGGAAATGAACCGGGTCCAGGCTGCTTCTCTGGTAGGGCTCCTGGTGTTGATTGCTGTCCGTGTCTGTATTTGAGTTCACAGCCTGCGGGTCCCTGGACCCGACCAGCAGCGGGACGGTGGCCATGTTCAACACACCGTTCACAAGATGGTAATCACAGAGACTCAGAGATCCTGTGATGCTGGGATGTTGCTGTGGATACAAATAGGGAAGGCTCAAGCATTTACATCAAGAAGTTCAAAAGTAGTGCCCTATGCAGCATGCCTCTTGACGATTACTCACACAATTACTTCTATCAGGGTAAATAAGGTACAGTGGGCCTATTAACACTGAAGGAATTGCATTTGGGTTCTATCATTGGCTCCTGTTTTACCACACATGAACATTGCTTTGAATAGTAGTGTCTGACACACAAACAAAAGGTAAAGTAAATGTTAATCATTTTTAACCATGGAGAGTTAGCTGACGTCATACACTGAACAATATAAATCACACTGTCATACAGACACATACATACATATACACAAATACACACAGCTACACACAAGCACTTGCGTATGCATACAAACACACAAACTCACAAAGACATACTTTCTTTCCTTCAGCAGCATGTGAGTGGTGTTTGGTCTTGTGCCGTTTGACTGATTTGTTGTGGTCTTTGAGCAGGGGAAAAGAAGATGAGCTTCTGAAGGAGTCTGCTTTGCGGGACATCACATCGAGTTCTACATCCCCCATCTTGTGTGATTGCAGTACATGAACCTAAAGTAACAAAACATCTTTAGACCTTTTGTTACATAGGGACAGCATCTGGATGTGAGCATACATTGTCATAATGCTTTTTTATAAGATGCCAAGGAAGGGAATTTAATATATTACCAAACAAAAAGTTAATAACTTCCACGAGGTGCTTGATGAAATGCATTAATGTTGTTTTTGTTTTGCATCAAAGACAGGTTCAAGAAGAACCAAGGCAGAGCAGAGGCCAGCCAATCAACTCCTAGTATCCTGCCTTCACAGGGTTTGGGGATAATAAAAAAGGACACATGTCCTCTCTCATCTCTGAACTCTAATCGCATTGTGTCCTCACCTGAACCAGACTAGCACCCGTACAATACAGTACAGTAAATAATCTACGGAGAGTTTTTTTTTTCTTTAGTTAAAAATGCTTTAAAAAGGGTCTTTACTTCTGAAAATATTTCTTTGGATTCAGACCAACCCATTTTATTTCATTACAAATGATTTGCCCTATTTGTAATGAAATGATCAATTGTTGTATTCAAACTTCAAGACATATAAGCTATTATAAAAGCATTTTAGACAATACAAGCCAAATGTGTTGTATTTGGACCTGAACACTAACTCTTCACTTGACAAACATACAGTCGTACAGTACCACATCACTATTGTACATGGCCGAAGTCAAGTTGACAGCGTGGAGTTTAGCCTTGAAGACAGACGACTGCCTGCTGAACCCAGTATCGTGGACGGACGTCTCACTGTTGGTCATGGACTGGCATTCCTTCTGTTTCTTCTGTGACAGGCACGACAGACAGGACACCTTCTCAGCTAAGGTGTTTCTGTACAGGAAAAGTGTTGAAATAGACACTTAATGACCCTGTCATATTCTGAAATGGTTTAATCCAGAGTATCTTTCATTATTATAATTATGAATCAAAATTATTTCTATTAATTTTATTTCATCCAAATTAAGATTGTTAGCAAAGTTTCTGTTCACCTGTATTTTGTGTGTATGATAGCATAGATGAACGGGTTGTAGATTGTGGAAGCTTTTGCTATGACTGCAGGAACTGTTTTGGAATATGGAGTGAGCTTGTTGGCATACCTAGGGCAAGAAAACAGAGTTTATCAAAATAAACTACCAGAAGTCAAAGCATGCCAGTATGGTTGAGATAAGGATTCATTCAGTGCAACAGCTCTGTGCAAGCCATCTGTCAGTTGCTATCCAGTTCCACATTATCCATGATAAGTTGTGTATCAGATGTGTCACAAAGCTAGATGGACTGAAATGGTCCATTAGTAGACACAGCGGGAAATATGAAATGTTGTGTAATCACTTTTGAACACACTGTAACAGAGAAAACACATTGCAAAAGTTGCTAAAGGATTAATATAAATGCTTTTGGGCTCCAAATACACAGACTAGCCCGACTTGGATTGTTATTTGTCATTGGAATCAGGGGTTCTTGCTTGATTCATACAATCCAATATGTTAATGTTTATATGTATATGGATAGTGTGTGGAGTCACAAAACACATAAAAATGAATAACTTTCCCCAACCAGAAGCACTGGATGAACAGAGAGATTTGCCTCCTGCTCAAAGCAAGAGATGCAGCCTTCAGGTCTGGCCAGGGCTTAGCACTGTTACCAACAAAGGATTGAAGAGCACTTCAAGTCCTATGACCCCCGGCACAAGTGACAAGGCATACGGACAGTAACGAAACATCAAACCACCCAGCACTGTGCCCCCAACCAGCTTTGCCTCCCTTTCCTTTCCCAGAGTTTTAGCTTAACTACTTCTACGCTCGCTTTGATCTGGGAAATGAGGAGGTCATCCTCAAAGCAGATCTACCGCCTGATGAGCAGCCTCTCACACTCTCCACCTCAGATGTTTGCTCCACCCTTGGCTGCATACTAAGAGCCCGTGCAGAGGAGTTGGCCGGGGGCTTTAACAACATTTTCCGTCTGTCCCTGGCCAAGGCAGTTGTCACCACCGTGCCAGTGCCAAAGCACTCCACTGATTTGACCCTTATTGACTTCCATCCTGTCACACTCACCCCCATCATCACCAAGTGCTTCGAGAAACTGGTTCTTTCACACTTGAAATTCTGTCTTCCTGCTCCATTGGACCCACACCAGTTTGCCTATCGCAGCAACAGGGCGCAATCATCAACGCCCCCCACTCTGCCCTGACCCACCCGGACAGTCACAACTCGTACATCAGAATGCTGTTCATCATTTAATTCAGCATTTAACACTATTATCTGCTTCAAGCTGATCTCCAAGCTTAGCCAATTTGGTATCTGTACATCTCTCTGCAACTGGACTCTGGACCCTCTGACCAATAGACCCCAGCAGGGTGCGATTTGTCCAAAAACCAGAGGGGGGGATGATTTTTTTTATACATCATGAAAAAAAAACAAGCAATACATAGGCCTAATTCTCTTCATATACATGCATCATATATGTCTATGATATGATGATCGCTGCTAGACGCTCAGTTCTTGTGCTCCCTCTCATTCACATTGAAATACTGAAACCGAAACTGAAACTTTGAAACTGAAACGCAACTGTTTTGGACAGAACTCGCTATTCAGTGAACAAATATTTTCATATTCATTGTACAGTAGCCTATACACGGAAATTAGCAAAGCCAGCGAATTCTGCGCTGTCACAACCTGTCTGTTTTTTTATTGTTTTTTTTAATAATTGAGGGTTATCTTATCCCCCCCATGTATGAAATTCATCCAGCTGAGGTGGGGATGTAAAAACCAGAGGGGGGGTAAATCCCCCCCATCCCCCCCGGCAAATCGCACCCTGGACCCCAGTCTGTTAAGTTACACAACCTATCCTCCTCCACCCTGAACACCAGTGTGCCACAAGGCCCTCTTCTATCCCTCCTGTTCATCCATGACCTGGTCCCTGTTTATAATCTACATACTTAACCAAATCGGAATCAGAATCAGAATCAGAATCAGAATCATGTTTATTGGCCAAGTAAGTTTGCACTCTCAGTGTACTTACACAAAATATACAACACAACACAGCACAACGGTCTAAGAAATCTACGCAATATATACAGGGATGAATGGCTATATACAGGAGCTGTGCACTGTAAACACAACACATAGTGCAAAGAAATGGAGAGTGCAAGAAGAGCCGAGATAAATATTAAATGGTAGGAGAATGACGTAAGAAGTACAGTATATACAGCCTGTATAGTTATACAGTAAAGGGTGGAATATATTGCACAATTTGTATTTGAGAATCAAATAAATAAATATGAATCGTAGGTGTAATTGTACAGTGGTTATTATAGTGATCCAGGGTTATTGCACAGTGCCACAGTGAGACGGCGAGGGGGAAGAAACTGTTACTGTGTCTGGTGGTTTTGGCGAACAGTGTTCTATAGCGCCTACTAGAGGGGAGAAGTTGGAATGAATAGGTTATGTTCAGGGTGTGAGGGGTCTGCACTGATTTTCCCTGCCCGTTTCCTGACTCTGGAGGTGAACAGGTCTTGGATGGTGGGCAGGTAGGCACTGATTTCTGCAGAACTGACTGTCCGTTGGAGTCTACTCCTATCCAGTTTGGTGGGCAATCCAAACCAGACAGTTATGGAAGTGCAGAGAAAAGACTCAATGACTGCAGTGTAGAACTGGATCAGCAGCTCCTGATGCAGGTTGTACTTCCTTATCTGACACAGTGCTAGAGGGCTCCTTCTGAACTCCACAGGCATCTCTACAGATTTGAGCGTGTTCAGCTCTAGGTTGTTGCGAGGCACCACAGGGCCAGCAGCTTCCCGCCTCTATGCAGACTCGTCTTCATCACGGCTGAGGCCGATGACCGTTGGGTCGTTTGCAAATTTCAGGAGTTGAACAAATGGGTCTCCTGAGGTGCAGTCGTGAGTGTAGAGGGAGAAGAGCAGTGGGGAGAGCATGCATCCCTGAGGTGCACCAGTGATGACTGACCGGGTGCTAGATGTAATTTCACCCAGCCTGCCTTTCCTGTCTATCAGGAAGTTTGTAATCCACTGACAGATGGAGGCGGGCACAGTGAGCTGGTTGAGTTTGGTGACCAAGACTTCTGGAATGATGGTGTTAAATGCCGATCTGAAGTCTACAAACAGCATGTAGATATGCTGTTCATACTGTACATACAACCTTACATTTGCATTCCTTATTCTTGAACTCTGTCCACTTCTCTGTCCAATATTTGTATTTAAAATATTTACATTATATTATATAATATTTGTATATTGTCACTATCCACTGGCTATCACTCTGCATGTGAGAAACTGTAAAATATAGCTTATCACTTATGCTGCAGTACTGACTTTTGATGCACTTATCTGTAAATAATACAGTATTTGTGCACTTCTGGTTAGGTGCTAACTGAATTTCATTGACTTTTTACCCGTACTCACAATGAAGCTGAATCTAATCTAATCTAAAATATATATATATAAATCACAAGCTGATTACCAGACTTAATTACCAAAACAACAGTGTATTTTATTTGTATGGCTGTGGTCATGTAAAAGCGTTCTAATTTGCCATAACTTAAATGGTGATTTTAAAAGTGTCATCGTCAGTGAGCATAAAATCATTAGCCTGCTGAGAAAACAAATCACAGCACTGCAATTGAACTCAGAATGTTCGATAAGTGTCCCATGGATGATTGGGATGTTGTAACTGAGGCAGTTTCGTCAGTCCTCCACAAGAACAGAGGGCCGGCGCGGCTAGAGAAAAACTAGGTTTAGGTTATGTGGAATTCACTACTTAGATGAAGTGGGAAGAGAATTAGTCTCTTGACCCAAACACTAATCCAGCACTCGAGGCAACCCACTGCAGTTCAGAGTATTTAGCTTTGACCAGAGATATGGGCTGAGATACAGGATGATAGTGCATTAAATCGAGTGTTGCTCAAAGCAACCAGCTTTTCCAGACTGAAATAAGGTCATCCTGCGTGCCCTGCATCCTGCATTAGTCCAATACATTCTTAAAAGCATCCTAAGCCAGTGTTAAGTCCAATAATAGCACCAGCAACAGCGTTAAAAAACAACAAATGCTAGCACAAATCGATCCGTAACACAACATTGAAGCTCATGAGGTTTTATTACAGTTGAACATATTTTACTAGATGACCTAGAGCCTGCCCTACCTAACACGCAACATCAATAGCTTCCGAGCGGGCTGTCGGGCAGCGACAGAGCCCCTCCTACCCCCACTCAAAGACTGGGTTTAGTCACGTAATACTGCAGGACAGATTTCTGAGTGTCTAGTATCAGGGTGCCAGTGAGAGTCCATTACTCACGGCCACACAGCCATGTTTAATCGGTCCCCTCATAGATTGATGGCTGACTCAAGTAACTTCTGTATATATCCTCTGAACATTTCCTTATTACATACTAAATTCACAATCTATCAAACCTTTATCAGATAGAATAGAGACTTTGCAAGATAATAAGATTTTAGTAGTAGATACAACTTTCTTCTACAGCATCTAACAAGTCAAATTTAATTTCTCCACAGAATAGTAACGTTGTAGTCTGCTCAAAGTGAAGGTGCTTATTTGCCTTTGGTTACAGTGAAGGTGCTTATTTGCCTTTGGTTACACAGTGACAGCAACTGTAGTAAAAGGAAGCACTGACACTCCAGTGAAGGAGTCCAGAGATCAAACCAAGGTGCCCACCCACAAAAATCAGGAAGGTGCCGAGAGGGGTTTTGTCTGAGCGCCAATATAACTTGTCCCAAATGCAGAGGGACAGGTGAGAGAGTCAGCACAGGGAGACTCACCCTGCCCAGGCGATGAGTGTGACACAGGCGTAGGGGGACCAGGACAGCACATACACGATGATGACCACAAACGCAATCTTGGCCAGCCGCCACTCATTACGCATAGACTGCTGCTGAATACTGGACGTTCCCAGCCTCTCCAAGTCCCTACATCAGACGAGACATGCAAACACTGATCAAGACAACAGCAAAGAATATAAATTCTTCGGGTGTTTGTAGAATCTATCTATCTATCTATCTATTTAGCGATTTACTTACCTATTTGTTTGCTTATTTATGCATAACTTTTCTAGTCTGAGATGCATTGTAATGCATGACGAGACGTGAATGGGAAATGACTTGAGCTGACCTGCCGGCTTTGCGGATGGCGAAGAACATGAAGAGGTAGCAGTAAAGGATGATTCCCAGAGGAATGAAGAACACAAAGCAGCAAAGCATCAGGGTGTAGCTCCTGTTTGCCACAGAGTTAGTGGTGTAGTCCCAGGTACAGCTGGTCATGAGCCCTTCTGGAATGTAAGAACCTGCCGAGAACAAGAGCAACATCAGGGCTTAATCTAGTTACATGGCCCGCTACTCTATTGTTCAGGCCATTTTCAACTTTAATGGAATAGTTACGTTTTGTGCTTTAAAATGTGGAATAACGGGTTCAGCTTCATGTTAAGTGTCCTTATTGTTATTAAGATAGATAGAGATGTATACATTTATGAAATGACTTAAATCAACTTTCACTACATTGTAATGAATATACTAATATGCCTTACTCCAGCCAACAAGTGGGGCCAGGCTCCATCCGAGAGAGTAGAGCCAGACCAGTATGATGGCCACGGTGGTCCTACGTTTGGAGTTCCACTGCATGGCCTTCAGGGGTTTGGTGATGACGAGGTAGCGGTCGATGGAGATGGCTAACAGATTTATCATAGAGGTGATGCCAAAGAGGGCCCCACAAAAGGCATACACCTTACAGGCTGGGACAAATATTCAAAAGGAACTAAAGTGAATGTGAACGTATTTGCACTGAGTAGCAATGTGACATGCGTCCAAATATTCTGCACAGTAAACACCAGTATACCAAGAATTAGCTGGTTAAAGATATAATTTTTATATTTTTTAGCCTAATCCGCCATTGTCCTCAAACATCAGACTTAACAACAAAGCTTTGTAAAGTACTTAACAGAGGGGTTTACCATGTTTACCTTTTAGTCAAAAACAGTGTAAAAATACAAGTAAAAATACAAAATGGTGGTTACCCGTTTCCCCAAACACCCACTCATTGTAGAGGGAGTTGATGAAGAAGATTGGTGCCTGGGTGAAGGCCATGAGGAAGTCACTAACGGCCAGATTCACTATGAAGTAGTTAGGCACACTCCTCAGCTTCTTATTGCTGACAAACACAAAGAAATGTCAGCAAAGCCTCTGTAATGTCTCTGATTTCACACAGATTAATACAGAATTAACAAAGTTATCTTTCTATCTGTATCTATCTACAGTATCTATCCATCTATCTACGTATCTATCTATCTATCTGTCTATCTACTGTATATTATCTATCAGTGGTCTATATCTATCTATTTATCTTCTATATCTATCTATGGAGTCTGTCCATCGATCTACAGTAGATCTATCTATCTATACAGCTATCAATCTATCTATCTATCTGTCTATATTGTAGACTCATTTTACCGTAAACTCAGCCCGCTAGCCGTGGACATACAACAAGCCTATAAACATGTTAGATTGGTAGATTGTATTCTATAAAATGTGATTACATTTATGTAGATGAGATTGCATTCATGACCTATGTAGCCTATGTCTGAGCTGTGGCTAAGGTGCTTCAGTATGCCACAGGTGTTTAGACTGATCCATTAAGCAAACGCCATTCCCCTACCATTTCTACCGTACATGGACACAGCAGAAATGGGTCAATGATCCCATAAGACATGCATGTCATTTTTTACACTCTAGACATTTCCCACTAATTCCTCAGTATTTCTCAGAGCAACCATCATCTGCATTACAGGATTATGGCTGTGCCCCTTACATGGATTTAATCACATTTCCATCCACTACTTATGTAGTCACCATAACCTACTTCTCTATTTATTTACACACAAAGAACATAAACTTCAAGGGTAGGGAAGATTCCCAAATTAAAATCTTCCAAATCCGTCTGTCTCTCCCGGCTAAATGCTTACAGTAGCAGTACTGTTTTAACACTGTACCATGTTTGTGGTAGAATTTGAAGAAAAAAAAATAAACAAAATATGTCACATTAAAGGACAATCCATCTACTCTCCAAAACATCCTCCCACTGTGAGCATGACCTATTTTTAGACAGAATTAAATTCAATATCGTTAAAGAGAATACAAAAGATAATCTACAGGCAAATTCAAAAAGCTTTTATGAATTTGTCATCATATTCTAGAGAAGTGATCATTACGTATTATTATGTCATGCCATACCTGATACGCTTTTTCACCTCAATATTTGTTAGCTATTTTATTCTGCCTTTTTGCATCACATCACTTTCAGAATAAGGATGTCATTGTCAGGCTAGTATTAGTGATAAGTAAGTAGTATGTAGTATGTAGTAGTATGCAATTATGAGTTGACTGCCTAAAATAACTGCACCTCTGCATCTCATAGTTGCCTACTCTTACTGTGGGACGTCCTTTATCTCTGTTTCAGACTTTTTTCCCACCAATATGCTCAACACATAGAGTCTTCCTCCATGTCTTTGCATTTAAGCATTCACACATTTGAAGAGTGGAACAAACAGCAACAGGCTATGCAAACAATGAAAGGAATGGAATGACTCTGGTTACCACTATAGTGAGAAGTGGAGAGAGAGCTTACTGAGACTGCCCGAAGTGAGATCTCAACAGCCCAGCTCAGACAAACACGATGCAACATGAACATTATACAGTAAGTGGACATAAGTGTTCAAAACTGATGAACAACACAACAATACTACAGTAGGTGGTGCCAAATTCAAAGAAAGGAATTTGACTTTGAGTGAAATGTGTTTAAGCAAGATAATAGCAGCGGAGCAACGCTATAGCCCAGTCATGGATTACAGTATATTTGTACTTAAAACATTACATCATGTTATTCAACTTTTAAGCAGTCTATCTGAAGAGATGCAGATGTATCCAGCAGACATGGTAGACTGGCCCGCTGTATCAGACAAGATGATTTGTCTTAATGTGTACATTAATGTGTACATCTGGCTGAAACCCATTTATAGAAATTGGTGAAGGCATGAGACACCATAATACAGATATGCACAATGCAATGCATCAAGAAATGCTCCTCCTTTTGTTCACTTTTGTAAACCTTAAAACGTCAAACCTGACAGGCTAAAATAATGACAGTGTACTCAATATTTAAGTCTTCTACAACAGCTATAAATATAATTATAAAATAAATTAAATAACACTCAATATAACTAAAATCATACATTTTATTTTGTATTGTCATTATTATTAATAATAATAAATAACAACAATAATACCAATAGTAATAAAAGCAGTAGCAGCAGTAGTAGTATTGTTAAAAATAAAATGAATTATTATTATTATCATATCATCAGTATCATTAAAGCAAGTAGTGAAATCAATAGTGAAAAACAGCTGTCTTCCAACTCTCTCAGTAGCCTACCTGTAGAAAGCAAACATCACCAGAGCATTGCCCGTCATCCCCAGAGCTCCAACAACCACAATGCAGAAGGCCACTATGTAGTGCACATGGACAGGGACGTCCACCTTCTTAAAGAAGTTCTGTGGCTCCTCCATGTCCTCCACCTGTTCGCGGGACACGAGACACAACCTCAGTCCTCCATGGTCAACGGTGCCTCCCTCTTCTTCTCAGAGCAGCAATCTGATCTGTGTCCCTCTCTCCTTCCCTCCCTCCCACTCTCTCTCTCTCTCTCCCTCCCTCCATCCCCCTCTCTCTTTCTCTCTCTATCTCTGTGTCTCTCCCTCCCTCTCTCTCTCCCTCCCTCCCTCCCTCCCTCTTTCTCTCTTTATCTCTGTGTCTGTCTCTCTCTCTCTCTCTCTCTTTTCCTGCCCCCCCTCCACCCATCACAATGTGTCGCTTGACTCTGAAGGGTTATGTAAGAGTCATGATGTCCACCAGCAGTGAGGCCGGGCAGAAACAGACTGTGGGCGACCTACTTGCATCTGGGATATCTGTGCGCTTGCCTCATCCACGTGTCACATGACACTCCTCTGCTCTCGTCAGTCTCTAAATTCCCCAACCCATAACTTTCTTCTTTCTTTTTTTCTTTTATTCTTTCCCAAGTTGGCACCAAAAGAATGGCAAGATTAAGATGATGTTATAGCTTTTGACATGAGAGGCATTAATCAGGGATGGGTGTGTGTAAGTATGTGGTGTGAGAGAGAGTGCGTGTAGATGCGTGTGCATGTCTTTCTTTTTATCTTTCTTTGTCTCTCACCCTCTTCTCATGGACTTTGTATGTTTCATCTGTCCTCTGTGCCACATGTACTGACAGCAACAACACCCTTGGGGTTCTACCAATTCTACATCTTTGTATGTGTTGATGATAAAATCTCTCACTATCTAACCAATGCATCATACCAGCAGAGGGGAAAAAACATCCGCCATCAACTAACACCATCAGCAACAAGCGTGGAAATCCTTTCCATGCCATTATCTTCAATCACTCAGAAAATGAGAGTGTCACAAGTTCAGCACGGTATTGTTCTCCGCTCTCTATGGAACCAATCCCCCTCCCTGGAGCCCTAGTCCTGTACCCCTGCTGAGTGAAGGGTGGGAGAACCCCCTGGGGCTGTGGAGGGGTGGTGTTGGGGGCTTTGGGGGACAGGGGGGCAGGGGGAGGGCGGTCTTTGAATGTGTCCAGTGAAGAGCCTGGATCGTGCCAGCAGTGTGTGTACCACGTTCCAGAGAGGGGGCAAGGACTTTCATCTCTCTAATCTCCTAACGCCCCCCCCCCCCCCCCCCCCCCCCCCCCCCCATATAATGGACATGCAGTCAGTTATAATCCTGTGAACATCGCTTTGAACATTTATCGCAGCCTCAGACGGCAAAGCCAGGAGAAACACTATGCTAGAAAGAGAAAGAGAGACACTCACTCTTGTTCCACGCTCCGGCCAGAGTAAGGCCACCCTGCTTCAGAGTTATGGCCAATAGCGTTGTCTAGACCTCACTTGGATCATGGAACATTCACCAGTGTTCACATCACTGATTCACAGTGGGATTCATTGACCCAACAACAGACAGGGCTCATGGGTCATGCGTACACAAGAAAACCAATGGCCATCGATCGCAGAGGCATGTTATACTGTTTAGCCCACTGTTGTATTCATTCACACTTCTGATTTAAACACACATTAAACTTGCTAAATGGTGGGATTATGGTTGAATTTGTGCTGCAAATGTTAATTTGTGAACATCGGCCAATCCCAGACTTTCTCCAATGCACAAAAACAAATCTGTGCCGTGTTGGAAATTGTTTGGGATGAGATTTCTAAAAAGTTTGGATATTCTACCCTGCTGTTTATAAAAAAGGAGAGATCTGCACTCCAAATCCAAATCTTCTTACAGTTTTGTAACACATGATTAGGGAGACTTTATAATTCACAGCCCTGAGTCTTTCCAGGATTTGTTATTTGTACAGATGCCTAAAACTCCTAGGGGGTCTGTTTCTTGGAATCAGGCCATGACAGCAGTACATGGAATAGGAAAGTAAAATCTAAAGCTTATAATATTTTGTTTCATTAAAATGCACCATAAAACATACCCCCAAAAAATTGGAATTGAATTATAAAATACTGATTTTTAAATTTAATTGTATTTGATATACTTATTGGAAATAAAAAAATATTCCATGAACATCATAAGGTGAATGAATGCTTAAACCTGATGCATGTATGTTTGTCCCTTCTGATGGTGTTTCTTTGGCTAACATTACATACTTTTCTCCTGAGAGGCAGTCATGAGTCGCAGCCTGGGTGAATTGGAGGTTTAAACATGTGGGATTATCACCGATTCAACCTAATCCCTCCATGTTATTTTAAGATGCAGGGAGAAAACCATGGCAGACAAAAAAATGTATTGACTGGTCATGAACATGGAGAAAAAACTGAATGAATGTTGAAGAGATCATTTCTATCAACCCAAAGCCAATCCACCCAAAGCTCAATTCAGCCCAATAGTGGTGAAATCTACACAAGGAGAGACGTTAGAAGGGTTGGGCCCACAGTGGTTTTGCACTGAGGATACTGGGCTAACTTAATCTTAGTGTCAGCAGCACAGTGTAATGGCCGAACTAAACCTCTGTGATGTACAATGATTTTATGTGTATGTAGGTTACACTGTGTGTGTGTGTGTGTGTGTGTGTTTCAGAGAGAGAGAGAGAGAGATAGAGAGAGAGAGAGCGAGAGAGAGAGAGCGAGAGCGAGAGAGAGAGAGAGAGAGAGAGAGAGAGAGAGAGAGAGAGAGAGAGAGAGAGAGAGAGAGAGAGAGCGAGAGAGAGAGAGAGAGAGCAGTCCAATAGCAGGGCACCTCCCAACCCCCACAGAGTGTAAAACGAACTAAGATCAATCGAAAGGCCATTAAATGAAAGTCAATCTGGTACAACAGGCAAAAATTATGCAAAAGATAACACAGAGCTGGCACAAAGTTGTTATCTCTTGTGCCAGCCCTGTAGTGTTGTTATGCACTCTCAATCTTACATTAGGTTATTGGTTTTACACAGTACTCCAATTTTCAGAGAAAAAAGTATCCTTCTGAGTTCTTATTCCGATGGGAATTGTTTGCATGCTCGGTAGCCCCATCAATAATGGGATGAAACTAAGCTTTGTATGTGTTTGCTACTCAGAGAGAGAACGCAGTTCAGCAATTCTTTAATCTTTTGTTTTCTTCGGATTATTCTCGTTTAAGGTCAAGTAGCATGTCATTTTTTAGGTCGGACAAATAGTTCTGATTACTAGTTGATCCTTCACTCTGTTTAATCTTTTTCCCAACAATTTGAACCCCGTCCTGAGATGACTAAGAGAAATGACGTCATGATGGCACCTTGGTATTAAAATAAGATTATCTGGCATTCGTGGTCTGAGATCTGTGATTCAGCACTGCAGTTTATCTGACACGCATCCCAACAACAGACACACATCAAACTACTCTTCTCCTGTGCTGAATTAACTCCCTTCATTAACCGCCGATGCACAAATGCCTTTGGGATCTATTTTATGGGACTTCCAAGTTTTCAATCACAAAAAATCACTTGCCGGCATTTTGACCACACCAATAAATATGTACATACGATCATATTTGAGTGCATACTTAATGCACAGAATGAAAAGTACTTTCTCTGTACTCTCATGCTGAGCACACACTTAATAGGGCTGCGTGCTCAGTCCCCTCCTGTTCACTCTGCTGACACAGGACGGCACGGCATCATCCACCTCCAACCTCATCATCAACTTTTTCCCGGTGACACTGCAGTGGTGGGCCCCATCAGTGGCAATGCTGAATCACCATCATAGAGTGGACCCATTGGCGCCGTGGTGCAAAATCAACAACCTTCAAACTTCATCGGCTTCAGATAAACCAGCGGCCACCACACCCCCTTGACCATCGATGGTACGGACGTAGAAAGAGAGAGAGAGTCAGCATTGTGCTAAGTTCCTGGGGGTGCACATCACAGAGGACCTCTCCTGGTCTTCACGTGTCACTGCGCTCTTCAAGAAAGTTCAGCGGCGGCTCCACTCCCTGCAGCGCTTGAAGCCAACTCTCTAGATTACATTCTACAGAGGCACCAGCTGACAGACTGGACAGACTGTTCTTATCGATCTGTGCTTCTGATATTATAGGGGACAATACAGCAGCCCCCATTCACTTTTAATGAACACACAGTGGCCAATCCGAGTGCTATGCTTCCTTTCCCGCCGTCTTCAGGAGTAAAAAATGCCTTTCATGCTAATAAGGACACAGCTGGTTTGTGTGATGATGTGTGTCAGCTCACTCAACTTGCTTCTACAGTGACATACAATAGACAGGTAGATTGATTTAATTCAGTAGGCGTTTCACAATTGCATTCCTCTGTAACCGGGGCAACACTAGACACTTCAGGAAAGGGTCACACACTGTATAACAAAACAAAACACAAAAACCTTCTGATGAGAGGAAGAAATTCATTTGTTTTTAACATAAGCCACGTTCTCTGGCAGAGAGTAATAGGCTTTTTGAGAGGCAAGGCAGACAATGAAAAAAGGAATGAATAACTCCCACACATAAAGAAAATTCTCTACAAAAAAAAAAGATCACAAAAATTCAACACTCAATAAAAAAAAACGTATAATAATAATATTATTAAATTGAGGACAGAAACATTAAAAGAGGAACGGGAAAGAAAATGTTAGATTTGTAGTCATGAAGAGAGACATCCTTTCAGTTCCACAGCTAGCAGCCTATGAACAATTAACAGTGAAGACCTCGTAACAGACATGGGAGAAGAGAACAGAGAGAGCTAAAACACAAAGACTTTTGCATTCAAAGAATTCCATTTGTACAAAAAAAGAAAAGAAAAAGAATATTCTAGAATGACCATTCCACAGACTTCCCTCGTCTATTTCTTACATCATCTACATCACCTTCATCTCCATAATCGCCAAAAACGTCTTGCATTGCTACATGTCTTTTTCTCTCTTTTTATTTAGTAAGTATGGACATACATAAAAAATAAATAAATCGGCATAAATACAATCAATCAATCCCAAGAAACTGTCCCTCATAGTTCTGACTTCTCTTCTGCAAGAGGAGGCAGTGAGTGCTTCAGCTGTCCTGCGCTGAAAGTTTTTCGTTTGTTATTTGTTGCTGTTTTTGTTCGTTGTTTTGGCCCTAGCTTTGGATAGCAGCTCTGGCTCTCCCATTGGTGAGGACGGTGTCGGGAGGTGGGAGAGGTGGGGTGGGAGGGGTCTGGGTATCAGAGCAGTTTTCAGTTGGTGCAGGTGTTTATGTTCTTCCCGTCGGTGGCGTCCTCCACCAAGGCTATGTGGTAGTCGGTGGAGAGGGTGAAGTGTGAGACGCAGCCCACCAGCCCACGCATGTACTGCCTGTTGGTGTGCAGGGCGATCTCCTTCATCCCCCCTGTGTGAACAACAAGTAACATCCTCCCTTCATCACTCCATCCTTAGTTCCATGTCACCATAGTGACCCAGATCTATCATTAACCTCATCTTACAGGTTAGCCATATGAATAAATAGGAATGATCAAGTAAAGCTAGATTGCATGTTCAGTACAGCTATTTGCTATTTGAGAGTTTCACAATTCATGTGCTTGATCACTGTCAAGTGCTACATGACTAGGTGACGTACCGACATACAAGACCCCATTGATATTGAGCTGCCTCATTTTCCCCGGAGACCTCCCAGTCTTAGCACCATAGTCGTCCACTGTCAGTTTCCCAAACTGAGCGTCCCTGCGGGAAGAAGTATAGCAATGTACAGATAGTTTAATAGGGGAATAAGTACACTTACAGGATTTTGAAACAGCAAAATCAACGAAAGGTGTAGAATTATACAAATGAAAAAAAAGACCGACCTGACTGCTTTCACTCTGTGCCATCTGCCATCACTGAAGGTTCCATTGAGCACAACAGATGTTGGGCCACTTCCAAGGTTATAACTGTGAGGAACATTCCATGGAAATAGGAAGGCAATAAAACACCCAAATAGTGACAACCAAAATGACTAGTGAAGTCAGAGACGTTCTCTTTGAATGTAACAAATCATAAAAAAGAGATCCTGCCCACAGGCTCCTCACCTGAAGACCAGTGCCCCGTCCTGTAGGCCCAGAGCCAGGTAGTCGCTGTTGGGCCTCACGTCTCCGCGCCACAGCAGCAGGCCGTCTTTGGACGTGCTCTTAAAGCGCATGAACATATTGGTCCTGACACCAGACACCCTGGGGTCCCGAGCACACACACACAGATGTCAGCATCAGTCACGCTTCCAAACACACCCACAGAGACACAGAAAGAGAGAGAGAGAGAGAGCAAGAGAGAGAGAGAGGCACTCTCCAGCAAAGCCCCTTTCTCTATGTTATTACGCTTCC
The DNA here is from genome assembly GCF_963457725.1 of Sprattus sprattus. Taxonomy (NCBI): domain Eukaryota; kingdom Metazoa; phylum Chordata; class Actinopteri; order Clupeiformes; family Clupeidae; genus Sprattus; species Sprattus sprattus. Next base: position 22,231,129 of record NC_137913.1, read on the forward strand.
TGCAGAGTGGTCAGGGCTTGTGATGGGAAAGGCAAGGGGGGGGTGCTTGCGCCTCTTTGCATCAGCTCACTCCGACACAGACACTTTTTAACAGGATGTGACCCTGGGCAGAACTCCATGAGGGCACCGGCTGCAACTGCTGTCCTCTCCGCCATGAAGGCTAACACTCTGAGTGTAGTTAACATGACATGGGCCTGATAAAGGGCTTGAGATGATACACTGAAAGTGCCCTAAGGTGTCCATAATGAATATGCGTAATGGCCTACTACTTCACATTTGAGTCACAACTGATTTCTCTTTGCATTGAGAGAGATGGGATTGTGCAAGAAGATGTGTGTGAAGGTCTGTCATCCTTTACAAAAACAAACAGGAGAATTGAAACTGTTCCAAAACTAAATATTCCAAAACTATAGCGTTCCAAAACAAGGGGGAGGTACCTTTTTAGGATATCTCGGCTGTCATAGGTCAGATAGCTGCGACCCGTGAACTGGGGTATTTCAATTGCCTCAGTCACAGCTGGGGAAAAAATGGATATAGTTGTGATTACCAGAAATGTCCACTAGGTGTCAGCCTTGAAAATCATTTCACAAAGGAAAACGAATCCAGATGCAGTAGGACCACTTTTGTTTTATGAAAACTCAACAGAGATGAACTACGGATAGCCACTACAGCCAAGCACAAAATCAAACTGTGTTTACACTTACTGTTCAAGCAATAATTCCCACATTCTGCTCAACGAAAGCACGAGAGAGACAGAGAAGTTTAGTAGGAAAGCAGTGCTACTGGAGCCAGAGTACAAACAATTGAACAAAATGGTCGATTTTTATATCCATATCCTTAAAATGTGACACTGAAATAAATAATATATGAGGAATGCCAGCTAATGAGTGCTTACGTGACATAAACATAAATAGAGTTAAATGCTCTGACATGAAGGCCATGTCTGCCAGTCAAGCAACACTTCTCACCCTTCTGACAGTGTTTGCCATCATAGCCCAGAGCACAGTCACACTCGTAGCTGTCCCACTTAGGCCGACACGTCCCGCCATTGGCACAGGGGCTGTCCATGCACGGGTGAGCCGCATTCTCCACGTTCACTCCAAAGGTAAAGTCCTTGGTCAGGGGGATGTTGCGGTCATTCAGCACGATCTAACGACCCAAGGTGAAGAAAAACAGAGTAGAATAGTAGTACAATGAGGGACAATGCAATAGGAGACAGACGCAGAAAGATACATCAGAGACCTGCAGCAGTCATACAACCATATTTTACATCCATGCATCAATCCAGCCTTGCTTTTTACAGGAATGTGTGAAATATGTGTATGTGGCTTTCCATTATATTACGGGCTCATAATATTTTGCTAACAGAGATGTAAGGTTGAACTTTATCGAGTCCCTTTTAATCTCCAAACACTCTTCATCCTGTTTTTGCCGTTGGGCAGTTGAATGCAGAGACTAAGCTTTCACCGACATTCTGTCATCTCCTGACACACTAAAGTGGGACGATGAGGTGTTGAAGGTAAGGTTCTATGAGTCCCTTTTAATCTCAAAGGGATTCGTAGTTGAATGCAGAAGACCAGGCCTTCATGCTATTGTGACATCTCCTAACACACTGAAGTGGGGCGATGTGGTGCGGTACCTTCTGAAGGGTGCCACTGAAGGGACGCCTCACGGCGGCGCTGCTCTTGGTGATGGTGTAGTCAGGGACGCCTCCCATGTAGAGCGGAGAGCTGCACATGATTTGAGTGAAGGCTCCCTGCAAGGTGCGACAGAGAGGCCAGCACTGAGTCCACAGGGATACTCGCTCATTAAAGAGCAGCAGGCTCTCTCACCTCACAGTGACCCCAAACTTTATTGACAGTGTGTGAGCAAGCAACTGCGTGATGTGCACTGCTTACAGTGAGTATAGTCATGAAGAAGACGAATAGCTTACTAAGAGAAATAGTGTGTCATATTCATACTATACTGCAAGTGTATTTTCAGGATGACCTCCAGTGACATGAAAATGTAAATCATACATCTAAATATAATAGAAAAATATTTAATGTAAAACAATACAATTATTTTGTATGCAAACATCAGTAAGATGCAGTAAAGAATGCAAGATGAAATACCAACCCTTAAGTTAAAGGCACCCAGTGCAACTTTATGTAAACATTCAATGAAAAAAAAATACAATTATTTTGTATGCAAACATCAGTAAGATGCAGTAAAGAATGCAAGATGAAATACCAACCCTTAAGTTAAAGGCACCCAGTGCAACTTTATGTAAACATTCAATGAAAAATAAACATTAAATTTCTAGTCTTTTTTACACGTAGTAAGTTTCAATAACTCCATACCATTACATATCGACATTCAAGGAGCAAAGATGAGACGTCGTTGTGTGGTGAGAACTGATAGAAAATCGTAAACAACAACAACCGCCGGTGGGGAGAAGCCATTTTTCCATTGACTGGAAGCCTGCTTTATTTATTGTAGGTTACAAAAAATAAAGAAAATGGCGGCGATTGTTGTTGTTATCGATTTTCTATCAGTTCTCACCACACAACGACGTCTCATCTTTGCTGCCTGAATGTCGGTATGTAATGGTATGGAGTTATTGAAACTTACTACGTGTAAAAAAGACTAGAAATTGAATGTTTATTTTTAAGCCTTGAAAGTTGCACTGGGTGCCTTTAAGTGTTTAAAGGGCAGTAGACATCATGTGAAATCAGTGCAGTGTGTACCTCTGCTTTGCCCTCGGTTGGTCTTTGGTTGTCTACTTGGAGGATGCCACTCTTCGCCGTGCGGGACACTCGCACCTCGTGCCAGGAGTTCATGCCAATGGCCTCTTCACTCCTACAAGGGAGATAACACAACAGAAATGATATCAGATAGTTCCATCAACCTGTCATAAGTAAGTGGTGAATGGAATGGGCAATGGATGAGGAATAGATTCTGCTGATAAATGTCGATACCTGAATATTTGAACATTTAAAAATGTCAATCCAGACTAAACAAATGTAGTCATCAATGCATTCAACTTTAATCTGGGTAAATGGTAGGGTGGCATAAACCAGTTACTTCTACAAACTGACATGAGGGGACATTGGAGGTATTTAACACCAGTACAGCACCTAATGACGGTTGCCCCAGAGCCACAGTCGAAGCGGAACTCCACAAACCCGTCCACCAGGTTGATGGACAGGAAGTCGCGGCTGCCAATGTCCTCGCTGTAGAGCAGTGTACCGTCAGGGCTGGCCGGCTGGAAGACGATCTCAAACTCCATGAAGGACAGGTAGCTATGTAGGGACTGGGGCCAGGGGGCGCTAGCGTACGAGCGCATGGTCTCGTTGAACAGGGGCAGAGCCAGCAGGAAACCTGGAGGAGGGGGGGGAAAGAACAAGTCATCTTTTAAATGTAGTAGTATAGTAGGGTGTTCCATAGGAGCAGTGTAGTAGTATAGTAGGGTGTTCCATAGGAGCAGTGTAGTAGTATAGTAGGGTGTTCCATAGGAGCAGTGTCAAAGTATAGTAGGGTGTTCCATAGGAGCAGTGTAATAGTATAGTAGGGTGTTCCATAGGAGCAGTGTAATAGTATAGTAGGGTGGTCCATAGGAGCAGTGTAGTAGTATAGTAGGGTGTTCCATAGGAGCAGTGTAGTAGTATAGTAGGGTGTTCCATAGGAGCAGTGTTTGCATGAAAGTGTTGGAGAGGGTGCTGTCACTGCCCGATGTGTCAGATGTAGTTGTGAGTCGCGTATTATGACAGTACACTACACTACTCTATAACACGTCCGGAGGTGAAGACAGAGGAGATCAAGGACTGTCTTCTCTTTATCATAGATGAGATGCGTTGATATGTGTTATTATTCAAGTTGTAAATAAAATGGAAAAAAAACAACAACAATAATATTATATTAATCTTTACCCAAAGTCTTTTTTCCATGAGTCAGTTAATGTTGGTAACTTCTTATAAGCTAAATGCACAACTCACATCTACGTTTGACTCACATCAGGCAACTACAGATGCGTACAGCGTTGAGTGTGTGTATGTGCGTGTATGTATTTGTGTGTGTGTGAGAGAGAAAGTTAAAGTGTGTGTTTGTGTGAGTGCAGTGTGTTTGGCATGACTCACTCTCCTCGCAGAGCTGGCCTCTGAAGCCTAGCGGGCACAGGCAGATGAAGCCATCTGCACGGTTGGCGAAACACAGCCCGCCGTTGGCACAGGTGACCTTGTCGCACACGCCGTCGCTACATTCGCCTGACACATGGAACGCCAAACAATGACACAAGAAAGCAAAGCAGAATTGCTTGTAACCTTGTTGCCAGCTTATCTGCCTTTATTCACATGTGTTCCTACAGACAATTATCCTCTGAATGGAGGTCATCAATTAGAGGCATTCTGTTAAAAGATGATTTGGAAAAACTCATGCATGTCTTTGTCTCCAGCAGGGTTCACAGGCCTTCCAAAAACAACCACCAAACAGCTTCAGATTGTACAAAATCCCGCTGCTAGGGTTCTTACAAAAACCAAAAGAACTCACCACATTATACGTCACTAATATTTACTTCCTTACAGTGGCTTTCAGTAAGTCACAGAATTGACTTTAAGGCACTGCTGTTTGTTTATTTATGGGGAAGGACCAAATTTACCTTTCAAATATTTTTCAGCAGTAGCTGCAGTACACACCTCTCAGATCACAGGAAGAATCTGTTAGCAATACCTCCTGTCAGAACTACACATGGTGAAGCACTGAAGCGCTGAAGCTAACTCCCAGATGACATCAAAGGTGCTCAAAATGTATCCAGTTTTAAATCTATACTTAATGCTTTCTGCTTTCTGTTTACTAATCAAATGCATTTAATTACTTTTAATTAATTTACTTTTGTACGCTTTTGTTCATTGATCAAATGCACTCTGTTGACTTCGATTAGCTTCTTTTTAAATACTTTTTTTATCTATGCTCTTTCTAATACACTACTGTATATGCACTCTATTCTTACTGTACTTCAATTCTGAAAGTAGACCTCCATTCATCCCTGATGGAATAGACAGGTCTTGGTTATTGGCGGCCCAATTTTTTAAGGCTCTATTCTCGGCTAAGAATTGTTTCGGGCACTCCTCTGAAAACGGCTCTATATAGGTATGTGTATAGAGTGTGGAAGTCCACCGGAAGTTTGTCGTTTTCAGTGTTAGCATTTTAACACCCTGTGGAAAAATGTATGGGTTTCGCAAAATTGGTGAAAATAAGGTGTGAGCAAAACAACACCAGTAGAAAACCTAGGCACTCAATTCATTCAAATCACTGTCACTCCCACACTTTATTGCAAATTTTAGGGAGGATTCTATTTGGGCCATTTCGGCCTATTTTTTATGATCTATTCTAAGGCTAAAGTCTTTTTTAGGCCTTACTTTGAAAATGGCTCTGTCAGACTCTATTGCAGAGATGGTCACCAAGGTTGTGATTGTGAGTTTGTGAAGACAAAAGAGAAGGACGTAGGAAAGATGGACAATGGAAACCTGAATGAGCCCTTCAAGTAAACCAATGAACCTTCTTGTCAGACAACTCTGTACAGGGTCAAATACGCTTTCTTTTGCAGTTACATCAATTGAAGGGACCAAGCACATATTATGAGCCCACTGAACTAGATTGAAAGTAATATCAGAGTGGTCAACATGAATGTGAGTCATCATGCTTCATGCTCAACATCATAAAAAAGAAGAGAGAATAGTCTGACTCAAACCTATTTCCTAGAAAGTATATTAAGTGCAGATTATCCTCTTTCTCTATTTCTCTAAAAAGAGGTGGCATTTTTTTCAATCTTTTTTTGTGCTGTTACATGGACCTGGAGAATTAAGAATTGTCAGAACATGGATCTGGTCTCGAAAAGCAATGACACAGAACTGCACCACACAGCATTTCAAAAAACCCTAAAAACTTGTCTGAAGGTTTTTCTGAGCAGATCCCTCATTTCCATTGATTGGACTGCCTAAAGGAGATGGAAAAAAAACACCTTGATTCCAGGCGCTTCGTAATCTATTTTCCTCCTTCTTTCTGTCACTTTCAAAAGCTCTGATAATCACTGTTTACCACATGGAAAAGGCAATTTCCCTTCTCTAGGGCAAGTGGGGCCGAAATCCGGGGGGGCAGCTGAGGACAAGAGATGGCACTGGCTGCTGTGCCACGCATGCTAAGCGCGGGCATCTGTGATGGCAGGCTGGCGCTCACCCACGTCAGCTCCGCTCAGGGCGCTGCCCAGGGGCCAGGGCCGAAGGTCCACCAGCTTGCCGTTAACGTTGAGGGACTGGATGCAGCCCTGGAAGCCGCGGTTGGTGCCCACTGCCCTCACCAGCCAGTAGACGCTGGGTGCCCCGCCCAGGTAGAGAGGGGTGCGGAAGGTGATCTTGGTGTACTGGCCCTGTTGATGTGATGAACAAACAGAAATGATATAGTGAGGAGATGAACATTGCAAGACAATTCCATACAAATGTCTATTCTAGGTCCTATCCTTATATAATGCTGTGATTCCGTAACGTGTATATGAATAACTGAATAAGTGAATTCTGTCGAGAAGAATGCAGACAAATGTTAACAATTAAATATATTCAAATCTATATTGCCTATACATATTGCAATTCATCAGCAATATGATGTAAACCTCTGCATGGATTTGCCCACCAACATTTTTCAATCCAGTGCTGAAGTCTATTTCAAAAGACTTCTTCTATTTCAAGATTTGCACATTCAGAAAGTGTCATCTTTACAGTGGAACAAAAGAGATGGTAAGAATGTCCTCACCGGTGACCGTCCAGAGACCGGGGTGTCGTTGTCCATTCTGAGCCAGCCAGTCAGGCCGTCCCTGAAGATGGTGACGATGTGCCACTGTCCCAGCACCACCCTGCTCTCACTCATGATCTGGGCCATACCTGTGCCGCAGTTAAACCTGACAAAGCATCACACCAACACCAGCCATTCATGCAGTTACAATTACATACATTTCTATATAATCAGAAATACATCATCCATTCCTGGCATTCACAGGATATTTTTTTATATAATCTAGTAAGTAAGTAAGACTTTATCTATATAGCACATTTCATACAAGAGTTGCAGTTCAAAGTGCTTTACATTAAATCAATAAAAACAACCAGCACGAGCAATGCAAAATCATGATAAAAGTTAAAAAAAACTTCTGCTAGATCTAGATGTTCTCTTACTGTAAATGATTCATGATTCTATTCGAGTGCAGTTATAGTTCAACACCAGCACAGGAGATCATACAGTGCAGTGGTTAACATCATGTCCAGGAACTTCATATGTAATTAATATGTAATAACCCACTAATGTCCTGTGCTGTGCCCTCATTTTTGAGTGACATCATAGCACTGCTATGATGTCAAATGTACCTGAAACTTGCAATAAGTTGCCAATAGGCTGAGTCTGGGTCCTACTGCCCTACCTGTAGTGCAGTTTACCCCGGACCAAGGACAGAGAGGTGAAGTCTCCTCGGCCATGCTCATTCTCCCCACAGTACAGCAGTAGTCCATCCTCAGAATCAGCCTGCCAGTTACACACACACACACACACACACACACACACACACACACACACACACACACACACACACATACACACAAACACACATTCACAGTTAAATACTGTATAGGTCCACATTTATCAAAGCATTGACTGAGATACAAATGATGAGTCTGTTACTGTGTATGGAAACAGTTGAGTTACCTTGAACTGCACAGTCATCTGAAATGTCTGGTAAGAGTTCTTCAGTGGTTCAAAGGTCATGTGCGAGTAGCCATAAAACTTAGGGAACTGCACTGTCACACCTGCACCACATAAAGCAGGAGGCAGATTCACATATTTTACACAGACACAGGACAGATTTTAATTAGCTGAATTTGTCACAGAGAGCACAGCTTCAGTTCTAGGGGCATTTACATCGATTTCTCTGGCTGCAATGGACAGGAACCTCATGCATTTTTTGCTCATACAAATAAGTATGCTGTCAACCCCCACTGCTGGTTGAGTCAGTCCACTCATTCGCTCCAATCAATTATTATCATTTTTTTCTATGAGGCATCACTTGGGGGTAGGTCAGTGTGAATGTGTCCCTAAACACAGTCTCTCAATGGGCATGACAGAAACAGTCACATCCAGTCCTCTGTCATTCGCCAGACAGCAGTTAGCACAGGACACTATGGGAGCCCAGGGGATTGGCCATGCCAACTGAAACACTGCTAAGTCTCACCGTTAACCCGTCTTCATATGTGTGAGCTGCTCCTCACTGCCTAAGGAGACTACAGGGTAGCATTTCAAGATGAAATCCCTGATGAGGAATCAACAATCATAAGGGTGGTGTTTACAAAGCCATGTGTCAATCACACATGCAGGGCATACGTGACCCAGAACAAATCCTACAGCTGGATTCAAATTCATCAGCAGACATAAATCCTGCCATGATTTGTGCAGATGGTGTTATTGTGATGCCATGTTTGTATTTCCAATGCAAATCCTGCCGAAACATCACTGCAAATGTGTTTTAGCAAGGGATCTGACAAACCCAAACCCTGTTCACATCTGTTATACGCATTCTGTGAGGAGATGGGACATGGTCAGAAAAATATATTTGGCCCCTCCACAAACCGCTCCGACCTCTAGCACAAGCAAATCACGCACCCACGGGGGGTTTCATGGAAAGGGTACAGAGACAGAAATAGTGAAGGCGAGGAAAAACACTATCCGACCAAAAATATAAAGGACAGCATCGGCAGGGAGAGAGCCAAAAGAAAGGGTAGAGGAAATGACGACTTACTCATCCAAAACTAAATCATGCCCAGAGAGATTAAAGAAGAGGTTAAAGAGAGAGAGACAGAGAGCGAGAGAGAGACAGAGACAGAGAGAGCGAGAGAGAGACAGAGACAGAGAGAGCGAGAGAGAGACAGAGAGAGGGAGAGAGAGAGAGATGGAGGTGTCACATATGATCTGTAGGGCATCCTCGACAGCTCACAGACATGCGGTCTCGGAGGATTCTTTCAGCCGATGGAGAAGAAGAGAGGGAACCTCTCTGATTGAGAGCTGAGGCAGGCTCTCTGGGGAGACCAGCTTTAAGTGCCTTCAGTTTAAGTGCAGAACAATCCTGGCACTTGCCATGAGAATCCCTAATGCTGCGCAGGGACAGAATAAGACAGACATAAGAATTTAATTCTTCTCCAGAAGTTGGCTTTTCAGCAGAAGTCTGCTCTAATGAACCGTACTGATGCGATTTTATACTCTGGGAAAAACTGAAGCTGAGGAGTGTGCACCAAAATGTCAAACAAAATGTACTCTGCGCTACTCAAAATTACACTTCAACACTATGCAACATACTGCCATTATTAACACTTTTACTTGTGTCATTTTATAACGGAACAGTGTGTCCTGACAGTGTGACCGTGCAGGTTAACAGTGTGCTCAATATGTTACGTGCCCTTAATTTTTCAACAGGAAAAGGAGGTATTTTTTTTCTGTCTACAACTATAGACCGTCTGATCACTCTCTGGATGTCATTGTCCAATCAGGCTAAATCCCGCCCCTTTTTGGGGCAATTTTGGGCGGAATGAAAAATGCCCCAGACTTCTCTCATAGACTCTCACGCTTTTATTATTTTTTTCACAAAACAGGGCTCTCAATGCCATCCCTATGGCTTCCGGGAGGGTTGCCCCACTGTGCTTTCATCATACGAAACTGCTTATAAGGACGTCATACGGCTTTGATCAAGTCACATTCTGTAAAGATGGCTAACGTTCTGTGCAACAATTAACAGTTAATGAATTAATAGTTAACAAATTGATTGACTTTAATGGCTCTTAGGAATTAAGGATCAAATGAGGGATGAAAAAAGAAATATCTATATGGAACCCTCAGCTTTCATACAACTTTTCCAACAAAAAGTTTTCAGAGCAAACAGACCTTGTGTGGGTCCCCAGAGCAGGCCCATTTATTTTTCAGCAGTGGGATAAATAAACCCTAATGGTGTACCAGCCTCAGCAGGCAAAGCCATCATCCCAGTGGCACCATCTGTGGCCCTGGTGGAAGAGATACGCAGTGAGCGTCTGGGCTTACCCTCGGAGCAGGTGTCTCCCTCACGACCCAGACTGCAGTGGCAGCGCGAGCCTCCGCTGTCGTAGTCGTTCAGGCAGAAGCTGTCGGACGGGCACACCGTGTCCTCGCACGACAGGTCGTACATCCGCGGCACGTCGCCCTTCCACGGGGTCATGGGCCGAGAGGGTGTGGGCGCAGCAAGGGTGGGGGCCGGGGTGGGAATGGCTGTGGTGCTGGTGCTGGTGCTGGTGCTGGGCATGGCCTCGGTGGAGGGGTTGGTCAAGAGGCCGCCGGTGAAGGAGGCGAGAGTGGTGGTGAAGGTGGTGACTGGGGGGCTGACCGTGTCGAAGACGGAGGTGGCCCATACAGGCACAGGGAGGGTGGTGGTAGAGGACTTTGGGGGTAGCCTGAAAATTACGTTTCCGGGACCCGGTACTCCAGTTCTGGACCTCAACTGGGATCTCTTGTTATCGCTGGGGATGGCTGGAAACTTTTTGAGCTGTAAAAGTCAGATAATACCCATTGTAGACAGTGGGAAGTGTGTTCACTCCCTTTAGCTTATATCTACGTATCTACCCATGGATGTGTTGCCTATATCTACTCATTTACCCATGGATGTGGTAACAATCTCTCAGGAAAACCATCATGATGCACTTACCTCCTCAAGGAAGACGTCATAGTCGGAGTCATCCACATCAAAGATATCTTCATCCTTTATCTTTGTGTTAGTAATGTAGCGCTGACCATAGTCTCCACTGCCAACATCTTCTGAGCCTATGTGTGTTTGTGTAAGTAAATATGTGGGATTAGGGCCTATTTAAGTGCATCCTTAATTAGAAATATAATGAGATGAGTGGGCACAAGACTATATTTGTGGTGATATAACTCCAAAAACATAGGAAAAATAAATGGCATCCTGCAAGGCTCATGGGGAGATATAATCAGATGGCATGATTCTAAAAAAAAAAGGTAAAAAATGTTTCTCCAACAACAACATCCACAACTCAATTCACTTCACTGTATCCTTACCATGCAAACAAATACAAACACGCTCTTTCAATATGTTGTGCAGTGACAAGTGACAGCACAATTTTAAACCATAAACCGTCAACACAAACTTGATGAGGTGACAAGATGTGATAATGGCAATGAGGGATTACATGGCGATTGTGATCGGATGAAACCACAGATGTTATGAGGGTGGAACACCATGAACTATGATACGGTATAGCATATACCTCTGCGCGTGTAGCCACGAGGCCTCACCATGTACTGAAAGCTCTCGCCCGTAAGGGCCTCCGCCCAAGCAGGGAGGGGGGCTTAAGGGGAACACACAGATAATCACACGCACCCCAAACATCAGTCAAGGCAAGTTAGACACCCATCCACCAACAGCTGGGTGGCATTTCATCTAATAGTTTCTAGTGCATTATTAACCTGCATATTAACCTGCTGACCTGTTGCTGCTAAGCATTTAATGCCGTCTGGGTACTGAAAGCGTCAGTCTTTTTTCACTATAAGTCCTCCCTAAGGACGATATACACCAGGTATAACGACGGAAGTCAGAGATGTTGTGTGTTCCATCCAGGAAGGGTAGGGTCCTGTGTGTGCAGGGTCCTGTGTGTGGAGTCATGGCATTATTTGGATGGGCTCTCACCACAGGGGGCCATTCTGCTCTTAATCCCGTCTGATGAGGCCAGTGTCAGTAACCCGATTTCAGCTTGCGTGTGTGTGTGTGTGTGTGTGTGTATGTGCGTGTGTGTGTGTGTGTGTGTGTGCGTGTGTGTGGCGGGGGGTGGGGGGGTGGTCATGGGATGGGGGAGTTGGTAAGGAGTAGTAGGAGGAGGAGTTCACTCCCTTGAATGGCCAAGCTTTAAGATACTTAATTAAATTAGCCCAGTTTAACCCACTCACGTCCTCGAGGCATGCAACGCCCAGTCAACCCACTCTCTGGCCCAAACAAGACACATACACACACACACACACACACACACACACACACACACACACACCACCCCACCGCCGTTCAGACCACTACCAACAATTCCCATCACCTCCACACCTCCAAACGCACCACCGGGGGAGCCAGGGCTAAGCCCCACAAGCATTATCACTAACTCTTCCTCGTGTCCATTAGGACATTACAATGGGAGTCAAAACAGTATTGAATGTTTTCTATCCATGTCTGTGTCGATACATATTTAAAATAATGGACCTCATCCACTGGCTTTTAAATAGATTACTACCATTACTGTTGGCCTTTTCTGTTCATGCCCTTTGCACGCATTCATACCAAACACACACACACACACACACACACACACACACACACAGCACAGCACAGCAACAGCAGCAGAGCACTTACCAAGGGTCCGCACCGGATTATTGATGGTGCTGGGAGGACTCGCTCCATGGATGTTGACAGCCCGCACCACAAACTGGTACTCCGCGTCTGGGAAGAGGCCCTTCAGTACCATGGAGTTGGATTCCACCGGCTCTCGGATGTAAGTCCACTCAGTGTCCATCTCTGGCCTAAGGCGTCGGTAAGAAGACAGGGTTTAATTATAGGCTTTATAATGTTGAATAATAAAGGCCCATTTGTCACCTGTGTTATAATATCCTCAAATTAATTAAATATGTTTTTATAATTCAGAAAGGTCTCCCATTCAGACACTGATTGATGTCAGCTATAAAAAAGGAACAGTGAGGACCTACATTGTGTGACTTAACCAGCAGAGATAAGCTCTATGCCTATCACCTGTACGAGTCTGGAGACAAAGGTGACTTCACACAATCAAATGCTCTACAAAACAATACAGTTTTGATCATAAATAAGTGAAATAAAATTTGTAAATAAATTCATAAATCCATAAATGAATTCATGATAAAGCATCAGCACTCCTTTGATCCCATCACAAATACAGCAGAGATATTTCCAGCACGCATACAGAGCTTGTTGCTGTCAAACCAAACCACAAGTTTCATGACATTAACCATTCGAGGGAAGTCAAACAATACACAGTACTGTCCTGACCCTCTTCGAGACAATACTGGGCCACAAACTCTATTCATCTAATGGTCCTTTTGATGGTTGAGCAGTCTATACCCGTATAGACTCACAGACTTACAGACTCAGACTGTGGTGGGCTCAATGACTTTGTTGTGCCCAATTACAGTTAAGTGTTGTAAGGCGGGAACACTGCTCCCATTAAAGTCAGACCAGCCACAAGCGCTCAGGCTCTCAGCTGAGGGGCCTAAACACTCACAGAGCCTGGAGACAACCCGTCCCACTGGCTCCGCTCAGAAGTTTCACTTCCTGAAATAAAAAACTCATAAATACAATAAATAAATACACAATGCAGCGCTGAAGCCTGTTATCAACATTCCGTTCAACCAGACCAGACGAAAACTGCTAAATAATCCTGTGGGTGGGCTCCCTCTGAAAACAACTTAAAAACAGACAAAAAGGACACATTTCTATGGGTATTTCCTAAACAACAACAAAATACTGCATGTGTGCATGCAATTGAGCCCAAAAATGAAACGCCTGCAAGTATAACAACTGAGCTTTAACCTGGGATGTGTGTCTCATGGGCTGTGGGTTTGGTCTCTAACCTAGACAAACAGTTACAGCGAAGCACAGCGCCATACTCTCCAGACTCAGTGACCCAGTCAGGATGTGAGGTAAGGGCTGCGGCCTGCACACAGCACTGAGCAGGAATGCGCATCAATAACCTTGTCAGCCCAAGGGCAAACATGACTTTGCAATCATCCTCATCTAAACAAGTCACCTAAGTTCAGCCTCTGCTGCGTCCAGTCATCCATAAGTGGCCATCCCACACCGGGTCTCAGCTCAGTGAAATATTTATTTTGGTTTACCGTCGCTAAAAATATGAATCACTTCTCACTTCTCATAACAACATGATTATTAACATATTATTGTTATTTCAGAAACAACCAAGTGGTTTCGGTTTTTAGTGTCTGCGACTTTATCATTAAAGCGTAAGTGGATATATACTCAATGTATATATAATGTGATATATTCGTGTATATATTTTCTGATATGAAACTAAAGTAAAGATTTCACCTAAAACTAAAACTCCAATCCAGCCAAAGGTGAAGCTCATCACTAAGTTTATCTGTAAAGTTAAAGAAAATTAGCAGCTTTATATAAAAGATGAGCTCAATTTTGATGGTTCTTTTGAGGCTATTCTCTATGTTATGGTCATTCCTAAAATAAAACACTCTGAACTAAAGAGCATGACAGCTGTTTAAAAAGACCACTACCACTTTGTGGGATTGTGTAATTAAACCACACCGGTGGCTCCATTGATGTTGAACAGAGGAGAGGTCTGAGGTGAGGTTAGAGGAGCATTGTTCAGTGTTTAGCATTTAATGAACACTACTACATTCCAACAACATAATCCAGCAAGAGGGGAAAAATGATAGCTATAATGACATGGTTCTGTCCACAAAAACACAATACGTTCAAAATGTTCTCGTGTATCACCAGAACCTCTTTCACCGCCAAATAACAGCCGACTTTCGAGAGTTCAAAAGTTTAAGAGTCTTGTGTGAAACTTAAGAACTTAAGAGCACCAACCAAAGTAGGTGTTCCCTCACCATGGGCAGAACAGAAACAAAAAGGGATCAATTGTAAGCCAGCAATCATCATAATGGGCAGAGACACATTTCTGACAGATCCTCAGTAACTACTGCTCACGGAATATTCAAAGGCAGGAGATGTACGACTCCTGGTAGACTTTTTGACATATTGGTGAGAGTTTTTGGCTGCCTAGACAAAGCACAGGAGCCCTTGACCGTGTGGGCTGTCTCTGTGTGCCACTGGGGCTCGGGATGAAAGGAGGGCAAGACGTGTTGCTCGTACCTGATGTAAGCCACGAGAAAGTGCAGCACTGGGGCACTCCCTTCGCTCTCGCCCTGTTGCCATGACAATGCCAGCTCGGTGTCGGACACCGCTACGACACGAGGCTGTGTCGGGGGGGAGGGAGGCATACACATCTCTGTTGGGGTGGGGGGGAAGAGTTGAAAGACTCACAATCTTCAATTAGATGTTACATATGACAGTGAAAAAATATGCTATCACAAGTGAATATTTTCAGTGCATGCTAGTTTTTACAATGCAAGGGCACACTACTGAACAAAAAGAAATGCAAGCAGCTTCAAAACAAATGCAAGCATTTTAAACAACACAGACAATCACGTTTACGTTGCATAATAACACATAATCTTTGAAAATGGTAAAAGACCCTTTTTCCCACCATGAGAAGTAGTGCCGACATCCCTTGGCATGCTGGGACGGCCCTCGCCGGCCCACCCATAGGCCCCAACGCTGACTCGGTACTGGGTGCCCACTCTCAGGTTGGCAAGAGCCACATCCTGGGAAGGGGAGGAAGAACAGAGGCCAAGAACATAAAAGTCACTCGATAAAAACACTTGTAAGCAGCAGATTCATTTTTTCTTGGCTCCAATTTATTGGTTTCCTTCACATGGGACCTTTGATTAACAACAATATCTCCTAGTTGTTTCAAGAGAATATGTTTTCAAACAAGTGCCCAGAAAATAAGACATTTAGAAAAATACTTACAAAACTGGCTTGTCCATCAGACTGGCCCTGAGTGTGAAAAAGGAAACCTTCTGCTTAGTATTTTCTTGGACAGATGAACCTTCTAGCAATTCATTTAGTAATGTTCTGTATCTTCAAGGGGTAGCATAATCATGTCTTTCCTGTCACCTCTCATTATAGTTGATAGTGTCACAGCTTATTGGCATATGGCATCTGGAGTCATAAGGTGAGCTTTCAGCAGAATTATCAATAACCTTCACTTGTATATCATTAATAATAAACTGTTTTATGGCAGGATATGGCACACACATCACATGATCATGTCTCTTGATTGAAAGTGTAGTTATCTCACTGACTAGCTGTCTTATTTTCCTCTGGTTGTATCTGTTTATCTTCCCAGTGAAGTCAGGATTTCTCTTACAGTGGTCAACATGTCCAGGCTGAGGGGGACATCCAACGTGGCTTCGTTTCCAACAGTGCGACCACCTCTCGTTTCAGAAAAAAAGACCTGAAAAACACAATTTACATTCAAACAATCATATTACTTACTGGCTGAATAGAACCATGTAGCGTGAACCAAATTACATTCTAGCTGGCTATGTGCTACTGCTGAAATAAATGCTATAATACATAATACTGTATATGCAACAGATAAAGCATCTTGCACATGAGATATGCAACAGATAAAGACTCTTGCACATGAGATATGCAATAGATAAAGCATCTTGCACGTGAGATATGCTGTAGAAACTGGGTCTCCAATAAGGTTTCATAAATGGATATATTAATCGTTGGAATCCAGGGACAATAGGAGATTCATGATCGGTGCATCTAATTTATTTATTTGAGCGTTGTTGTCTATATTTCAACACAGCACTGAGGTTCGACAAGCTATCACTTCAAACACCCCAAAAAAAGTGTGAGGCTGAGGCTGAGGCTTAAGACGTCTGACCCTTTGGTTGGCTGGAGGCAGAGGCAGAAGTGGGAGACGAAGCTGTCTCTCGACCTGGACGGCTCCCTGTCTCTCACTCCACATCCTGGCTCCGGCCCGCGGCTCACACACTCACCTCCACTGCACGGCCTACAGCAGCTCTTAAAGGCTGCCGCTCTGCGACACACTAAGCCTCCCCAATGATCTTACCTTCAGTTTCACTGCCCTGCCTCAGCGAGCACAGCCACAGCAGGAATGTTTCAGTCTGCGCACGGTCAAAAGTTCAGCTTGGTGGCTGACTGAAAGAGACTGGTATGACTGAGTGATCTAATAAAGTGTTCAGGGGGGGTAAAATAAAACCCTATGTCAATATAATTGAAGGCTAAATTACAAAGATTGTTGAATTGCTGTTTATGTTGGAATCAAAATCTATTTTTTTAAGACTGATGCACTTCTGCTCCTCAACACTGGAACTTGAGACGAACCCCATCTCACCAAGACTTGATCTCCAGTCAGGTAATTATACTGTATATGTCTTAAATCATCATATGGACCGGAAAATCTGTGATATAAATTTGACCCATATTTCTTCAAAGTGCTAGAAAGATTTTGGTACCTATGAAATAAAAAAAGGCCACTACCTCACGGATCTACAGAGGTGTCATTCTGCCAGAATTAATAAGTGCTTATGTAACTGTGCACCACTTCACACTTAATCTCTTTAGGAAGACTAAGACACGGCCTGCACTCAGAAACATAATGCTAAACTGATCCTGCATGAACCCTCCCAGAAAAAGCGTCCCCCGTGATAGCTGAATATTTTGTACTATCTCCACCTTCTCAGTGCGTCTCAGTTGAAATAGGGGAAATCCTCGCCATCAGGTTGCTTGATCCCTGACTCACCCTGATAAGAATACAGGATTTCTCATCTCACAAGGACGTGGACCACACTGTATCTGAGACACTCATCAGATTATAATACAATATCTTGGAAACTCATTGATGCAAAACACTGCAGATGAGAAAGGTATTCATATGGGGTGCCTGTTAAAAGTGTCTTGCACTCTTTTTTTTTCTTTTTCTCTCAGGGCCAAACAATGTACAAAGTATTTTCATACTTTCTCATGCCCAGAGACATCCATTTCCCAGCCTGTTGCTTATCTTCAGGTGCAGCAAAGGTGATTCACAGGCTGGACGGAAAGCTGTGGCTTGTGAAGCAAAAAAAACAGTAACACCTCATGCTTATTTGCTTTGGCAGCTGTATGTACTCAATGGCTTCCCAGACTACTCAGATGTCATGTGAATGACCAGGATACATTTCTTCAAATATTTATTTTTTGTTTTCAAATATATTTCACAGAGCCCTGGAAGGTGAGAGTTTTATTTATCTGAGGTCTGGCCAGCAGCGGAATTATATATGACTGTATATTCCTTCAAAAGCTTTAGAAGAAGTTATGTATAGTATGGCCATGGATGTGGATATCACTGCTAGGACTTCATATTAAACGTTCACCTTTCTGCACGACAGCTGTGAAACCTAATCTTAGCAAAAGGTGCTTTTCAGATGATTTTACAGGTGCCAGATACCAACAGCAGGGAAAGTTACGACTTTGTGAGGTGCTTTTCTGTGAGAGCAGACAGAAAGAAAAAAAAAATGTCCTCCAGACAGAAAGACAGAGGCTGCTTGACTCACACTGTATATCTCTGATGAAACAATTTTGGATTCCAAGACTGAAAACATCCTGGTGAGCTTATGTGAAGATGGAATCACAACAGATGTGGCAAAAATTACATCCCACGGCCATCAACACACTGACTGTAACTGGAAAAAAAAAAAGAGTATCTGTTCTCCGCGCTGTTCTCAATTCCTTCTCCAACCTGCTACCTGACAGCCAAAGCAAAGCTGATGGATTTGCCAGCTCCTCTGGCATAGATATGTGAGAAAGGAGGGGTTTTCAGGGAGGATAACTGACTTATACCGCACTGCTCCAGCGAGCAAGGACAAATCCTTGACAGCAGCGCTGCATGTCAAACTCTGCTAATATCCCGGAATTAGGGACAGGGCCCAATGACATGTGCAGGGAAGTGTTTGGGGGCGGAAGCGGGAGCTACCTTGTACCCTGTGATGGTGCTGACATGGCGCCGGGGCATCTTCCAGCGCACCCGGAGGGCTGTGCAGTTCAGCGTCTCCAGTTGGATGTCCAGGGGGGGGCTGAGCCGCTCTGTGAGTGAAAAATAAAATGGGAAATTAAACTAAACGAGGAGGGGAGGACTGAAGTATGACAGAGGAAATCCAGAACTTTCCCTGAGCACAGCAGTGGCTGCACATACATGGCGCTGTGTGCACTGAGCTGGAGAAATCTGAATGGTGATGAAGCAACATACGGTAGATGTTAAGATGGGTTTAAAGTATTCTGTGTCGAGACATTGCCAGACCTAGTAATGACACACACACACACACACACACACACACACACACACACAGCTTTCCTGATGGGCTGAAGTAAAGTAAACAGTTAGAAACGGAGAGAAGCACGCACACAACAGTAGGCTTGCTGTTGCAGCCCCACAATCCAGCATGATTTTGATCTTGTGTGGCTCTCTGTCAGCTTAGTCATTTCCTATTGTGCCAAAAATACCTTGAGGTGAAGTGTCCTTGAGCAAAACAAAAAGTCACTGGTTTCAATTACCTATTCCAAGAGGCACTACCAACGGTTAGCCTGCATTGGTGTTCGTTTAACACCCACATGTGACAGCGCATGGGGCCAGGGAGGACAGGCAGGCAATCCGTGGCCTGGCAGTGGTTAAGTGCTGTCAGCTATGTTTTGGATAGCTGCCCTGAAAAAAGTGACACTTCTCCAAGCCCCATGCTCCACTGAGAGACACTTTGGTAGCTCAGAAAGTTACACACACATTATCTCGCCTTACACACACATGCGCACGCACAAACACACACACGCACGCACGCACACACACACACACACACACACACACACACACACACACACACACACACACACACACACACACACACACACACACACACACACACACACACACACACACACACACACACACATGCGCACACACAAACACACACACGCACGCACGCACACACACACACACATGCATGCGCACACACACACACACATCGGTGCCACCTTACAGACACTGACCAAATGGAAAGCATGTGTAGGGAGCACAATGGTCCCTGAGCACGCCCTGATAATGCAGACTGTCAGCAGTGGCACCAGTGTCCCAGGGGAGGCCCCTTTCAGCGACCAGGACAAGAGAAAGGGAATCAGACTGAGAGCAGAGTGTGCAAGAAGGACACTGAGGTCAAATCTTCAAGCCGGCAGCAGTCATGAGAGCATTAGTGAATGCCTCAGTCCTCCTCTGCAAGGCTGCTATAATGACAGGAGTCCAAATAGCTAGTCTAGGGAAGTCACTGGAATAAGACTGAGATGCCAAAGCCAAAAGGGTTACATTTCTGCAGAAGGGCATAAGAGGGTGTTTGTTAAATGGAGAGGAGAGACCTGGGAAATGTATGATGCAAAGAACTGATGCTTCATCAAAAGGCTGAGAGAGCAACTATTCATCACATTTGATGGCCCCAGATCGTAACCTGAGTATGAATTATGCCTACCTATGCCTAAAGAACAGAGCAAGGAATGAATGGCTTTTCAGAACAAGCAAGAGCACAATGTAGCTAGATATGCTGTGTGAAGTCTTTCGGGCTGTCAATTTTTCAGACATTTCGATAGGTGGTCTTGCTCATCTTTCCATGCAGTCTGTCGCAGCACTGAAGTATATCAGAAGTTGAAATGGACTTTTAATAGCCTGTTTTTTTTTTCAGGTATGAGGTGTATTTTTTTCAGACAGACTGTGACCCAGTGGCAGGGGAGAGTATGATCCACGAGAAGTGGAAGTGTGACCGCGGTGAGTGATTTGGGATCTGTAGTGGAATACTTCTAGCTGTGCCTCATCATGTGATGCCCACGTTTAATCTGATTAATCTGCTCTTCATTCTCTGAGAGTGAGAGAGAGAGGGAAAGAGAGAGAGAAAGAGAGAGAGAGACAGAGAGAGAGAGAGACAGAGAGAGAGAGAGAGAGAGAGAGAGAGAGAGAGAGAGAGAGAGCAGGCATTGTATCGGATGCAGAGTGTATAGGCAACACAAAAAACCTCCTTTCAAAGGTTAACAAATAGAGCTAATAAACAATCACTCATCATTCAGGTCAGTATTCTTCTTCATGAATGAGGACTATTGCATTCATCCCCCTATTCTGATGATGCCCACAATGATTCTGATGATGCCCACAATCAACTCTAAATATCTAAATACAATTGTCTTAATGCATAGTGAGCCGAACAGTATGTTCTCAATGGTTAAATTTATCATTATAACTGCCACCACCACCATCAAAATTAATATCAATTTGTTTGAGAGGTGGATATTGGCTTGGACATGTTCACACACAAGGACAGAAACACCTGTGAACAGTCTCCTAACACCTAATATATTTTTTATATGTATTCCATATCTATTCATACACATATTGTATCTGTATTCTTGCATATTCTATAAGACACAAGCGTCCCCAAAACTCTATGCAAATCCAATGTTCACAGTGATATCAGACCATATATCTAACAACTGCTTTAAACCATATTCCCTATTTACGTGAAATGTGTTTTTCTCTCTTGGTATAAAATTAACAGTTAAACTTCAAGTAGAAAACGGCAATTACCAAACAAGATCAATGTCCACAACATTCCCTCCCATACAGCAACCTAAACACTACAAAGTCACATTGAGGTAACATTTTCAAAGTGATCACAAACGTTGTATCATTGATTGTTATTGTTGTGGTTTTTGGATAGCCTATGGTTTTGGCAGCCTTTTGTCCTACGAACAAGTGAAAGGATCCAGGTACCTCACCTGATTTTCTTGCATTGCCTCTCTTAATACAAGATGAAATATCGATCACGGTGGTTGAAAAAAGGAAAATGGACAGCAGGCATAGCTCTTTCCTGTGGAAATACATCCTCTTCGCAACTGGCTCCGCGTAAAGTTTGGAAAACTTCAGCGTTTATTGGCGACTGGATAAAAAAATCCGCAAAATGAGTCAGACAGTCACATCCAAGATTTGGCTGTTGAAATTCTCCAATCCAGAGACAGAATTCGGGGGAGGCACGGCAGGTCTGTATCTTCAATAGCGATGGGTTTGACACTGATGAGATTACAGACTGTTAAAGATCAGTCCAGCCGACAGGGCGAGCTCCACGGAAACATGCACACGCGCACGTGGAAAAGCACTAGAAACTGCATCGCACGAGTTTGGCTGGTAAGGAAGAGACGGCTTTCCTGCCCAAGGGATGCGCGTCTTTCTTTCACGCCTTCCGTCTGGATTCGGAAGTTTGCGAAGCGACAAAGAAAAACAGGAACGAGGGGACACGCAGAGTTAAGAGGATAATCACCGTCTAATCTACCCAGATGGACACTTGGAGCTTGCTACAGCCAATCAGACTAATATAGAAACACCATAAGCAATCACTAGAAAACATGAAACAAGGGATGAATGGAGGTTAATGTTTAGTTAATGTTGACATGACAAGTGGACTTCTGCAAACATGTTTAATTACTCGTCCAATGTGCACTTATTTCTTTTTAGTATAATTTACCAGTTATAGACTATGGCTCTGGATGGATGTCATGAAAATAGTTTTCCTTTGAATTGTGATTGTAATGTAATGAAACAATCATCATAGTCTATGAGCTGCTGTCCACGTCAGCAATGCCACAGTGAGCTATGATGCAAAGGTAATGGTGAGTTTTGTTTAATTTCACTGACTTTAACATTTTTAATAAAATCATAGTGATACATCTAATATATTTATACTATATGTTATATATTTATATAACTTAATGCGCAAGGATATTTGAACCCAATTGCTTTACTGTGCAGGTATTTTGTTTCTTAATCTCTTTCATTGATCTTGGACCATGAGCCCTCAGGGTCTGTGGTAATTCACAGTCAAATGAGAAGGCTGCTCCTTGTTTTAGTGTCCTGTTGACCACTCTAATGGAACTTGCAGTCGCGCTGTGCACTCCACCTGACAACACGTTGAAGCCCCTGATAATGGAGGTATTAAATTTGTTTCCACACAAAGGTAAATCGATTTCAGACATTTCTAGTACTGCTCTTCCCCGTCAGGCTACCCTGTCAGTCCGATATAGAAATAATACATTTGTTTCGCTTGGCAGACACTCTTGGGCATAAAATGGCTCTTATACGATGATGGTGGCGCATTATTGTCCCTGTCACTGGCTGGGGGACTGTCGGTGACTGCTCTTGGTCCGATGTGTTATTAGTGCCAGTCTTGCACATCTGTTAACTTTACCGGCAGGTCACTGCAATTTAACCTTGCTTGGCAAGGAAAGGATATTAACAATCACAGGCACAAGTCAAAAGGAAATGAATGAATTCATTAGCCGTCACAATCTTTGTAGTGATCCTTTCCACCTTTATTTTCTCGGAGGCCAAGCAAAGGAAGGTCTTTATTAAGCGTTGTCTCGTTTCCATGTGAAACCAAGAGGAAGTGATCAAAAGACAGGTCACATTTTATATGAAAATCAGGTCTACAGAAATTAAATCTATCTTACAAAATGAATGATATAAATAGTGCATGATATGCTGACATGCCCTCATTTAATCCAGATAATAAAGAGATAATACGCTATAACTTTCTTTCTTGGCTCTCAGTGGAGAGATTCCCAGACAGCCTTTATTGATCACTAATGCCCCTTGGCTAGTAATTTATCATTCACTTTCAAATTTAGTTTGTCTTCAGCTGAATGAGAATCCCAATGGTAACATTCACAGTTCAGAGTAATGTTCTCCTGAAATCAGAGGCCAAGCCTAATTTAACACGACAAGAAAACGATGCTGTTGCTCTCGTCTGTTGTTGACAATGACGCAAAATAACTTTTCATCATCTTCCTCATCCCTTCTCATCTTCAATATACATCCCAGTACTGCAGTGAACATCACACATTGGCGTGACACGATTCTCCTTCCTGACACCAGTGCCCAGGGCCTGTCTGAGAGAGTGGAAGTCATGCCCCATGGCTGTTCTGACGCCTCCCTGGCATTGGTCTGGGCACGGGCATGGGTTCCCACAGAGTGTGGGCATCACCGAGGACACCAATGTCACCACTGTGGGACCAATGTCATGCCACCAGCTGCAGTGTCAGGGCACAGCATCTGCTCTTACCTCTCACCATGCCAACTAACTCAGCGAGGAGGGCACCAAGAGAGGAGAATCACTTAGCTAAACGTACAGCGCGATGCACAGCACCCCTAAATGACCTGTCCATAAAGGAAGGTTTTCACAAACTCTTGACATTTTCTACATGAAAATAGTGTGATGATTTCATGATATGAACCTGCGTTAAATACAGAAGTAATTTTGTGTGTGGTACCCATATGTGATACGCAGGTGTAAAAGAACGAAAGGAAGAAAGTATCCAAATGTCCTTTACTGTGTGCAGTGTACCAAGTCAATAAATGCCAAATGATCAAACCAAAGTTGTGTCTCTCTGTATTAGCCCTTAATCTTTC
Source organism: Sprattus sprattus (assembly GCF_963457725.1). Classification (NCBI taxonomy): domain Eukaryota; kingdom Metazoa; phylum Chordata; class Actinopteri; order Clupeiformes; family Clupeidae; genus Sprattus; species Sprattus sprattus. The sequence goes on from NC_137913.1 coordinate 22,255,350, forward strand.
ACCCTACGGGCTACATCTGCAGAGTGAGATTACACTGTGAACACGGGCCATATTGTATGAACTGGGTGCCAATCTTGGAGTAGTAGACGCCTTTAGAATTTTACAATTTGGTCCGGGGGGGTTGGGTGGTGGGGTGGGTTGGGGTCAATTGCTTCTGGATGGATTAAGGTAATGCATAAAAATACACTGAGCTGCAGGCTGTAGGCTGCAGACAGTCTAGATAGCTCTCCACAAAACTTTGTTAGAGTTAGTCTAGTAACAGATGGTGTATATTTTTCAGGATGGCTGCTTTAAATATAGTGATGTGATTGAAAAATGGAGAGTAAGGTCAATTATAGTAAGAGCATGGACATTAGGTATCTTTTTCTCTTGTGGCAAAAATCTAAACAGTTTGAAGCTTCGGTTTCAGTATTTCAGACTTGGAGGAAGGGTTTATTCGCTTATAGACACAATAGTGAATGTTCAAAAGACAATTAAGGTTAACGCATTCTTGTGTGGCCCATTATTGGCTAAATCTAATAGGATAACCGTTCTATACTTTGGTTGCCCTCTGCTGGTCAAAAATGATATTATATGCATGTTCCTATATGGACACATAGTACACTACAAATGCCATTAAACTAATCGACATGTTGCTGTTTCCAGAGTCAGGTATAATAAAACAAGAAATATAGTGTTTAAGATGGGCCATAGCTACATCCATCAGCATAATCAGGAACATTGTGTGATGCTCATGCAACTGGCATATCCATGGGGGTAACAAGCAAGCAACACCTACTCCACTTAGACCATAAGATATACTGCATATATCTATATATTTATTATTTATTTTTATATTTATATATATATACATATAAATATAATGTGTGTGTGTATGTGTGCCTTACAGGTGGCACCGACTCAAATTAGTTACTCAGGTGATTAACATTACATGAACAAAGAAGTAGATTAGCAAAGCCCCTGTCCTGGCTCAATCAAGCAGCTAGAATACATATTTCTTGCACTTAGTGTGCAGCAGGACCTGCTCATCTGTGGCTGAATGCTGCTGCTTGACCCAATTACAATTTAGAGAAAAGAAAAGCCATCACTGCAGCATTGTATGACATATGGCACACGCTATGAGCATATGGACTAGGGCATGATGCTAATTTAAATATTGGTTATTTCAGTGCCTCACTCACTGACCCTATAAAGCCTGATATTGGTTAAGGCTTTGGGGTTATAACAGATTCTAAACTCCATTATCTCCCTTCTATCCATTTCCCTACTGGCCTGCATGCGGATGTGTCTGATATCACATGCTATTTGTTGCCAAAGGCAATACAGAGACTAAAACCATTCATAATTTTCAATGCTTATAAGACAGCTATCTTACCTACCTCACCTTACCTATCTAAGGTGTAACTCACCTTGTGAAAGATGCTGGAATGACAGATGAATGCATCACAACTTAAACTTAATAAAGAGACAGCAAAATCACAACCATTCAGAATTTCATGAAGCTTACTTAAAGCATACCTCAAAGTATTTGGCAGTCAAACACAATTCACTGTGTTTAAGACAACTGATGGAAATGATGGTGTTTTGGAGATGGATGCCAGTTTCAAAACGGTTAATTAACAGATTTTTCTTGACACGGCTCTGTGTGGACGCTATAAAAAAAGTACCGGATCCAAAAATGTTTCCGGATTCAGACAATTCAGGTTCCTTGTGGACAGGGCCTAAAACCAGTCCCTCCAGGATTTTGCGATCTTGCATTTTCACAAACTCACGCATACCCAAAGTATTTCCTGCTTTTGCAGGAATTCCCACAGGAAATTGAGTAAATAAAACTCAGACAATCACAGCAATTTTTACCTACATTTTTGAGAATTCCTGAAGCAATTTTAGACACTTTTGGCCGCGATAATCACAACAAACTCTTGCATGATCCTGTAGCCTTAGAAGGCCCTGATAGGCGAAAATTGTCTGATAGGCATAAATTGTCTACTCCAAAGTTGATTCTGAAATTGACTATATGATAAAATGGGTCCAACCAATACTAACAATTGCCTCTTTTTAAAGTTTACCCAACACAGCATGAGGGACTTCAGCCCTAAGCATTCTTACCCCAGTGGCAGTAGCGGGGCCAGCCACTAGGGTGTGTACTTGCCATAGTTGGTTCCCAGGTATACATGTAGGTAAAATAAGTGTATAGCTTTCATGGGCTTTTTTAGGGCTGCAGCCTACTTCTGGGGTCCTGAGTAATGTGAGCCATTAAAGGTTACAGTCCTTGATAATATCCACACTTTTTCTTCAAATTCAGTGACAGTCTCCTCACTTTTCTCTAGCTGTCCGTCCAGTGTGCTCTCAAAACAACTCTGCTGTTCCTGCACAGTCCTGGCACTGTAAAAGGGAAACAAACAAAGTGGCTAGGACTGAGCCACACACTTTTCCAGCCAATCAACAACATTTCTTCAGGAGTACAAAAGGGAGGGGTGTGATTGACTGTTGAGCTAAAATAGCGACCTTTAGCCAGGATCACAGACAGGACTTTGAAGATGGAGAGAAACCATTGATACTGAACCCAAGTGCATTACTACCTCTATTATCTATAGGCTTGCCATATAAATGTACTCCCATTTGAGGGTAATATCTATACACACAGAATCAACTGATAGCTTTGCTCTTACCCGAACAGTCCTAATGCACAACCCCTTACATGTGGTGAGAATTAAGACATTAGCATTGCCCCTTCTCCTTACTTAATCACACTTCCATTAGGTCTGTCAGATCTTCCCTCTGGGAGGCCTGCAACTGGACTTTTTTGCGTGTCGGCTATAATGGGGTAAATGCTCTTCGAGGACTAATGGCAGAAGTCAAACGACCCCGCGAGGCCCGCCGGCACAGATAAAAACACTCGTTCATTTGCCGTCAGGAAGAGAGGAAGAAACGGGGTGTCTTCTCCATCTTGTCCGCAATTGTTGCTCTGTGTGTAATAATTGCTGTGCTGTGCTTGATTACCATGGCGCTTGGAGAGGTCAGAGGGAGAAGGGCAGCGGTGTAATGGCAGGTGATTGCTCATGTGTCCTTACAGTCCGGACCTTTCCAGCAGACTGTATCACTCCCAGCTGCCACCTGGCTTTGCATTGCAACTGTGAATGGGCTGCTGGATACAACAGAGTTAAAAAGTTCAAAAAGTCACTCACCCATACACCCACACACACGTATCTTCCTTCTTATAGCCTTATATCTAAACATAGACAAGTACAAATATTTTTCATATGGTTGTGTATGATTATGTGGCTATAGTGATTTACCTCAGTCTGTGCTTTACTTCTCCCAGGTTGGAGTCTCTTGGAGTTAATTGAGCAGTGATTTCAAAATGCAAGCTGGTGTAGGAATATTTTTGTATATGATAAACAAAGATTAACTCACTAGCTCTGAATTGGTTTATTTAAACGGGACTGCAAGAAGAGCCATTATATTTGGAAATTGGGAGGGGTGAATTTGGCATCTTAGAAAATGGGCTTGGTGCCATACAGGCAACACGTTCTGACTGAGTAAAGATAGTCAGATAGCAGGGTTAGATGATCTAATTGGCCATAGGGGTCAGCCAAACAAAAGATAGATGGGTGAAACCGAATTACTTTTTAAAAGGCCATTCATACAGTGCGATTATCCATAGACCATCTTCTTATTGTGGCATAAATACTACAATAAAATCTGGGCAGATGCGGCCCGTTAAAAATGTTCTGTGGCCTGCCAGCAGCCAAGTCTTGGCGATTGGCTGCTAAGATTACTAACACTTAGCGCTTCAGTATCTTTCATTATAAGTGTAGAATCGTTGGTGTCAAACTGGACTACACTTTGTCAAGATATTGTGATGTCACTGATGTCTTTTGCAAATATGCGAATGTGGCCTACTTTTGTTCTTCAGGATACTGTTTCCTTTACAAATGACAAAAGGTCCATATGAATAGAAGTTATATTGCCCATCTAATGAAAGTTTTGATTGTTTATCTCACATATAACCAATAAATGGGGGCATCATAAGAACCTTATGTCTGATCAGATGTTGAGAATAAAAGAATGTGCATCCAGTGTTTATAAGAATATTTTACCCCACCTTTATTAAATGTAGTTGGATATGAATACATGCCACTTGACAATCCAAAATAGGAATATATTTTTAGTGGTGTTGCATTTCATGTGGCCCCTGAAAACCCACTGATTTTCCCATTTGGCCCTCTTGGTACTGATGTTGAATAGCCCTGCTATAGAGGGTGCAATTGCCATGTAACAGTCTCCTCAAAACATATTCCTCTAATGGCCCTAAACTGCAATCAATTTACATCAGGATCTCAACTTATTGATGTCATTATCTCAAGACAACCAAGCATTGTTTTCCCAATGTAATAACATACTTAATTTGATATCTCAACAATAGGCATGACGTTTCCTTTGATCCCCTAACAAATGAATAGGCCATGGAGTGTCCGATCCTGTATAGAATGTCATTCAGGGTAGCAATGACTGGAGACAGGAGTACATTGCCTTTTTTCAAGGCTTGATGGCTGCTAAAATGGCTTGCTTTGCTGGATAAAATATCCATATTAGAGATTTCGAAGTGTTAGCCCAGTCAAACACCAGCCCACCAGCCACATAGCCTTCTTTTACTTTTATGATGAAAACAATAAAAGATTGAACAGGGTTTGTATTATTTCAGCTATCACACAGTCTCCCATGGCCTGGTTGTCTAGTTGATCAGCAATATGGTCCACCACATCCAGCTCACGTTGACTGCACCCCCTGTAGAGCTTGCCAGCTGTTATCTTCGTTAGGTGGGCTATAGTTTTCCCGATATATCAAAGTAATTGTGTCGTTATGTCGAGATCTTGAGAAAACGGGAGTTTAAAATAAATGTTGATTGATGACAGCATGGCTTCTGTAGTTTAGCTCCTGATATACTTTTGTCACACCAAAATATGGGCCTATTCAATAAAACATTAGAAGGTCATAAATATTGTTACGAGGATTTATCGAACGGAATCAGGAAATATTAGTTAAAATAGGCTACTATTGTTGCTGAAGCATTTAATTCTGTGTTAACGTTGCTTATAAACTAGGCATCGATTCATCACAAGTTATTAGTTCCATGCCAGGGTCTCAGCAGCAGAAAGTGAACACCATGAGGTAGCTTAAAGCACTTATGCAACCCCCTGGTGCGCGATCTGTCATCATGCTACACGAGGCATGAAGAAGGCAACTCATCTTTGACTGAAAGGTTTCTATAAAGTCGTTCCAAACACTTTCTTTTAAAACTCGAATTACTATATAGTCTCAGTTGGTTACATACAAATATAAATATATATGTTTAAAAAAAAAAAGTTTTCAGTTGTCTCCCCTGCTTTTCGCTAGTGGGAAATTCACCGCAGTCTAGGGGTTTAGTGGTACATCACCCAAATGAACAGTTCGTTTTTTGGAATACCTCCAAGAGAGGTCCCACGGCATTTCGGTCCTAGAGACTTGATTTGCTAGGCGCACTGTTTTTGGCACGAACGCAGAAGTCACATAGAAATTGCAGAAGCTTTCCATGCTCACACGGTAGTCTGACAGATACCCTTTTTTTCTGACCACGATCAAGTTAAAAGTCTAAGCGTAAAAGTTGTGCAAAGGGCACAAGAGGCAATTGCGTTCCTTAACGTCATCGGTAGGAGGGTAACGAAGGCTGTCTGACATGATAAAAGAATTTGGGGAAATCATTAAACTGAAGAGACGGGATACATTTTAATCGCCGTTATTTTTTCTATTTATTCCGAGGAATTTACCATCAATGATAAGGCACCTGGATCGCTTTTTACATTTCTGATCTCGCTGGCCACTTAAGAGATAAAGTGTGGGATTTTCTCTGGACCATCTGCTCGAATGCCAGTTTTTCTTGTTGATTTTATTCCAACTCTAACTCTTTTCTTTTCATTCTGAGAGGGGATTTCATGTTGTATTCACACCATTTGGAGTTACGAATAACAATTTGGAGATTATTCAGTACAGGAGTATGACATTTGAAGAAATCCTCCATGGATGTTTCTAAAAGGTTGTCCATCATGGATGTGAGCAAAAAATGTGTCTCTTTACGTAATTTTTTTGGTTGAAATCAAATCATGGAACCATTATAAGGTGAGTTATTGACATTTTGTTGTATTTTATTAAATGTTAAGTGTTTTCTTGTCTTTTTAGAGCAGTGCTTGAAGATTTGTTGCAACCATCTTGAAATCCTTTAATTATGTTAATTCTGCAAAATTAGCTAAACTTCATAATTGAATAATTTAAGTCTCAAGGGGGTAAATAGAAATTATGCATATGTTCTTATTCCTTCAAATAAAATATGTCCAAAGACATTTCTATAGACATATTCTATTAACCCAGATCAATTGTGGCACTTTGAAACTAGAATTGACTGTAAATGTAGCCCCATCTGGGGGTTATCCAGAACTCCTGGCATCCTAGTGTCACTCAGTCATTTATGTTAGAGTCAGTGGCTTGAGTCAAATCAAATGCTGTAGTCTGGAAATACGCAACTAGGCGAAGTCTGGCAACCTTGTGTAGGCAATCATCAGATATTCATTTAGTAGCGGATGACAGAATGATCATCATGTTGGTTAAAAGGTGAAACTCCAATTGTTTTGATGCAGATCCCTCCTGGAACCAGGATCTACAATGAAGTTATGGGATAAAGTTTTCACTTGTTACTTGCTGCTGGACCACGTCCTCACAAACCCACTTTTGAGAAGTCTACAGTCCCTCCCAGGGGGACAACTTCGTTATGACTCACAGAGACGGCTGGATGCATCCTCCTCAGCATCAGAGTCACCAAGTATAACAGACAACAGACAACACGAATCATCAAACAAAGGGAAAGGTAAAATGATTCATTTCTCCCTAAAGTGTGGTTGACTAGACATTGACATCTGTGTGCATTTTAGAATATTTCTTTGCACCACTGTCTGACACAGAGAAACTGTAGGGCAATTAAACAAACAGAGCTGGCATCTCACATCGATCCAATCTGGCTGTCATTATTCATTTAGTCAGACTCCACTTTGCATTGTGTTGCCATGCCACTTGATTAATCTCAGCTTGATGTTGTTAATGTAAAACTGTTTGTGGTTTTGAAATCACAGGGGGGGGGGGGGGGGGTAGTAGTATTGTGTGGGGGGGGGAGGGGGGGTAGTAGTATTGTGGTTGTTCAAATGTATCAATTTGATTGGCCCATAAAGAGAAGGGCTCTGCTTTTTGAAATGCTCCTCTTCTTTGCAATTTATGATCTAGCCTCATACATTTACAATGTATTGTTGCGTGAAAGAATTATGGGACTGCTGTTGCATTTGCACATTACTAGTGTGCACATTACAGGTGTCTTTGAAGAGACATTGCAATTATTCTGGGTCACACCTGATACCGCGGTTGATTGAGTGAAGTGAGGTCCTGAGGGAGTCCAGTTTCATGTCACCTGTGCTTGGAACAGTTGACACCACTGAAAATGAGCTCCGTTTCGGGCCAGCACCTGTTTGATGTTCGGTGGTTTACACCTAGACCTTAAACCCCCGGAGTACACCTTTTGAGCTGTTATCAATGCTGTGAACAAAACAGGCATTATGGCTGATATTCTTTATGTAATAGTATGAACCATATCGTATTTTGGAAGGACTTTGTGTCAGGCCTCATTGTGTGTGGCCACTTTGAAAGCAATCGCTGTTGAAGTGCAGTATCATGTCAGTACAGGGACCTTGAAGGACTTATCTTGGTTCTTTTTTGGTCAAAACAGAAGTGAGTACATCAGATGTGTCTTTTAAGGGTGGAGGAGGCATCTTTGCCTTCCAAAGTGATAGGCCCTGATGGAAATTCATTTTAAACCATATATTGGAAGACTCAGGCGTGGGTTTGTCAGTCATGTTTCAGGTTTTAATCTTGTACAATGGCGGCCACCATTGTGAGACAGAGCTTGAGCTCCACTCACCCAAGAGCTTCGCCTCAAGATAATCTGCCTACTCCTTGAAGGACAGGCTGTTATATACATAATGTTTAGGGGTGTAACCATCTATTCAAATAGGCCATGGCTGCAATACTCTTTGTCCTGACCCGGAGGGGGAAGGGATTTCTCACCTCTGTCCGCAGGTCAAATCAAAAGAGTCTCACCCAGTAACATTTATACTAGGTACAAATAAGATGGAATTATTGACTATGGCATATCATTATTACCTATGAATATCAAATAACCGGTCCCTTCAGCCTGAGGTAAATCATTCAAACATCTCTTTGTGTCTGTTGATCTCGCAGACGATATGGCAACCCAGAGTCCCCAGCAGCTAGAGGACGTGCTGGACTTCATCAAGAGCACTATCAGTAGGCTGAGGACATCAGCCGAGCAGGACAAAGACTCTGTGCCGAGAGAGAAACGGTCGAGGAGGAGGGTACAGATGGGAGGAGGCAGAGGGCAACGCGGGGGCACGCGGGCAGCGGGTCAAGGCGGGAGACGGCAAGGAAAGGGCAGCCAGGGTCACGGCTGCAAGCTGAAGCAGGTCCACTTGAACGTGTCCGACCTCGGGCTGGGCTACCAAACCAAAGAGGAGATGATCTTCAAGTACTGCAGTGGGCCCTGCGCCAACTCAGAGACCAACTATGACAAGATCCTCAACAATCTCACCCAAAACAAGAAACTGCTGCGGGACAGCCCGCCCCATGCCTGCTGCCGTCCAATCGCGTTCGACGATGACCTGTCATTTCTGGACGACAACTTGATATACCACACCATGAAAAAGCATTCGGCCATAAAGTGTGGCTGTGTCTGACTACCAGTTGAACAGGAGAGGAGGGCAAGGTTGTGAAAGGGATGGGGTAACATTACCAATGCCATATTTATAACTAAATGGTAGATATGTAGTTATCCCAGGGATATATCACTCCAGTGGAACTTCCCAAGGGGGTTATGGAATTTTAAGAACAGAACAAAGTTATGTGATGCCCCTACACATACAAAAGTTTAAATTAACCTACAAATGTAAAAATTAGAAATTCTATTCTAATTCTAGGCACCCAAAGAACAAAACTACATATATATGTGGGTTTAATACTGAGATTAAGGTATTATTGTAACTATTTATTTATTTTATAGTTTTTTTTTAAATGTTCTCATATTTATTTCACTTCTTTATTTATCAGAAACATGATGTGCCAAACATGATGACTGTAACAGTTAGAGTTATAGTAATGATGTTATAGTAATATTAGACCTGCCGTGTGGTGAACTGCTTTATAAGTCTTTTTCACATAGTGTTGAGGGATGAACACAAATAACAATGTCAGAACAGTTTCATATAGTTAGTAACTGTTGATGTGTCTTTTGAAGCATTTCATTACTAGATTCGAGTGAAAGGGTGGCTGAAAATGTGTTTCCCATTCTTTAGGAATTTCAATAGTTTGGTTCCCCTGTTTTGGAATAAGTCAGATAGACTGGTTGTGTGACAAACTCTGTCCTAGACCTTGCCCTCCTAGTATGCAAAACAGCACACATGCATGTACACACACATAAATACACACACACACACACACACACACACACACACACACACACACACACACACACACACACACACACACACACAAACACACACACACACACACTTATGTTGTATTTGACAAGGTACGATAGATGTGTTTCCATTGTGGTGCATTCCAAATGACTCATGATTAAGATTTGGTGCTAAGACAACTATTGCATGGTATTACAAGGGCATTCAAACTTACTGCAGTAGCTTTACAGCTGCAATGGATATTGAAGCAAAACAATTAGGTTACAATATTCAGAACAGTTTTATAAGTTGCATTTTCCATGTTACCTTGGTATTTATAGAAATCAATAAGTCATTGTTTCACTGCTCTACATCTCTTCTATTCACAAAAGCAGGTCAAAACATTAACCATCAGTGTGGCGTGAGAAATACTGTAAAAGTTTGAATGCAAATAATAGATTGTGACAGCAAAACAGACTTTATTTTTGTACTGTATTAGTTTTATATTGTCTTTAAAGTAAATATTCTGAATGTTACACTTTCTTTTGTGCATAGTGCTGTTTCTGACTTTTCTCATCTTATTTACAATCTGATACCAATTATGTAAGACAGTCAATGGTTGTGAAATTGTCACAGTTCCTCAAATCTTCATCATCTGATTGTGGCTTGGTCATGTTTTAGAACAACTATACTGTGATTGTGTGAAAGATCAGTTTTAACCTATCTTCTAAGAATGCAATAACTATAAATGGTTATTTAGTGAATAATTTACCTCTGCCCAATAGTAAGTTATTTAAAGGTTAACTGACTCCCAGGTTGGGTCAGGACCGTATATAATAACTTTACCACAAATAACTTTACTTTTTATTAAACAGAGCCTTAGATTACCTCATAAATATTTCTTAGTGTTGTCTATAACATTTTGAGATTCAATCTATGGAATAATTTGATTGAGGGTGTTGTACCAGAACGATACCTGACACTAAAATGTTGTTGTTGTTTTTTTGCCATAGCTTGCAACCTCCATTGTTCAGCCATTAGCTTGTTCATTAGAGGCTAACATAACAAGGTCATTACAAACAGTGATCATCATCATTACCAGTAAGGTGGATTGGAACATCTCATCTATCTAAAAGCAATCATCCTTCACATCCATGTCAGACATAATAGCAGTGTCGTACAGGCAGGGACTCACTGGTGGAAAGAGATGTCAGAGAATCTGAGAAGTACCATGAGTCTGACAGGCGATACATAACCTGCAGTTCAAATTTCTCTCCCTAACCCTAGTAGCCGCTCCCTTGCATGTGGATCTCCCACAATGACTCGGGCAACATGAGCCGGAACTACAACTCAGGCAATTAGTCTTACGACAGACACGTCAGGCAGCAGATCACTGGTCAGATAAGCACACATCCTACAATGGGCCTTGTTAAAGTGTCATTAGTGGTTGTAAATGAGTAATCTGACCACTGGGGTGAGTGATGTGCGGTGTGTCTTACTCTGTTACAGTGATGTGTAAGACCTCGCACAAACACACTCATACACAGCATCACGTCACGTCACATAAATGCATTTCATGTGTCATGAGTTCCAAAAATGACTTGATGAGTTGACAAAGACATCCCTCAAAGGGGAGATTGAGACACAGCTCATCACAGCTCACGACATGTGAGGCTGTGCTGTCGGTCTGGGTGCTTTAAGCGTGAGTCAGTGGTCTGGTGTGGTGGCACAGGTTGTCTGCTTCAACAAAGGCTGGGCCAGCCACCTACGTCAGGCCTTCAACCAAAAAATATCCTACTCATGCCATCGCAGAATTCAGAGTGTGTGAGTAAGTTTGGTTTCCTCTATACATCATCTTCAATCTCTGATGGTTTCTGACTTAGTCATGCAACGCTGACCGCAAAAATATGTACTGTTGATACATTCTTAACACCAAAACAACTCAGGCACTCATTTCTCTGAAAATAAGACTATTACTCATGTGGTTTCTTTTTTTTTTACTTTTTCTAGGAAGCATCAGTGTGTCTGTGTGTCTGTGTGTCTGTGTGTGTGTGTGTGTGTGTGTGTATGAGTATGCGTGTACAACTGTGTGTGAGTGAGAGCATTGCGTATGTGTGAAACACTGCACGATAAAAGATTGACTGCCCTTTTGGGTTCGGAGGGAGAGACACAAAGCAATTTTCCATCCAGGAGCGGTTTTCCCTTTAGCGCAAACGTAATTGCAGGCAGGAGCCCTGTTTGCTAGATACGGTCAATACTCTCCCCCTGCACAGTACATTAAGCAAAAAGGGTTAGCACCGACAGACTCCACTTCACAACACTTTTTTTCAGTTGTTTTCCAACATGTGCATCAGGGCACCCCTAAATTGGCAACACTCACTTTGGAGGACCTGTCAGTTCCCCTGGCTAAATTACTACTCTGAAACTGGCCCTAATGCTTGTTATGGCTGACAGCTGAAGAGAGAGGGGAAAGGCCCACCAGGAATGATTCCTACATTTCCAATTGATGGTCAGGGTGCCTGTGTAGCACAGGCATGTTGTTGGTGTGTTGTCCTTACTGATGGTACAGAAACAGGTTTGAAATTAAAATGTGCTTTGAAATTCCTTTCATGTTGCCAGGGACATTTCAGACCATGTGTCGGAAAAAGATCAGACAGCTTTCTAACCCTGCTTATTTCCTGCAGGTCACACATCATTGAATAAAAATCAGGCGAATCCAGAAGGCCACATGTGCTGAAAACACCTTGCTTTCTGAGACCAGGCTGTCCATTCTTTGAAATTCAACTTTTTAAAATGTATTTGACAATAGTTGTCATCCAGCCTGATGGCTATGCCTCACCCCAAAATAAATACTAATAAGTATAAAGATCTCTCATTTGGCCTCAGTCATTGAAAACACAGATGCAGAGGCAGGGAACTTCAAATACACCTCTCCAGTTGATTATCTATGGAGTTGGTGGTGAGTAAAATCCTTTTCCTGATGTTGGACAGCAGTATTTATCCAGAGGAGCTGTCGTAGAGGCTCGGTCGGAGTGAGCCTCATTGTAGTTTATGGACATTAATGCACTGCCTCTGAGATCTCTGGTTTCTCCTCTGCATGCAAGGGCTTCTCTGATAATAAACATACACACTAGGAGGCTTGGCAGGGGGAAGAAAGTCAGGTTAGTGTTTGTGTGCGTGTGTGTGTGTGTGTGTGTGTGTGTGTGTGTGTGTGTGTGTGTGTGTGTGTGTGTGTGTGTGCGTGTTTGTGTATGAGTGTGTGCCAGAAAGAGCTACATTTGATCTGGCTGCAGAGTCCATTGTCCAACTGTTCCAGTATTCTGTCTGCACTTCAGGCACTGTCAGCATGGACTTTCAGCCACTGATTAATGAGTATATCTAATTAATTGAATCCACCAGTGCAGCTTTTCTACAGGTTAGCCCGGAGACTGCAGCCATCTGAAGTGTCCAAATTGAGATTAATTGACTTTAATTAGATTAATAAGATATTTGTTTCATCCATTGACGATGCTGGCATTTATGCCGTCACAACAGCAAAAATAAAAATGTTGTCCCTCCTGAGGCTGAGCCGGGGCAGATCAGACAAAGAGGGCACATTTCTCTGCGTTGTGCACGAATCTGGTTCCAAGAAAGACACCGATATGTTAAATCACTTCTTCCACAAACAAATCCAGATAATGCAATTATAGGGCTCTGTGTAGCCTATGCGTTTCTAAATTGAATGTGGTCTTAGATACGGTCAAGCTGTTCAGTGCTCTCGCCATTGTCTCAACAGTAAAATCTGAACTTAGTCTCCCTGGGTAGCGCCATACATTTCAGTTGACAGGGACATGGGGTTCTGCTTTGCCTTGGACCTGGCCCGGTTATACAAGAGAGCTGACACAAAGTGAGGAATAGTGCGGAAATCACCTAATCTCCTCCGTAAACACAGAATCCCTGTCTTACCCCTAAAAGAGGAAACACCGTCTCTCAACAACCATGTTTCTCTGCGCGGTCCCCTCTCTCATGTGTCTGTGAACACCATTCTTGGCAGAGCGCCACTTCTCCCTCCACACCGCCTCATGCTGAAGTTTCCCAGAATTACACACAGCAACAGTTTTCACCTGGGACCCGATGATTTTAACCATTTCGGTATTCCAAACGTTTTGAACTGGAATCTGTTCAATTTTTCCAAAGCTCCACTCGATCCACTAGCCTGAATAACATATTCTGTAGTTCCACCTTTATTAAAGAGTTCAACTTAATTGTTTGGCATTCTATGGCTGGGTCTCAGAACATGAGCCCATTGTGTATTCATTCTCCAAGTTCAGTGTTTATTCGTGGCGTGCCAAAGGTCTTCTCTGCAAGTAAAATGGCAGTTGCCCGGTATACCTTGCATGTTTACGTTCCAGTGGATTCCTGTCAGGTCCAGACACACATCAATGTTTTTTTTCATCCACCATGGTTCTGTGTTATGCCTGTGTTTAATTATTCTAAATCTCAAAGAACACCAGGCCGTTGCGGCCGTAGTTACCTCAAGTGTCCTTTTGAGCAGCAACCTTGTTCATCTCAGGTCTGCCAATGAGTTTTCTCATCAGCTATATTCCTCTCCGCACATGAAAAACAAATGAAACAATTCACAATGTAAAAGGAGATTTCCTGTCAAAACTAATGAATAATGAGAGGTGTATCACAAGTTTAAAATGCCAGTGTGGGTTAAAAATGGTAGGGACACATTTAACAAAATACTTTCCAGAATCTACTGTCCTCCATTTTGCAAATCAATGGATCTGTTTCGAGAAAATATGTATTGAAATAAAATGTGCGTTGAAGTCACCCCTTCACCATCTCATGGTTCAGAGAACTGCATGCACATAGTTTTCCAGATGGGGAAATGGTTTGGGAATCTGATTACCCTTTGGATTTTATTTTTAAAAGGTGCCCTGGTTCAGTGCTATGGGCAACCACCTGTCACCAACCTCACTATGTGCGGTGTGGTGAAATCACTCGAGGGCTTTTTTAGCCATGTCACATTCAATCACACACACATACTTCACTGTCTTCACCAGGATTGGCCAGGATTTGGGATTGTTAGAATCATTCAGTAGGCCTACTAATGACTCATTTTTTTTGATAAATCGACACACTGCTATTTTGAGTGTTCTCATTCCATCATTTTGAATGGGCTATATTAGTTTTTCTATATAGGTTTCAACACTAACCTGATTTAAATTAAGATTATCTATATGCATCATCCAGTATCAGATAAATGAGTCAGTTAGAGGTGGCACTGCATCACCAGACCTGATGTCATTCCTGTCCTGTTACGAATGGAAAGGTTTAACAGTGTGTCTCTCATCAATCTCTCTTTGGCTCAATCATATCCATTCACAGGGGATAGAAAAGCTGTTGCCACGCACAATGGACAGGAAGTGATGTGTCCCTGTGATGGAAACTCATGCAGGTCCTTCCAACAACATCCAACAGATTTCCATCACAGGAGCACCTGCTCCGAAAGCCAGGGGGATTTTCCTCTCCCCAGTGACAACCCACGAACCTTTGAACACCACATCCTTCCCACATTTAATGGTACACGTATGCTCAATTCTGCCTTGCCCACAATCATTCATAGAGACATAACACAGTAACTCAACTTAAATTATGACAGTTGGGCAACTCCATAAGCATCCATCCCATGGTAATTAGGTAAATAAACTTTGTCTTGTGTATCATGTACACCCAGCACATTTGACATGAAACACAATCCATATTGCTCAAATGTGTCTTTAGAAAGGGATTTACAGATCATAAATGTGGCTCAAAAATGACAGCCGCAGAGGTTGTTAAGCAATTTGATTTCTTCACCACATCTGTTAAACACATTATTGTGGAATGGAGACTTTCAACAATGAGAAGCATATCACGACGAGTACATGACAGAATGTGTTGCTACATCAATTCAACACCATAATTTAAAGAACAGAAGTCAAAAGCAAACGCACCTAAATGACAAAGCCACACCAGACTTTCCTCCTTTTCTGTTTTCATTTTAAATAAAGAGCGACAACATGACATATGTGACGCAATAAATCATCACTATTTTGAATGTCACACTTTTCCTCAGTACAGTCTCCAAGCGTAGCTGAAGACCTGCATGCCTTCACTTCCATGTTGCTTTTGGATCTTTTTGGACTGGCTCCACAAGTTCACTGACCCGGGCCACATTATTCGGTCCCACAGGTGCCGACAGGAACACACAGTGTATTAACAATTAATCTTCCGTATCGTTACTTCTAATGACCCAGCAAAGAAGAGGGCTGCACACGGCATTAAGTGCATGAGCACCCACCAGGAGCAGAAGCCCATGTGTCCTGACACAGTGAGCCCAATTCAGGAAAGCAATGCAGGGTGAGAAGCCAAAAACAAGGCAGTTCTCCAGTGAAAATCGACAACCCCATTAAGATTTTGGGAGTGAAAATATTTTGTGGCCCATAATGAATTGTTACCACAATACATTTGCTCAGACTTTTCATAGTCTCATTTTCAGGGCTGTTTCATATTTTGTATCGCACTACAAAGATCTTCATAGATGCCATTCAACAAGAGTTGACACAGGAGCCCAAAGTGGAAGCAATTTTCATGTAATATTGTCACCCCAACCCAAGTCCAAACTAGGAACCCTTATAATTGGATCTGCAGATTGTATCTCAGACACTAAAAAGATCCTGGCAGCTTCCTACAGTATATCTTGATGATCTGATCTTATCTCAGACAACCAGGCAGTGTGCCCTGGCAAGGCTGAAAGAACACTGCCTCATATTTGAACAGACATGAATAGCTTTCATCTTAAGACTGAGTTTGCCAACACCAATCTCTCCCTGTGAGTTTTGTCTTTCAACAAATATGTTCAGTGAGGCCAGGCTCTTTCCCTTGGTGAAGGCATTGCTGCTCTGTCAAAGGTGTGTCTGTAAGCTACTGTATAGCCCACTCAACACTGGGGTGAACTAATTCCAAACTAAATACTGTTTACTGAACAATTCAGAATGAATCTCTTACATGCACTCTCTCGCCCTCTCTCTCTCTCTGTTTGTCAGTCTACGCTTGGAATGAGTTTGCGGTTAGGGAATCCATGAAAAAAAAAGAAGAAAAAACAAGAAAAGCAGAGGTATGAATCCTGTGTGTGTGTGTGTGCGTGCATGAGTGGGGAGGCTTTCAGAGCTATTAACGCATTAGCACATGCCTGCAGGCCTGTGTCTCTGCGGGGAGACTGGCCCGTGGCCACGCAGGGTGGAAGTTATCCATCACCCTCTCTCATCTCCTCTCCACCAGCGCTGGAGCGGCTCACGTTTCCTCCACATTTCTACACACGGCCTGCCTGCCTCGCTCTGCAGATCAAGTTGAGTTTCGATTTACACAAGACTGTTAAAGAGAAGTAACTATGATGACAGGTCATTAAATACTTCATTAAAAAAGGTCTTTTAAGTAGACTTTTTAAGTTGGTACTTTTATTATCATGTTCTTGAAGACACTGTTGGCCTCCTAGCAGAAAGTACTGCTTATTCTTCCACCTCCTTTGCTCCTCACCAGGTGGGGAGTCTCTAGTATAACAGCCCCACAAACAGCTTCTCCACAGAAGAAAATGACAGCATCCAGCCCCACCAATCAGTCATACACACTCACAGTAATCGTAGATCAAGAGATTACTTCAATCCCCCCCCTGTGAGGCATGTCATGTCAGTCATGTTCATGTGTTCTTCAGATAAATGTGTCATTTCCGCAATCTGGGAGGGAAGTAAGATGCAGACCTGATGGATGGAATCTGTATTATGGGTTAGCATGCGGAGGCCTTTGATAACATGAGCAGGCCAAAATAAACCACAGTGGAATGCATAGCTTAGCACTTTTCTTGTGCTATCTGAGACTGATCAAAGACACTTTTCTCCCAAAGAGAGACAGAGAGCAGAAAAAGAATGCCTGAAAGGGCTCACTGCAACGGTGACTGTTAACTGGAAATTACTGGAAGGTTTGACCAGAACATTGGCAGTCACAAACAAAAACAGGAAGTGTAAACAAACAAACTCAATCCTTTTTCTGAGAAAGCATCAATAAGAAACAGACATACACAGGTGCAGATGCTATCCTTAGTAAGGGTACTTTTCTTTGGGGTTTGATCCACATCACAGTTTATGGGTGCCCTTTCTATCAAGTTCAAGAAAGACACGCACATGCAATATGAACACATACAGATTGTAGGTTCCCACTCAGTAGTATACTTGAAACACACATAGTAACACGCATTTGACAGTCCAAAGGGGCACGAGGTCCAGGTTGGTGGCTTTACAGTCATGCCATCATCTAGGTCTGGAATGACAACATTCTGATTTATCCTACTCTAGCGGGAGCTCACCTGTGGGCGCATTATCATTTTAAGTCAAAGTCAAAGTGGTGCAAACACACACACTATGTAGCAGGGGTCGTTCATTAAAGGGTGCCTAGAAAGACTCTGAGAAGGACAGACATAAATACACAAAACCTAAAACTGCTCAGCTATGCCAGCAAAGACTTAATGACCACTTAAGGATATCCCTACAAACAAATCCCTAACAACATATCAACAGCTTCCCAAGGATCTACTTTGCACACGCTGTGCCTGCAGAGCCAGTATGTTATGTTTGAGAAAGAATGCATGTCATAGCACCATAGGAAGTCAATGAAAACAAGGCACTGACAAGTGAATGAGGTAAGATTATGTTTAGGGATATAAATGAATATAGTGAAGCTCTCTTTCCTCCCCAGTAGTTCATCAATGGTGGGAGGAACTAAACTACCCAAGTCCCAGGAGAGAGTCAATGATGGAGCCCCAACCACCACTGCACAAAAGCCAGAACGTGGAGGAGACACAGACATCCCAACGAGGAAAGTCCTAGACGAATGATTCCTTCATTGCTGTTATGGATTACACTAATTCTGGGGCATGCATTATATTTCACTGGGGAGTATAAGAGCTCCTCAAGCCCCCCCCCCACCCACACACACAGCATGATTACACCAGGGATGAGGCTGGAGCCCGGGAAGATCCCCATCCATCATGGCTCTTTGGTGTGGTCCTCCTGGAGCCAAGGGGGAGATGAATGCATCCATTTACAGTCAGGCAGCATGCAGAGAAAACAAAGTGACTTCCACCCGGGGAAATTACATTCACACCGCCACAACACACAGAGAGGGGTGTCTGATGCAAACAAACTCGCTCTGCGATTGTGGTTTACAGGACCAGCAGCGTGATAAAGGGAAACGTTTATCTATCAATGGTAAGTTAATTGGTTGGTTAGTTAGTTCATTAATTAAGAATATTTAATTTGTGATTGGTTGTTGCTATGACATTACACTGGATTCTACCCCCAAATGGAATATTTCTATTCAGGCCTACAAACAATAGAGGATGTTGACTCCAGATATGACATGATGTAGCTATCAACATTCAACCCACTGGCAAGAGACACAGACTACATGTTTATAACCATTACCAGATACAGTCATTCATACTTGTCTCAGACCTGACCATCTGCCACCTGGTGGTGGAACAACTCCAAAACCTTAAAGATTAAAAACGCAGCTTGAATTAATGACTGAAATGTTAATTGAAATAATAAATCATTATCATTTCACTCCAAGACAGGTCTGCTGCCAGACTTAAGAAGATACAGCATAATATGTTAAAAATAACACAATATTTACCTGGTCATTGTCAATACTTTTAAAATAGATTTGAAGGAAAAGACTGACATGAAAATTTATATTCACAGCACTGCGTATGAAAAGAATGAAGCAAGATAGGCGCCTGTTAAGTTACAATATTATTTTAATAGCTCTTTGCCAAAATCAATACAAGAGTTCAACTACGTGGCTAAAAAGAACTATCCTTCCATATAAAACCATTCCGATCATATTATCATAAGCTTAAATAAATGTCCTTGTTTTAAATATCAAACTAGCTGCAAAGAGAACACTGTCAACCTTCTACACTTCTGCTCACACGTTAAGACCTAGGGTATGTGAGGTAGGAGGTTTTCGGTTTTGATTTCCAACAGTTGGCAAATTAGTGTAGTACAAAAGCACTGTGTACTCCAGTAACGCGTAAGGGAGACAGATATGAAGAAGATCAAAGAGAAAAAGCACACGTTATTTTTATTGTCTATTTCCTTTTTTTTCTTCTTTAAACTGAGACAGTGTGCTGAATATATCCACTCCACCCATAGCTTACAGAGGCTGTTTTGCCCCCCCAGGGAAGCCAAAGCAAAAATAAACAATAATAACAAAAATACAAGTAAAAAAGTCATTGCAGTATGTAATCTGCCACAAGTGCTTGAATTTTTTTTTGTGTTTTTCTTTTTGTCTGTTTGCTTTTGATAACCAGAGAGACTAAATACAACAAAAGGTACATTTACAAAAGAAACCCTTTGAGTATCTCAAAGGTACTGCATGCCTAGGGTTTTGTCAATAAATTACATCAAAAAAGTATATCTCTGTTATAGTACAGCATAGACATACACAAAAAAATGGAACAGAAATGGAAGAGCTAAACTAATATAAAAGCCGTTCGGTGCTCTCTTACTCCAAAAGAACTTTGTGTCTCATTTTCGATAAGAATGTTAAGAAACTAATTTTTTCCCCCAATATTCACTTAATCTTTTTACACGTTTCATTACTTTTCAGATATATAAAGATTTTTTTTTTTGATGTGAAAACTTTTGTACACTCAAAGTAGAAATCAGACAGCTGCACAACAGCGAAGGAGCACCCAAACAATGTTTTCAAAACATTATTTTCCAGTGATACCTTAACCGCATCCTGGGATCACTTCTGTTTTTTTTCTTTCTTTCTTTTCTTTTAAATATATATTTATATATAAACAAAAATATGCACAGTATAAAGCAAGGATGCACCGTAACGCCGCTGGAGTAGTGTAGTGGGATTGTGGCCTCTGGGATTTGGCAGTTTTGTATGGAGATCAGGCCCAGGGGCCCAGGGGCCCACTAGCTGGAAGATGCCTTGGCCGCATAGAGCACACGCAGCGTCTGCGCTAATTTGTGGGTCAGCTTGTTGTTGGCCGTCAGGGGGAGTTTCTTGAAGATGATATCTGACTCCTTGATGGTATCCAGCCAAGGCACTAGTTTGCGTCCCTCGCGCCTCTTGGCCTCCGTCCAGGAGCTGTTGTAGGAGCCTGACATCCAGCGGATGTTGTAGCCACTGCTGGTCCTCTGCACCACACGGGCGAGCTGAGGCCGGTCCTTGTACTGTGGGCACAGGATGGCCACCACGTCAGCTGGCTCCACCGTTTCCGACATGTTACCCACTGCCTCACCGCTGTCCCCACCACGCTTCGCCTTCCTGGCCTGGAGATGGGGAAAAAGAGATAATGGACATATGAGGAAAGAGGTAAAAGAGAGGAGAGAAAGAGAGAGAGAGAGACAGAGATGGATTAGAGACAACTGAGACCACGCCATTCAAGATATACAAAACAGACATTTTCTGAAATATCCCAGGGATCAACAAGTATCAGTTTGTTAAACACTAAAGCAATCTTTTTGAGGCGTTGATTGCAACTGCATACATGTGTGTGTAAACAGGCCTTTCCAAGTAACGAATACTTCATAATGTCATATTGTATCTCTTAGCTGTTTCTTACCCCAGGTGTTTTATCCTCGGTGTCGCTGTCGTCCTCCTCTGTGTCGCCGGCATGATGGTTCCGGGGGCTGTGGGCCAGGGCTGCGCTGGGGCCGGATCCTCCGAGTAGGGCGCTGATGGCTTTGTTCCGAATGTTAGCACTTTGCTCTCCTTCTCCCTCCTCATCCTCATCTGGGTCCAGGTGCTCCATCAGCAACTTAAACTGAAGACAAGAGATGACAGGAGAAGATGAAAAAATGGTGAACATGATATGTGGTAAATATTTTGTGACCCAGCAGAGACTATATAGGAATTATACTACCACTCTAACACTCAAGAAAATGACATGAACTTGGCGGTCATCAGTACGTTAGGAAAGGGCAACCTACGTCAAGGTACTGTTGGACGATCTTCATCTTGAGGTCGTAAGTGATCTCAGCGTTTGCTATGTTTTTGGACAGGAACTCGAGGGTCTGGCGAGGGTTGAAGTGCACATTTTGCTTCCGATTGACAGCCTTGTCATATATCTTTGCTGACTCTGTAGGGGAGTACTTGAGGATTTTGCTGTGGAAGAGAGTTAGGCAAAATAATAGTACGTTATTCAGTGGCCCTTGAGGTGCAGTTAAATCTTTCAGTATCTTGTAAAAACTTGGGTTACTTTTTAATTTAAAATGGCACATGTTTAATGGTTATTATAACTACAAATTCAATTTCCTTATAGCCTGTGCTTTCACAGAACTATGTCAATACTGTTGCACACTTAAGCTTCTAATCTGCCTCTTCATTAAGCTTAAGCAAAACAAGCAACTTGGCTGATTATATGCTTATAGCCAGATTTGCAACCACATTATTCTACCATCAGGTTGGATCTTGTGTTGCTATGGTAAGGTAGCTCACCCGTCCGAGAAGCCGTAAAGAGCTTTGAGGTGCTGTTTGAGGACCAGCAACAGTAGGATGCCCTGCGAGGCGCGGGCGAAGTCCAACAGGGGTGCGGTGTCTTCAGGCAGCCTCTCCATCACCACGTTGATGTCCTCCAGTTCAGTGTCAGACTCTGACTCGGTGTCCGCCTTCTTCTCTGCGGGCATCGCCTGCTGCTGCTCTTCCGGAGGTTTCTGCTTTGTTCCCTCGTTGTCCACGTCGACGTCAGGGTTGTCCAGCTCCTCCTCGCTAACATCCACGTCCCACATGGCGCTGTTGGCTTGCTTCACCTTCTCCTTCTTGTCGGGATGACCAGGCCTCTGCAAGGACTGGAGATACAAAAAAAGCAGATGTCAGCCAAACACAAAAATTGGGATTTCTCATCCCAAGTAGAGGCTTCAATGTGAATGTGTCCAATTAAGACAACATCAAAGTCATGTGTATGAGAAAAAGATATGGAAAGTCATGGCAGGGAGTGACAGCATTATCCTTTGTGTGGAGACAGTTTTTGAGTGTATGTCTGAGAGTGAGAACTTGTGCATGTATAGTAAGTAGTGAACACGGACGAATGACCACCTCTTTGAAGGTCTGCAGCAGATTGCTCCCGGACACAGACAGCCTGATGTCGATGTGGTGCATGATGAAGAGCGGCTCTTCCTGGGACTGGAAGGGGAAGTAGGCCAGGTTGTCTGCTACAAACAGCAGCATGTTCACCTCCGCCTTCTGCACGACGGACAAAAACAGACTCACGTTAGGTTCACCTGAACAAACCTCGTCTTTGCACTTCAGCCATGTCTACCCTTCCTTGCCAGACAGTGGCGGGAATAGAGTTTGAGTGAACAGTGGGAATAGCTGGCTCCAGCCCTACACAAGCAGAGCAGATTTGGCTGATTAAGCTGTCATGAGAGTAGAGTAGAGAGAGCAGGTGTGCCTGACAGGGCCAAGAGCACACCCTGAACGACCGCACAGATTGAGGCCATGAGTTAGCCCTCGAAAACGTTGATTCTCAAACTCTCATGGCTGACTCTTGCAGTCATCTGTCAATTCCCTGTCTTTCCTTATTAAATCTGAGACAACTGAAAGAGTGCTGGGCTAGCAATGGTAGGGTAATGAGATACACTCCCAGGGAAATGACTTTCTTCACTGTGGTACATTTTTGGAAATGCATTTTGTAATAGCGGAGGGAGATCTTTGTCTCTGTTGGCCGATACCGTTCCCCTCTTACACACATCTGGAGTGAGAAGGCTAACTCACCGAGGTGTCGTCGAACAGGTTGAGCAGCGAGATGAGGAAAGCGCGGCGGTGCTGCCTGTTGCTGCGCACCATGGAGTAGAGCTGTGAGCACAGGGCGCTGATGGTCTCCTCCTGCCGGAAGCCCCTGATCATGCCCTTACGGTGCCCCATGATGGCCTCCTGCACCTGGTACGACATCTTCATCCCGGCCGCAGCCTTCATCTACAGGGGGAACGAGAGAGGGGGACAGGGTGATAAAAAAGCAACTCTGCATTATGATAGTTATGGAGATTCTTTGGATTGTTCCAATAAGCAACTTGTGTGAAAGGTGCTGGCTGAGCTCATGGATACAATAAAAATGTACTAAAAATACAATTACATGTGAGTTGGTCTTATGTTTCAGTGAACAGTGGACTGTGACTTACGTGAATGAATCCGGTGTACTTCTTGTCAATCTCCATCAGCTGCTGGTCTGCCTTGTTCCTCATAGTAGGCTCTGGGTCTGTTGCCATTGCAATCAGGTATGGAACGCACTACACATAAAGATAATATAAATATAATGAGATCGAGTTTTACCTGGCAGTTCTGTGTTCATCTCAGATATAAGCAGATATGCATGTGTAGTATGTGTGCACATTGTGATTAGATACAATGCACTGCCTTCCACTGCAATTCCACTGCAAATCCCTACCTGCACGGGGTGGATGAGACCTTGGTTGAGTGTGAGGGCGATGACGCTGAGGGCGAAGTGGCGCACATTGGACTGCGTGTGGAAGAAGGCCTCCAGCACCTGCTTCAGGTAGAGCTGAATGATGGAGCTGCTCAGTCCGGACGTCACGTCGCCCATCTCCTTCAGGTCCTCCTGCTTGGACAGCTTGTTCCCTGAGCAGAGAGGGACAGGCAAGTGGAAAGTGGTCATGGCTAAGGGTCTTCTCTATATTGTTTGCCCTTGCTCTAACAGAAGGTATGTGTTTTATGCAACATCAGAACTTGGGGAGGCCTAAACTTTCATAGGGTGGCAAGGGCTGCCAAATTGGTAGGTGGTGGAGGCTGCGGCATCGCCTACTTGATCATAGGCCAACTTCAGTATAAGTTTGTCTGATCTGAGGGAAGCATAACTTGCATATAAAACATCTGGCAACAGATGCCACAGGTGCGCTGGGTAAGAGACTCACATTCCCTGTCGGCCTCAAGCATGCGCGTGTCCTCCTCCTGCAGGTACATCTGCAGGTTCTTCAGCACCTGGATCTTCAGGTTCACCGAACACTTGATGTCCGACAGCAGACCATTGTAAAGCCGCTTCACCTCGGGGATAAACATCAGGCTGGGGTGCATGATGAGCAGATTCCCTGTTGGACCAGCAGAGCACAGGTCAGAAGGAGGAGGGTACAAATCAGATGAAGCTCTACAGAGATGAGCAGACACACACCTATAGTGGTGGACCTCTGTTTTGTTTAGCTTACATATTCCATGGGAGTATAAATACTGTATTTCTAATTTAGGAAACATATGTATAGCATATTTCTTAGTGAGAGAAGATATTCCTGCTTCACAGAACCACTGGCAACTTGCTGTGTCCAGTTAACGCTATCCAGTTCTTGACATTTATATAGCAATAGATGAGTGTCTTAAGTAGGGATGGGTATCGCTTGGGTTTTTTCCGATACCGGTGCTAAACCGATACTTTTAATACCGGTGCCTAAACGGTGCATTAACCGATACTTTTTTTTTTAAGCACAAAAGGATGATTGACTACATTAAAGAAAGGCTTTTTTTATTGCCAAGGCAATTATTTTCTTCAAATTGAACAATATATTAACTGTCTACTATTAATATAAATGCATACAAAACACTTGGCTTCAAACTACAGCTTCTTTTTAACTTCAAACTATGAACATTATATTAACTGTAAACAACAGTTTATAGTATACTTAAATAAATATAAATAAGTACAAAAAAAAACACACACTCTGTATACACTACAGCTTCAAACTTCTTTTGCAAAAATATAAGCATATTTGCCTTTAAAGTCAAAAATGTATTATTTTGTTTGCATTCATTTCATGAAATTTCACCATTTTCTGATTTGTTTATACCTATCTTTTCTATCTTGTTAAGTCTATAGTTAATCTTGTGACTTGAATACACTGAGTACAAGAAAATGTGCACTGCCACTTTAAGAGACAAGGATAAGTTTTGCTCTCATCTCCGATAATTTTTCAGTCTGCGCCGGTTGCTGATCTGCTGTTGACTCTTGCCTTCTCTCCCCTCTTTACACGCAATTGTTGTGCTGAATTTGCTGCACGTTGCGATGTTTGAATCTTTTAGTGCGAAATACAGCCACACTTTTGACCGTTTACCTTTCGGTATGATCTCTATTAAAAGGTTGATGGCTAGTTATGTTTGTGCTTGTTCTGTGAAATGCTGCCTGCTCTTCACTGTCATAAGACTGTTGCTATGAAAACACCAATGAGCGTGAGCAACACAGGACAAAGTTTACATTGGGAGCTGGGGCAGTTGTAATTAAATGTGCCCCACAAAATCTGCCTGGCAACAAAATACAAAATAATTCATACAGATCATACTTACGCCACCAACGTTACTGCTAGTTAGCTATCGCTAGTTTTCTAAGTTTTCAAGATTTAGCTGCATGATTTGTTGCTGTTATTTATTTCAATCGGCTCAGGCACCGAAAGGAGGCACCGAAATCTGCGTAACATTTCGGTCCGGGTAGGTACCGGTTGTATAGGAACCGGTGCCGTATTGGAATCGGTTCTCGGTACCCAACCCTAGTCTATGGATTTTGTCTCAAGGTCTGTTTAACATGAATTTCTTACCTAAGCCAATGATGGCTTTCACTTGCACCTCCTCATCCTCATGGGTTATGAAGTACAGAAGGAGCTCCAGAACCTTATCTTTGATAATGATCTAGAAAATATATATACAAAAAAAACAAAAATTTAGAAATGATGAAGAATCAAACAAACATCAACAGCGAAGGCAAGGACAGTCCCCCGACATTAACTCACTTGGCTGCTGCCCTTGAAGTGGTCCAGGTCAAAGTCGAAGTGGCGACACAGAGCGCCAACAGTAAAGAGGGAACGCATCAGGACTGGTCGCTTGGCATCCAGTACGGAGTGGTCGGAGCCCTCCTGGTGCTGAACCTTCAGTTTGGTCAGGACGCCTGCACCACAAAACATCACTTAGCAATTCTTCAATGGACATTTATCTCTGACAGAGGGCGAGTCTAAATTACAGTATCAGGAGCTTGTTCTTCAATCAATGACATACTGAAGGTCATATGGCATTAAATGTCAAACAGAGATGCTGAGCTCACCGTAGTATCGATTAAAGCAAGCCCAAACAAACTTGTAGTTGTGCGTCACTCTGTTGACTACAGAGCCAAGGCAGCTCACACAGTGTTGGACCACCTGAGGAATACATTTGAGAGCATTTAGAAACCAAACACAATGGAAGACTTGGACGTTTTGAAGTGGTGCCTTCTTGTAAGTAAGCTTCTTATTGTGAGGTTTAAAAGGAGACGCACCAGCATGCCGTATTTGATGATGAGCTTCATCAGATCCTCCTCAATGGTGGTCAGGTAGCTCTCGCTTGGATGCTCCATCAGAGGTACCACAAGCTCCAGGATCTTTGTCACATTGCAGATCACCATGAAGTCATTCTTCGACTGCAATTCACAACAAACATCATTAAGCATTACTTTACTGACAGGAAATTTGATGAATGTGGTATAACCAGACCTTAAATAGATAATTGATAACTGTAATAACATCCAGTGGTTTTAAAGCTAATGGGGTTCAGGAGTGAAGAGCTCTCTTACGTTGCATTTGGTGGTCATGTAGGGCTGCATAGTCATGGCATGTTTGACCAAGAAGTCGGCCTTGACTTTGCAGAACAGAAAGAGGGTAGTGATGCAGGACACCAGCCGTGTGGAGTTCACGCTTTTATGCTCTGCAGGAGACAAAAATGTGGTGTAAAGATGCCAGTGTTAGGATTCAAAAGCTTTGGCTAGACTGACTCCTTGAACAGGTAAGGCTGATGAGCTTTGACTTGGAAGCTAGCACTGCACTGTATTGCACTGATCTACAGCTACATTCATTCACATGTAGGGAGTACCACTAGAAAGGCGGTTGATACGCTGCCAATGTAGACAATGTAGCTTACCTGAGAGGGTTTCCTCATAGCGCAGCATGAAATCCACCAGACCGTCAATCAGCTGCACACAGGCTTTCCTGGTGGGCTTGTAGGAGGCATCCTCCTCAACCTTGAGCAGCTGAGACACAAGAAACAACAGAGACAACCGAGGTGTAGTTACTTACACACGTATTGCAAATAAAGCAGAGCCCACATCTCTTGTTTCCTAAAGTGAACCACATTACGTCTTTTTTCATGGACACTCACATTCTGTAGAAGCTGCTCAAACCAGTCGTAACCACTGTCTTGGCAAGCAGCAACCTGCAAGGGAGATTTCATTTTTGAAAGGTGTGATTTTTCAAACTATTTATTACAGACCTTCTACATATTGAAAATTACAGATAATTTGGGAATGAATGACAGCTCTGTGAGAGAAAACACACGTATCATGTCAACATGGATTGTTAGAGGAACCCAGCAAGTGCTGAGTACACTCACCACATCAGTGATGTTCAGAATCTTCCTGTTCATGGCTTCTTTGTCATTCCCTGGCGTTGGGGTGAACCACAGCTTTTGGAAGGTTTCATTCACCAGTTTCTGAGAGTTCAAAACAAACAAAAGTAGTGGTCAAATTTAGAAAAACCACGTGTCCCTTTTCAAAACAAAAACAAACCAATCTATCATCCTCCAAGTGGCATTTATGTTTATAACTTATTGGTGATCACCATGATGCCCTCTGCAGTTTTTAGACAAATAATAAATAAATCGTTCCTATCGTTGACGGATACAAAAATAAAGAACACATTTTTGAATATTTGAGTACAACTGTGTCTACACATGGCCATGTGTAATGTGTCATTTGGCTGTGCAAGAATTAAACATCAGCATAAAAAAAATTCACAGACAAGACTTGAGAAAAGGTGCTGTCCAACGTTAGGTTACCTTGATGCCCTCTTCGTCATTGACCCTGCGGATCATCTTCACACACATCTCAGTGACCTTGCTGAATGTGGGCTGCTCCAGGCAGATGTCTCTCAGGATCTTTATCACCCTCTTCCTCACACTGATGCCTGTGTCCTGTGAATAGCGAGCAGATGTGTTGCTTAATGTGTCGCATCACCTCTCCTCTAAAGAGCACTGGGCAGTACACCCAACTGAGGCACACAAAACTACTCTGTGGAATGCTCAACAAAGTAGCTCTGAGCTGCTAGTGATGGTAACATCATATGAATAAAAATGTTCATCAATATTCCCTGATTAATTAATGTTCACAATCTGTTGTATCCAAACTAGTTGTCCAACAGAGCAAACTGACTGTGAAATACACTCAGGTTCCAAAGTAAAAGCAATATTTAGATTTTAAGGTTTTACCCTCCATAGTAACAGTACCCATCTAATGCAGAATCATGAACACACTTTTATTCTTTTTTTCAACTGAGCTGCTAAGCTCTTTGCATTCACCCAGACTAGGGTGAATGAGTAAGTTAGTAAATGAGAAATGAGTACATTCTATCAACCTCTTGATGAGCATGTCATAGTACTCTGAGTAAATGAGTTATGAGTACATACTAGTATCCTCTTGATGAGCATGTCGTAGTACTGCTCTGTGAGCTGGGGGCGGCTCAACACGAAACGGCCAAGCAGCTCAACGGCAGCCTCCCGCACGCTGGTGGAAGAGTCCATCAGACGCCCATGAACCCCATTCTGCATGTCTTTCTGCAGGGGGATCAGAATATGACAGCGTGCATCTAAGTACAGACTTTCGTTATCAACGTTCAATATCATTTCCATTAAATAAATAATAAATATTTAATATAAACTATGTATGTATGTATGTAACTACAGAAATAAAGAAGCTAGAGAACTTGCTCACCCGCGCGAGTATGCTTGGGTCCACAGCCACCACCTCTGAGAGGCATTTCATGGCTTTAGTCCTGACGGCTATGGCACTCTCTCCCAGGACCCTCAGGATCTGAAGCACCAAAATCAAACAACCGTGTTGCTCATGTGGAAAAGATTGGCAAGGCAACCTGCACTACAGCCTCTCAGGAAAGGTTTTTAAAGGAGCAAATATATGACAGCATTGTCCAAAGCGTGACTTTTTCTCACCTGGGTCAAGTAGATGTCAAAGCTCTGTGCAAATGGCCTCATAGAGGCTAGGTAGCGCACAATCAAGCCAGCATCATCATAGTCCACAGTTTCTGAGTTCATTCTAGTGAGGAGAAGAAAGGGGAAACAAAAATCATGTACTCTTTCTGTTCACACTAAAGTTGTGATGTAAGAGCATTACTAACAACAGACCAGGTTCTCCTAGTTCAGCATAAATGGAAGACTAGGGATGCACCGATCCGATATTTGTATCGGTATCGGTACCGATATTGAAGGAATTTCTAGATCGGGTATCGGTGACAATGGGCCGATCCATATTTAAAAATAAAAAAAGGTTTTTTTAATTTTTATTTTTTTATGTTTATTTTTATGTATTTACATCGAGGCTTTGTTTAATTCATATCATGCTCCGGTATCATTGTTTTAAACGGACTGTTGTTATATTGAAACACGCACATTCAAAGATTTAGGGTGCCGCGATGGCAGACAATCCAGAGACCAGCCATAAAAAGCCTTCCCGCACGTTAACTGTATGAAAAACTCTCTGTTGATAGTGACGTTGCCTAGCAACGCTGTCTGCTCAGTTTAGTTTTCAGTGAATAGTGACAAGTTCAGTTCGTCGCCCATCAGTGGCAAAGTAGTTGTGCCTTATACATTTCCAATGCTTAAATCATCATTGTTCGACATGTATGTGAGGCATTGTGTGCGTACATAATGAATGTAAGGGGTTTCATGAAGTTACGACTGTGATAGGTAGAGTATTATGAGTGCAGGTTGCTATTAGTAGCAATTAGCATGCTAAGCTGAGATTTAGTTATTTTCTGATGTTGATTCGCTGTAATAAAGATGGGTTCATCCTGTTAAGATTTCGACTAGATGAGCTATGAATGAGATTCATGTTGCCTAGTGTAATGCCTAGTGTAATGTCCACAATTATATGTATGGAGTAATGTTAGTTGTGTAATTGTTATCGTGTAGCAATAACTCATGTTAAAGTAATTCAGTGCAGTCCCAATTCTCATTGCAGGCACACACATGTGTACGATCACATGCATCGTCATGTAATGGAAATTGATGAATGCACATTAAAGAGAGATAAAGAATACTGTTTTGGTAATTGTGGGTCTTTTAACAGACTAGAGCCAGCAAATACATTAACAGGTCACCATGCTGAGCCTCTACAATGTAACGTAAAAGTTGACGCTAGCGGATATATGATTGCTAACTAATAACACTAGCCCTAGTTAGAACGTACATTATTTGTGATTTTTTTTATCCTATGTTATGAATTGATAGTGATGACTAGACATGATGTTAAGTAGCAAATGAGCAAAAAATGCACCAAGATCTCATGTCATGCACTCCTCTTTTCTCCCTCTCGCACGTGTGGTCACACACATACACACAGAACTGGTAACTTTACCATACTTTCGCGCTGTTTTTCTATATCGGTATCGGATCGGTATCGGCCGATACTAAACCTCAGATATCGGTATCGGTGGTGAAAAAAGCGGATCGGTGCATCCCTATGGAAGACCACTGATGACCATTTACATTTTAACTCAAAAGATGTAATCACAGACTTCTTTTTTTGAATAAAAAAAGGACCAGTGTTCATTTCTCTATGGGATAAGGTACCTGAGTGTACTGTACTGGGCAGGAGTGGCCTTGATGAGCTTGCGCAGGAACTTCTTGTGGGCCTCTGCTCTCTGCATGATCTCCCCTGTGCTCTTGAGCTCCTTGGCGTGACGTCGACCCTCCGAGGCGTCCTCGTCCTTTTCCTGGCCCTTCTTCATCGCCTTCTCTGCCTCTGTGGTGGAGTCCCTGAACCACTGTGCTACGTAGAACTTGCGGGCAAACTGAAGAGCGAAAGGAAGAAAGCAGACATGTAGGAATAATACTAACTTTCAATGAGTACCAGCATGTTTATGGATACATGTGAACTTGCTGGCTTATGGAAGCAAGCATAGAAAACATTTCTTCAACTGCCCTCTTCAGACATGTAAGGCATGGTGTTTCTATGGAATTTCTCAGATTACCAGGTCTACCTAAAGTTGCCAAAGAAAGGAAAGCAAACATCCACAAAGATAGATAAAAATAATTATAGAAAATTACTCACAATCAGTGCAGGTGCAGTCTCTGCATTCTCTTCCAGATGATCCAACAGAGCCTTCTGGAGCTGTTGGATCTCATCATTACCTGAGGTCTGGAGAAAGAACAGGCAAACAGCAGAGATCAGCACAACTTAAAGGCAGAGCTCGGGACATGCGCTGAGAGAGAGAGCTGTCACTGTCAGACGAGGTGATTCATAAAGAGTGGAAATAAATTCAGACAAAATAAATACAGCAACACTTATGTTATTACCAGTGACACTTTTAATTAGTCATCACCAATTACCAGTTTCCCCCACGCAGGCACCCCCCAACTCTTAAACAAAATTCTCATGCAGGATTACACTTCGTGCTGCCTTGTGAAATAACTCCCCAGCAGTGAATGAACTTGTAGTTGAAGTGGGGGAGGGCCGCTGCTTTGGCCTGTACCTCTTTGAGGATGCGGTCTATGGTGCGCTGGTCCATGTTGCTGGTGATTGCGTCTTTGCGGAGCCTGGCAGCCACAGTGCCCAGATAGTCCAGCGAGGCCACCCTCAGAGCCATCTCCGTCTGCTTGTTGCTGAACTGGTGGACCTGAAACATGAATAGAGAATTAGGGCTATGACAGGCAGTGAGTAGCCTGGCCATTACCAGCCTGTGACTCCATTTCATTCCGTCTTTCAGTCTGGGCCAACCCAATGCATTTTGGTTTCCGAGATGGGCGGGTGCTTATCTTGAGGTTTAAAATCATTGGAGTTCCCTTAACCAATCAGCAACGTT
Organism: Sprattus sprattus; assembly: GCF_963457725.1. NCBI lineage: Eukaryota > Metazoa > Chordata > Actinopteri > Clupeiformes > Clupeidae > Sprattus > Sprattus sprattus. Next base: position 22,287,829 of record NC_137913.1, read on the forward strand.
TAGTAAGCATTCGGTAGATTAAACTCTTCCCAAAGCCAGTTGGGAGAAGAGCTACGACGTCCTTTCCAATCATAAAACTTACAAGAAAATACTCTTGTTCTCCTTTTAATTTTCTGATGTTCTCGAGAGTTGAGACAACTTTTCAGATAGCTTTTCGTGTCTTTTCCTCCAAGGCGAGTTTTGCGTCACAGCTCTGAACTGTTCGCTGATTGGTCCTACAAAATTTTGAGTCCTGGAGACGATTGTCAACGGGGTTAGGCCAGACTGAGTATGAGCTTGAAATCAATTCAGGCGGAAATACGTAGGCTGGTGTCACCAGGCTAGGCAGTGAGGGCTCTCATGAGGAATATGATGAAAGAAATGGTAAAGAACAAATGCAAGTGAAAGACAAGAGGAATACATTAAAAAAAGTGTGTGTGAATGAATTCATGAGTGAGTGTGTGTGTGTTTGTGTGTGTGTTTGTGTATGAGTGTTTGTGTTTGATGATGATGAGGGTTAGTGAGGCGACAGTGGTACAGGAGGTAGAGAAGTTGTTTAGTAATCAGAAGGCTAGTTCGATTCCCTGTTGAAGCGTCCTTGAGCAAGACACTGAACTCCTGATGTGCAGTGTGCCATCAGTGTAAATGTAAAATGTGTATACACATTTAACAAAAACAGCGTCTGCTAAATGACTAAATGTAAATTTGAGGAACAAACCAGTAGTCTCCCCAGCAGACTGAGTAGCAGCTCTGCTGCTGGCCACTCTGGCTTGTTGACGGTGGACAGGAGGTCCTGCACAAAGTTCTCAAACAGTGGTCGGTAGTCCTCCTCCCCCTGCTTGCTCCCACACCTTGAGAAGACATTACAGACAGGGGCATTAACCTCCACCATTTCCCCTAAAGAAATATCATACCAAACTAGTCAACAAAGAAACTGAACTGACTTTTTAAGGAACACAGAGAGAAAGTTCTGGGCCGTCCTCCTTGCTGTTTCATAGGAGTGGTTGATGAAAACATCCTCATCCATCTGTGGACACAAGAATAATCTTAACACCATTCACAAAAATGTAGCTATTTATAACCTGCCAGCAAATACCAACCTATGCTGAATTAACAATGAATCAAGACCAGATATCAGGTTCTATTTGCCAGCTATGCAAAAAACACACTGTGGTATACTACAGGTACACTATACTACCTTTGTTATCTCACTGATGTTTTAATGTGGAGCTACTGAACTAGTGACAGTGGGGGGCCTTACCCTACTATCCTCCAAGGCATACTGGTCAGAGGGCAGATGAACCACACAGTGAATGAGCTGCAGCACCAGGGCTGTCACCATCTGGATGTGCACCGACTCTCCGTCCGCATCGTTGCTGTTCAGCCTGTCAGCAGACATCCAGACATAGCTCTGCGTTAGTGCCTGACGGCCTAACCATCTGTTTACATCTACTGTGTAAAACAAACACTGTGGTAGATAAAAGGATCTGATGCAAGGCATGCTGTCAAGTGAGGTCACCTGAAGTTCCTCAGGCTGCGCTTGCTGGTGGGCAGTCTGGCCAGAGAGGTGAAGATCTCCTCCAGGATGAGCTGTCTGTGCTTCTCATAGCGAGAGAACACCTGAAAAGGCACGAGAACAAAGTCAGTGTGAGATGATGACAGCAGGATGACACACAGTATGTCTGCTGAAACATGTGGCTGCGGCTTTCAGCATAGCTCTGGAATCTGGAAGGGGTCATTTTGGCCTGTGTGAATGTTAACTGGGAGTGCAGCGTAACAGCTGTTTTCCTGAGCTTGTGTAGGCTGTGAGGGGAACTCACCACTGTCACTAGTTTGATGGCACACAGCTGCATCTCGCTGATGTTTTCCACAAAGAAGGGAGTGATGCCCATAGAGGACACCTGTCAGGAAGGAAGAGAACACGATCATTAAACAGACAGACCGGTGGTGACAAATCAAAGGAGGGAGAGAGAGTGAATGATGGAGAGTGACAGAGACACAAAGGGAGGAGACAGACAGACAGACAAAATGAAGATTAAAAAGAGACAGAGAGAGAGAAAGAGTGTGAATTCAGAAGCACATACCTGCAAGATAGTGGTGTCAGTCAATAGCTGGATATCAACCAGCTCAGCCATGCTGCTCACAACATCACAGACTTTGTTGTAGAGCATGATGATGACTCTCTGCTTGTTTGTCGAGCACCTTGCACGTTTGGCTCTGGAACTCAACAGACCTCCTGTGACCAACACAAAAAAGGTTCACAGTTTGTAGATGTATTTGAATGTCCTTCAAATGTGTGTGTGTGTGTGTATGTATGTGTCAGGGTTTCTATAAGCCGATAATAACAATTTTTTGCAAGGTAAACTGTTAAAATAATGCTAATGTATCCTTAAACAGGCCATTTGTTAAAATAAATAAATAACTGAACCATATCTCATTGTTAATATTTTACTTCATTGATTGATGCGAGTGAATGCAATGAATAGAAAATCTAATTTTGATTGTCAGTCACGTCATGGTTATTATCTAGTGAAATGTTTCTATTTCTACAAGAGCGCAATCTATCGGAAACAACATGGATCAATGGGCTTGTTTGAAAGCTTATAACGTAGCAACCTCAGCAACCTTAAGAAGGGTAAATAAGCGTATTCATTTCATCGGTCGAGTTTTGTTCGTAAAAATCACATTTTGTTGATACATTATTTAAATAAATAATTTATAGGATTTATCTTGCCTCGTAGTGCCATTGCATTAATAATCTTGAATGATGCATGTTATAACTTGCAGCAACTTGCAGGTTATAGCTTGCAGCTATGCAAGAAATAAAATGTCACCACGATTTAGCTAGCAAATGCATTTCTACGGTCATTTTGGTCTTGAAATACTTGAAACATGGTTTTTTGTGTGTTTGTGTTTGTGTGTGTGTGTATGTGTCTCTCTGTCTGTCTGTCACAAGAACTGTGAGGAAGTGCCACCAAAAGGAGTCCCAAGGCTGGAATACTCCTGATATAATTTCACCCCTACTCCATGTATACATGCCTGGAATTAGATGTAATGAACACCCTAGACGTGTGACGTGTCTTCTTACCTCCCTGAGGGTCCAGCCGGTACACAGGGTCGTACTGGGGGTAGAGCGTGTTCTGCAAGTGGAACTTGGTGTACTGCAATGTCCTCTCAATCACATCCTCGATGTAGACAGCCTTGGCCATGTGGGGCGACGTCATGATGTTGAGCGCTGTCAAGCATGCGTCAGCTGATTTGGTGACGCGCTCCATGATGAGCTCACGCCACATGTGTTCCTCCTCCTCTGTGTCATTCTCCTAGGCAAAAACAGACATGGATGGTCAGAAGATGCACGGTGATTGTAACGGATCAGAGGTGCCTTACTCCTCTGAATGTCTCCCTCTCCCTACTCCCATGACCATTACAACGTTCACAAACTCGACACAATATTAATTTAAAAATTGGTCCCACTTCTTATTTAATTTATTGATGCAAGTAATGCTCAGTGAATTAGTTAGTTATTAAACAAGTATATGTGGTGACAAGGACTACATGGTGTCTAGGTCACATACACATACAAATGTGTTATTTCATGAGAAGAACAGGTATCTGATGTCATTTTTGTATTATTACAGTATCATACCATTGTGGTACTGAGGATTTGGAACAGAAAAGTGACTACAATTTCCAAGACAGAAACCCTGATATATTATCCTGCACCGTCCCTCACAACTCTGGCAGCTAGTCATGGTCATTAGGTGGTCAACTACCATGGTAAACCAGGTGTGTCTAGTTAGGCTAAGAGCTTAATTCGGCAGGACGGTAGATCACCAATTTGGAGCTGGAATGTGAGACATTAGAAATATTATTGACAGTATTGACTGAGTGCGGTCTCGGCAAGAACTCACAGGGTTCATGTGGGTATTGAGATTCGACCCGTCCTGGATGTTCTTCTCCAAGATGCTCATCACTTTCACCAGTCTTTCAGATGGAATCTGACAATGGTCATCACAGAAAAAGTCAAATGACAGTACACAAATTCATTCATTTCTTAATAATTCAGTATCAAATTAATTCATATAAGTTTGTTGAGGCCTTGTGACATTGTTACCTTGCAGGTGATGCCCATGGCTTTAATCTTGGCTGACTCACTGGCCAACTCGCTCAGCTGTTGTTTACCCAGCAGCAGCTCTGGTGGAATTTCATCATCATCTGCCAAGCATGAAAAAAGGGGTGAAGTTATATATGAGACCTGTCTTAGAATTGTCAGAGGCTCAGACTCTACATGTGTGTAAAACAACACCGAGGTATATTCACCATACTCATAAATAATTAAAAGATGCTTCTTGAATGTATGGAGATACTGTAATGTGTAACAGGCTAAGGTATTCACCCTGAAGAGAGAAGTCAATGTCCTCCAGGTTTTCTAGAATGCTGTCCAGACTGGCAAGGAACCTCTTATATGTGGAGGAGTCCATCATTTCTGTGAAGACAACATGTTAACCCAATCTTCCAAATCAAGTACTATCCTCTAAAGACGTGATAGATATAGAGGAAAAAAATTAAAAAGGATTGGCTACCTTCTGGTGTGAGCTTAGGCTCATATGCCTTTCTTTTCTTCTGCTTCTCTTTTTTCTGGAGACTCCTTGCAACTGCAAATAGAAAATGAACACACCCAAGTTTAATCGTAGACCTGAAAACTGAATATGTTCTTAAATCAGCTCAAGATTCTCTTTCCATCAATAGTTATTGAATAGTTCCCACCATGTAACTGCAGCAACAACAGGTTCTCACAAAGACAAGTCACTGTGGCTCCTGAAATGAATGATCTACTGATATTATAGATTACACAAGATAGTAATTCTGCTGTCAAAAATATGTATTTACCATCACTCAGGCTGGGAGGTGGCGGTGATTCCCGGTCAGAGGCATCAGGGCTATGGTCTCCATAGCGACTGCGCGAGCTTGTGCCTCTCCTGGGCTCAGGCTCCTCATACGCCCAGGCTCTGTCTTTCTCCTTTTTCTGGCGCTTCCTCACAGCTGGAAACAAAAAAACTAACCTGTTAAGAAATCCCACTTCGAGACCACTCTCACAATGGTAAAATGTCATTCTTTCTTTTTCATGTAAAAATATAACTGTGTTTTAAATAGACTCATGACAAAGCAAATTTAAGATGGGTTTGTGGCCTTTGCTAAGACTGGCTACATAAAAATGAGATGTGACGTGTGTCACTGCAATGCTTCTACTTACAGTCTCGCTCAGTGTCGCTGTCGTCGCCGGAGCTGACCTCTGCATACTTGGGCCTGTCATTGGCTGTGCCTCGTCTGCGTTTGCCCAGCTTTATCCGATCACTGAGCAGCATGCTGGAGTCCATCTCTGCTTGCATTTCTGGGAGACGAAACATGCAAGGGTTTTAGTTGTGCCTACAATCAGGCCAACACCATTCAAAGCGAGTAAGGTGAAAGATGTTAAGATCCTCAGCAGAAGCAAATGTTATTGTTGTATTTGTAAGGGCCATTCAATGGCAAAATGCCATTTCAGTTAGAGCTTCAACAAGTCCACTGTCCCTTGTGGCCCAAGATTCCCTGTCTGGTAACTAACGAGCATTTACTGCAGCTGTGCCAAGTTGTGCAATAGTTAAACCTAGCAAAACTGAAAACAGATACACCCTGGGGACCAGTCCTCTGGGAGAATCCAAATCAACAAACACACTATTAATTCACTTAATACTCTGTAAAACAAAACACAGGTGCAACATAACCATCATGGGTGTTTTATGACCTCTGCAGAAAAAAACTTTCACTTATTGTTTTGTTTTTTTTATGTTTGGCAACCATTTCAACACTACCGAGTTTTACTTTGTTGTATACAACACTAAACTGCAAACTTTTAATGTTTGTGAGTGGCATCATAGTTCACGCTCATACCTCTGCTAGAGTGCTCTGAGTGCTGGAGGGGCTTGTGCGAGCCCCTGGAGCTCTTGTGTTTCTCCTTGATCAGCTTCTGCACCTCCTCATGGGAGAGCTTCTGCAGCACCACCACGGGTGCGGAGCCCTTGCCAACGTCCTTCTGCTGCCCCTGTTGGTCCTCTTTCCTGTTTCTGTCCCCTTCCGGAATGTTCCTCTGTGACCCTGACCGCCGGAGCCTGCTTGAGCTTGAGACTCCTGGGCCCTGCTGGGACTGCTCCTGCCACCTCTGGGCATCCGAGTGGGAGTGCTGCAGAGGGGTGCTGTGATCCGCTAAGCCAGCCTCCTGAGGGGCCATTTGGGGGCCAGGGTGGTTCTCCACTGCTCCAGGGTCCTGAGGGTGAGGGTCCGGTTTCCGCTTTTTAAGCGGCTTGTCTGAAAAGAGAAGGTAGCCAAATCACATAAACTGCGAGAACAAATAGCTTAAATGCAATGTCTACACAAAACATTATTCCTATTTATTTTAATTGACCATTCACTTCCACAACTAGCTTTAAAACATGTTGTTTAAAAGATGCCTACTCAAGATTTTACTGGCAAATAAAGCACAGCTAAAATGACAAAGGAAGGATGGGTCATTTGTACACTTATACACAATAACACCAACCTTTTTCCTGCACTGGCTCCCCTGGCATGAGACCCTGCCCTGCCTTGCCTGCATTGAACGGCAGCTTGTCTTCTGAGGTCATGAAGTCATAGGTGGCAGCCTTATCCGCTTGCCTGCGTTCACCTTGGGCCACCTTGCCTCTCTTCTGCTTGTGGTCGGGGGAGTTGAGCAGAAGGTCGGGTAAGCTGTCTTGAGGTGAGGAGTATGGCGGAGGTGACTGCATTATAAGTGGCGGGTGGGAGGCAGCTGAATCAGAAAGACAAAGAGGGGAGCAATGTGACTACATCTGTGGATCACACAGTATCTTAAAGAGTAATCCAATAATTTTGTCAATGAATATGTAATGGGGACCCTTGTCTGTGCAGAGTTACAAGTTACAAGTTACCAGTCTCTTATTGTCAGATGCACAAAAATTACTCAGGATCAGACTGGGCACTGAAATTCTTAGAACAAGGCACCGTATTACAACCTACCATAACATAACATAACCTAACATAGTATAACATAACATAACATAACATGACATACACTCTGTACAAGTACTCTGAACATAATTTAAACGTAATAAAGGCAGTGGGGTGAAAAGCATACTTAGATTAGATTCATCTTTACTCTGTTATTACAATTCCTTGCAACTATTGTGAGGGTCGCCAACTGTCCCATAGTAGCCGGGACTTCCCGTTTATTGACTGCTAGAAAACTCTGTAATCACCAGACAACACTCCAACAGATCCTACAGTAGTAGCACATCATGTGCTGACATCCAGCTGTCATCCAATCACAGGCCCTCTCATATGTGCATCAGGTATACACATGCAAATGCACCCATTCTTGCATGTGCAACTATGGAAAAATCGGTAAAAGAGAAAAGACTGCGCAGTGGGAAGCAGAAATTATGTGGGTTAAGCCAGTCAACAGTGACTTGACGAAACCCTTATGTACATTATTCTTATAGCCCAACTATAAGCTTCCACAAACATGCACAAGATGGCCACGCTAGCTAAAGGTGCAAGCAATATCAGTGCATTCTTCAAGGCATCTACTGCGGAAAATGACGAATGTTTTTTTTTGCTGTAAAGGTTGAAACTACACATACACATTTTTTGCTTTTCCAATTGAACAAGAATATGATTACACACTGTATATTCACACAACGTTGGGAATTGTGCCAATGTTTCCTCACCTTTGGGAATTCCATCTCTGTCTGTGGGTGAGCACACCGCCTGTGGTGACCTTAGAGGAAGTGAAGCGTTTCTCAAGGACTGGTCCCTCTCCTGGAAATATCCAATAAAAGACAACTAAGCAACAACACAGTTTGGGATGAAAATTCACAATACACGTTTCAACATGCTCCTTTCAGTTTTTTTTTTAAACAAAACTCTCTGGGGTATATATCATGGGTGCTACGACTGTGAGTATGTCTAGCATGGCCAGAATGTGATTGTCATGATCTCTGACAAGACATCACATATCATGGTCGGTGTCTGCCACTCATCATGTGACATTACCAGCTGGATGGCCAGTTTTTTTTTTTAACAAGAGATAAGGTAATGTTCTCAATGGAGATCCACTACTCCATGGAAAGTCAAGAAAATGATATTCGAGAACCTGGAATTAACGTTATCTATAGAACTACTTGTAACTTACCCATCATTTCCTCAGAATATGCTATCGTAACGCGACCTATTATCCCGCGGGCCACCAAAAAATCCGCTTAACACATATGTTTTTATCAATATAAATACGGTTTAATGAGTCAACCTTACATATTTCAGAAGTGACAGGTGTGTAGACAATGCACGAAGTCTTGTTTGACTCTCAGCAGGAACATTTCTGACCGTTTTTTCCAATTTGTTTTGTACAGTCGCGAAATGGCAACAAAGTTGGCGACGACCTATTATCCCGCATTGATTTAAAATGCCGTTGGAAATAAAGCTCAACAAGAAAAAGAGTTTACACCGAACGTCGCGAAATCATAATTCTATCTAAGTCAGCATAAATGATTAACGTTAGATGTTAAAACGTTCACTTTAGCTTTTCCACATTATAAATTATAACCTGTAGTTGGTTGATAAATAACATTTTCGTCTTGGTTGAAACTCATTGAAGACCAAGCTGACTAACCATGTTAGTTGGCTGGCTGGTTAACGTAACAAAACGTTTTTAACATGCTGACGTTAGCTGGTTATATAATTTAACGTTAGTCGAGTTAGCTGAATAACAGTTATGATAACCAACTATGCTAGCTGTTGCTAACGTCAGACAGGCTAAATCAAGTTATATTGATGCTGAAAAAGTGACAACTGATGCGTCTATGTACCTGTTGATATTGCAGTTAAATAGGTCAATCCATTAAGAGCTCTATATACCGTTTCGTAAGAGGTCAGATAACTTCCCACTGATATTAAGTCTGACTGAATAATTTTGGAATGCTCAAATTTCCCGAAGTCCACAATTTTAACGGTTTAGGCACACGCGCATTCGACAGTACTTGAAGTTGGAAACGTAAGAACACCTGTCAGCCTAATTGGGATATTAATTTTTTTAAATCCTTATCTCACAGTTTTCCGATAATGAACATAAACCCTTGTTGGTCATTTTCAATGAAAACTCAGCTGAATAAACAGACAATTCCATAAAACATAAGTGAAGCCTTATATGATTTGACAGTAAGGAAACTACAGTAACGTCCACACTGTGAGTGTAAAATGTACAAATACCTGATTTTCATGAATGTTCCTCATGCCACCAGGGATTGTGGGGCTCAGTACAGACCCTGTAAGGCGAGCATTACAACACACATTCAGTCAACTATAAGGAGCTGTCTAAAACATCAAAATGAATTTGAAAGTGACAAAAAGCCCACAAAAATGATCCAGTACATACTATTGAGACATTATAACACCTTATTTAATTTAAAATGAAACCAATAGCGTGTTCAATTGTGGAATCCTGTTTGCTAACAACTCTTGTAAAAGGTATATAAATGAAGAGACATGACATTCAGTTACATACATATAAACACATGTAAACAAGAAAACACTTTAAAAAATCTGCTTAAGAAACAAAGTCTCAGATATCTTTTATCCGATCTGAAAAGATGTTTATTATGGAAATGAGCTCTCACCTTGCTGCATCTGTTGCTGCTGATTATAGCTGGGTGGATGAGGGTACTGCATGTATGGGGCCGGGCTCTGAGGTGTGTAAGGGCTGGACACGTGGCTGTTCTGGGGAAACCTGCTGCCAGGACCCGTCTGCTGGGGGACAAACCCACTACAAACACAAATTAATGGTAATGTAAGAAATACCGTCCTGGACAAGGAACCATGATACTGACTACAATTTTTAAGAATGTAACATCCTGTCTTGTCTATTACTCGATAACAACAGTGTTGAACCTACTGCACTAGGGTGGATACAGTCTCAGGCTATATTTTGACACTCACCTAGTTGGGCTCTGAGCCATGGAAGCAGGCTGGTAATTTGATGGAGCTGGGCTGTTCTGCATGGCATTTTGGGTTACATTATATTGTGGTGTCATAGGCTGCCTTGTGCCTGTAAATAACAAAAACATCAAACCTATATTAGCACAATGCACTCATTTTGTCCTATTTTTCTAAAGATTCTGTATTGCCTTTAAAGCTTTTAAGCGGGCCTCTAGACACATGTTTTTATTTGGAATTCCTGTTGGTGTAAGGAGACTTTATTATTATACATTACATTATTATTATATCATTATTATACATTACATTCTTATTATATTATAATGTGTTTAGCTTTTACAAAATGTAGCCACAGTAAGTGTCACTTGCCATCCTGAGTCCCATATTGAATTGGCATATTTTTTTCCCTGAAGATATTGGGGCTCCTAGACAGAACAATCTGCAGCAGGACTGGCATGTCACCTTCCAGATCATCTCTGCCTAGGTTGTTCTTCAGTTCTCTGTTGGGTACACAGTATGATTCATGTGTGTGTGTGTGTGTGAATTATGACTTGACACACAGACAATTAGTTAAGTACTTTTTACCATTAGCTAACCATGCTTTGTTTTAAACACTAGGAACAGGGATTCATTCATTTAAACAAAATTGCCTGTTAGCTTCTCACAGTATGATACCCTGAAGGGAACTGGAGACACTCACATGTGTTCAGTGGACACCTGGCTGAGACTCTGGGACAGCTGAGCCACCAGATTCTCATCTTGGCAAGCCAGAAGACAGCTGACCTCCTCAGCGATGCTGCCATTGTACAGTAAGCTCTTAGTGGTGGTAGCAGGGTGAGGGGAGGGCAGAGGCAGTTGGTTCAACACTGCAAGGAAAAAGGGAGAGATGTGAAACTACCAAATATCAAAACCAAAACATTTCACTCTTATTAATTAGCTTATACTTACAGTCTGTGAGACTGGTGATTCCTGCTACAGTGGTGATGGGGACATGGGGCGTATCCCCATTCATACTGGAGACAGGGTTAGGTAATTGTGTTGATGCACAGATTGCTCAGTGTTCACAGCTCTCCGGCCTCTTGTCACATGACAGTGGGTCTTCATTAAGTTGAGAAGTTGATTGAGAAAATAAGCAGACAAATGTTAGTTATTTTGTCATTAGTTTAACTTGCACAACAACATGCATAACGCATAAAAGACATACTGTACTCTGAGGTTAAATATATTTAAGGTAATATATGTTATCACACTAAAAACATAAAGAAAAAGCATCTAAATCTCATAGCTCCGTCCATCGTCCATTATTACAATTTCAGTGTTCATATTTCCGTAAATCTACCGAGGATGTACAAGGAGGAAATTGAAATTGGCTGACTTACTATAACCATAGCAAACTAAGCAAATGTATTAGGTATTAAACGGGTCAAATTAGATGTTCGACGAAAACAAGTAACAAATTGCTCTCACTGTATGATTGATGAAAGAATAAGATGCTGAGACGTTATTAACTGTAACGTCAGGTTTTTCAGCACAACAGAGGAAAGGGTACTTGGTAGTTTGCTAACTGCCTTGTAACATCCAGGTGCTGGTTTGACTAGCTATAACGTCAGCTAGTTGACCATCCTTGCTAACTAGTTATCGCTAGCAACCTAGCTACAATCGTTAGTTCTGTGCTTGGTAGGTCAATACATTAAGTCCGCTAGTAAACACATAGATGTCTAAAGTTAACGTTATATGGCTTCAATATCAGATTCCTAAATTGTGTGCGAATCATAACTTGTTAGGAGAACATTGCCTAGCTTAGGTTAGCTTGCTAGCTAATCACTGTAGAAGACGTTAGCTAATGTTTTAGCTACTGCTTTGAATCAACTTCTGCACAGAAAGCCAGTCAACGTTAGATAGCTAGCTAACGTTAAAGAACAAACACAAAGCTAGCTAGCTACGTTAGCTTAATTGCAAGTACCCATATCTGAAATTTGGAAGGCGTTGGCAATGGCCCAGTGTGCAGTTTGTGCACGTTAATGTGAACGCATAAAAAGCATAACAAGGTGTGCTCTCCGTTTATTCAAAGCTGGTAGAACCAAAGGATAAATTAAAACAGAGTTGACTAGCACGTAGCGTAACCAGGCAGCTTCACTATGAGGATAATGTATTTGAGCTAGGTTGACCACCGTTTCGCCAGTTTACGTTTTTTCTTAAGAAAAGCCGCCACAACTACATTTGCTACACTTAAAGCAACTTTAACAGCAAGCGTAAACAAACGGCTCGTTTCTAAGAGATGTAGCTATCATTACCCAGAGGCCTCCACTTCTCACGATGACTTCTTGGAATCCTCGGACTCAAAACAAGACAATCACCGCACGCATACGCCTCTCAGCGGGGAAATTGCCACATAGTCAGCCCGTCCATGATCGTTAAATGTACAGTTTATCTTAAAGATTCTTGGAGATGCAACGGTATGTATAAAAATAGCAAAGATGGTTGCAAATTACTTAAGAGTCGCAACAACTATGTGCATGCAGTTATATTTACCTGTAGTTGGGTAACGAGAATGCTAGATAATCAAAGATGGGCTCAGCTCTGGAGTGGTGTGGTCTTTGGCTCCCCCTCCTGGATATAATGTATAAAAACCAAAACATTGCGACGTGGGATGGTCGACAGCCGAGCTATCAGAACATGCACTGGACAAGTCCCTATAGGGCTAGGTTAAAGGCTTTGACCCAATAATGTATGAATATAGTATCTTCCTTTTCAGAAGTATGTTACGTATATATGTCACAATGTTGGCCTTATACGTCTCCTACTACTCTCTTCCCACCAACCTTTAATGACTTGTGGATGTAATTATACAACATTTGACAACCTTATTCAACAGCATATACAGTACATATTCAAAATGAACAAATAGCTACAGTATATTGTCCAAAGGAATGCTTTAATTATATCAATACTAAAGACAAGGACCAGACATGTAAAAGATGGGCTTTTATTTTCTGTACAATTTCAACAACACCTCTTCACCAATTGTGAAAAAGGTTTGCAAGTAGGCTTAAATTCAGCCGAACCATTGTGGTTCACATCAAGTTTATTACAAGTGGAAAGCAAAAGTCCACATTTTTCTCTCTCTCCCTTAGTCTGTACCTACAGGAAATGTCAGCCTCAGTTCAAGGCATTTAATAGAACATTTGTTAGCTCTCTAGAAATAAATGTTAAAAAGCAATTACTGACAAGCCACATACAGTCACATGTACTTGTATTGCAAACTGTTTTAGAGATCGATGTAGCTTGACATCTGACATGCACATATCCTGTGTGTTATAACGCCTTATTTGTCATGAAAATTCACTGTTCCTCTAATTCTTTTTTATTTCTATGTTCTACTCAAGGCACATTATGACCCTTACATACTTTAAACAGGTTTATCTCATTTTCCCTTTAACTGTAATCACAAAGATAAACTCTAACCTAAGGTATAAAAACTAAATTGTAATTTGGCAATTTGGTATTAATAAATGTAGCTAAATTAGAGCAAGTCGACAGATGCTGACATGTAACTGGTATCTTCAATATCATTTCACCCCAAATGACAAATATTTTAGAGTATTCCAGCTACAGTGTGTTCTGAATAGCCAATCAACATCCAGAAGTCCTCTGTAGTACTGTTTACCCTCTAGAGAATAGCCTGTTCCAATCCCTGTGGTTGCAGCACTCTAATAGGGCTGCCCAGCTTTCATAACTGACACTGATCGCAACTGACAAAACTTACTCCTACTCACAAAAGTAATTCAGCAATGTTTCCAGTTGACAATTGAAAAAATGTAAAACAGACACACAGAATATAAAGCTTCCATAACAGCATTTCTGCTCGTAATTCTGGAAAAAAATATCCAATTTAACATTCAACAAAAAATACAAAATTGATCCATGATTGAATGATTTAAAAAAAAAAACTGTACACAGGCTGGTGTCTTGTTTTGCCACTAGCTTAAACCTATTCATAAAACAGCTTTGTCTTTACCCTGACCTTTGAAAGGTCAGAGTTTATTATTATTCTGACAATTTGGGAAACATCCCAGATCTGTACAGTAACTCTCTTTTTCTGTACAAAAACAATGACACCAGTGTCAAAAACTGTATGAATCTCTCCTACATGTTAGTTTCACTATCTGGTATCTTCTCTTTGTCACAGCCAGTCTCTTGAGGGATAAGCTGGTAGGACTTGTTGGTCTCTTTCTCCTCCACTACCGAGTTGCCCATCTCTGCATCCTTAATTTGCAGCTCGTGTCGGGATAGGTGCTCCACAATCCCCGCCCCAATGGAATCTCCCAGCACATTGGTGGTAGTGCGCAGTCGGTCACTGTTTGGCAAAGTAAGAGGTGAATGAGACCAAATGGAAACAGATCCCTTAACTAATCACTTTATTCATTGTTAACAACTAATGAAGTAGTTGAAATAGTTTAGAGTCCTGCTTTTTCAGAAATCTGAAATCTAGATTTCTAGTGTCTGTCTCAAATTAATTATTTATAAAACCAAGGAAGTTGGATGAGTGTTGCTAACCAAATGCAAGAACCCTAGACACTAGAGTGTAATCAGTTGTATGCTTGTTCTAGAACACATGTCTTTTAAGAAATAGAAAGCAATGCACACAGTTAATTGAACTCACAGAAACCAGTCCACAGCAATGATCAGGCTGATGTCATCAGTAGGCAGTCCTACAGAAGTCAGCACAATCACCATGGTGACCAGACCAGCCTGGGGGATTCCAGCTGCACCAATACTGGCGGCCGTAGCTGTGATGCTGTTGCAGGGGGAAAGAAAATTAAGTTTTATCACTAATCTGCTGTGGTCTTCTGTTATTACGTGTATATGACTATGTACTATAACTATGTAAATGTAAAAGTATTTCCGTTCTCGTGTGTAGAATTATATACTATCTGAACCTTGATTTGTTTCTGTAATCAACAAGCACTGTACCTGATGGTGAGAATCTGGCCAAAGTCCATATCCATATTGTTGACCTGGGCAATGAAGAGAGCAGCCAGAGCCTCGTATAAGGCTGTGCCGTCCATGTTGATGGTTGCCCCCACGGGCAGCACGAAGCGCGTCACCCGCTTGTCGACGTTGTTGTTCTCCTCCAGACATTTGAAGGTGATGGGCAGTGTGGCAGAACTGTTGAGTTAAGAGGCGTGAGAAACACTGTGAGGCAGAGACCTCGCTGCACAAACACACCACTGAAACAAAACACTTCGGGAGACAGTATCTCACCTGGATGACGTGCCGAGGGCTGTGATCAGGGCCTGCAGCAGACCGCCGATGAACACAAAGGGGTTTTTGCGTGTGACGAGGAAGTAGAGCGTGGGCAGCACGACAATGGCGTGGATGGCAAGGCCAATCATGACCGTCACCGTGTACATGGCCAGCTGACTGCCCATCTGTGTGATGTCATCCATCTCCACAATCTTCCCAGCAATCAGGAACATGATACCCACTGGAGCATACCTGTCAAGAAAGACACACTCATTGAAACCACTCTACTACTGTTTCACTTTTTCTAGTAACTTAGTAGACAGCTGTAGAAAGTTCACTCACTACTGTAAAAAGAATTAAGGACGGACAAAATAACAGTAAACAAAAATATGTGCCTCAGTACATGTAATTATACGATACTCTAATTGTGACCTATAGGATTATGCCTCCCATGTGGGAAGAGTTTTGTTTTTGTCATGTGGTGTGTCTTACGTGGTCTGTCTGGAGCAGTTACATACAAACCTAAATATGAAAACGCTTCAGTTTAATAGAGTGGGACACCACCACCGTGCTCTGAAGCCGACGCCAAGCACTTACCACATGATGATGGCAACCAGCCTCATGATGGCCTCGTTGAGGCAGTCAAAGAAGTCTTTGAGAGGCTGTCCCTGCTCCTTCATGCTCCCAATGATGAGGCCGAAACACATGGAGAACATCACCAGGCCCAGGGCGTTGATCCCGTTCACCGTCCCCAGGACAGGGATCAACTCCTCCTTGGTGATCTCATGAGAGCCGTTGGTCAGGTTGAAAATGGAGTCATTCACCGTGACCTTGATATGCACCACTCTCTTCTCATACGTGGTCTTGAACTGTGGGTGAGGAAAAGGCAGTGAGAATGAGAGAGGATTGTACTTTCGTACAACAATGTACGCAAGATAAGCAAGAATCAATGGAAACAAATGTTTTAAACAAACAGCCGCAGTCTTTTATTGGCCTCAGTATTTTCAAAATGGTGTGTTTGTAAAGAGAGGCCCGGACAATCTTTGGAAAGGATAAGCCTCAGTATTACCTGTTGTGTGGCAGCTTGCACAATATTCGGAGGGAACATGTTTCTGTAAAAGAATAAACAGAAAAGAAAAATTAGACTAGCGATAAACCAACCCAAACCAATAACACTGCAACAAACAGCTTTTCTTTGTTTGTCAGTAAACTGGTAATGAATGTTACCCTCTGGCTCATGGACTGTTCTAGGGTGCTGTTGCAGTCCCAGATCAGAGCTCTGGGCCAAATCTAGTTTGGACAGAGTAACATAGCAGTGCTGTGGAAGAACCAGAGAGACACACAGTCCGTATTTTCTCATAGCCCCGCTAGTGCAACCAACCTCACCACTCCCTCCCCCTCCTGCCAGCGTACCTGATAAGGTCCAGAAAGGCGTCGGCCGCCTTGACTTGCTCGATCTTTTCAGTCTTGACGTACTCGTCCTTGCCACCTTTGCCCGGTTGGATAATGAGGACCATGACGATGCCAATGAAAACGGCAATGACGGTGGTGGTCGTGTAGTATACCACTGCACGAAGGCCCATCCTACCAGACGCTCGGCCGTCTAGGGCAGCCATCCCTGGAATTGAACAGAAAAAAACACACAGTCAGTGACATGTGGCTGTAATTTTGCGCCTTGAAGCAGTCATTCTACACACTGGAGCTCTGGCAAAATTAAATTGTGTGCCCTCAAGGCAGAGGCACTGAAAGGACTTGTCTGAGACTCCTGCATGAGCCGATCAAACAGAAGACTACACTATATAAGGGCCTGACCTTCTGCCTATTTGTGGGTTGAATTGAATACATAAATACACTCTGCACAGAATTATTTTTTTACAAAACGTCATAAGCTCTCACCCATCAGCATTATCTGAGGAAACAAAGAATATGGTATGGCAATAAAGAAGAGACACTGAACGAAAGAAGCAAAAGAAAGAAATACCTCAGAGAAAAGGAACAGAAGCCCTGAAACAACAATGGATCCATGGGGCAGTAAAACGAAACGTCTGTTTTTTTAAACGGTCAGCCGCCATTCCACATTATTATTGCTTTTCAGCCGCTGTCCAAGCAAAAGCTCCTTTGTGCTCGGTGAGATGTATGTGTTCTTTTGATAGTGAACTACGTGCCCCCATCGTGGCCTTGGGCCTCCTCCTCTTTTACCCCCTAGCACACTGATCTCATGGCCCCTGGCCTTCTTCTTTCTTTGCTCTCCTTCCTGTTCCTTTCTGTCAGGCCTGGGAAACTTGTCCACTAGTCATGTTCACCCCCCGACACAATAATTACACCCATCGCCCTGGAAACAAGGAAGACTGCAGCAAAAGCTTATCCTTTCGGACAAATGACTTTCTGATTCAAAGAGCTGTTCAGGGGAACATAATGTCACACAAAAGTCAAAATGCTGCAGCTGCCCACATGCAAGTCTGTGTCACTTAAAAGTTGCTCTTAACCTCTGGGACAGAGCTAATAACATTTGCATTTGCCATTGTGGTTGTACTCAAAGGAACAATTAAACATGGTGTACTACAAATGCACAAAGCTTTAGTAAACTAACCACAACAAACTAAATAAAACCGGACATCAGACGTGGAAAAGCCATCCAAAGTAAAGGTTCTGCTGCTGAAAGAAAACAGTTGTTATCCCACCCCTGTGGGCTTGGGGTCTGCTTTGAGCGGCATTCCTCTTAATTGCATTAACTGGCTCTGCTTTTCATTTACCTACTCCTTCCCGGGCGCCAGGACAAGCTTAATAACTGTGAAATGCTATTGCAGAGCAAGAGAGAGAGCTTCAGGGGATCTACAATAGAGATGGCTGCTTTCAGAGGCCAGTGAATGAGGCTTTTGTGTCCTCCGGCCATACCTCTCCAATGCCGTGGTGCCCTCTGACCCCCTTCAGACCCTCGTGCCCCACCCCCGAACCCTCTCGTGGTTTGAAGAGAAGCTTACTGGACACTGACCACACACATATCCTCCCCTCTACATCACCTGCTGCTCTGTCCATCTGTCCTCCTTGCATCTGGACCCAAGACTCAGGTTTCCTGTGCAGAGTCTTCCCTCTCTCTCTCTCTCTCTCTGTCTGTCTCTCCACTCTCAGGCCAAGTGATATCAAAGAGACATCTGTGCGTTATCTAAATAAGGTGTAGTGTTTCTGGACTGTGCTTCTCAAGTGCTGCTGATAATAGTATGGCTTTCACTTTCATGCTGACCTTGTGAAAAAAAATGGTGTGCCGTACGTGTTAAGTTAGATGGACAAAGTAACCTCACACATACAAGAAATTGAGATATGTAAAGAACCCAAAATATCACTGTTTGTTGTTGAATATTTATGTTTCTTGTTAGAGTTAATGCATATCAAATTTGTTCAGTACCAGGAACTAATATTCAAAAAAATTCAAAATACACCCTCCAGTATAATATTTAAACAATATAATGGCTGCTGGATAAACACAAGGTTATCTCTTCCTCAAATGTGTTTGGTGGCACAATCCCAAAACAGTGAATAAACATCTGGGGGGGAAATGGGTTCACTTTCTCATTCAGATGTAAAAGTCAAATTTCTCTTCAAACCTGATGAAAATGAATAATTGGAATATTATTATAGTGTTTTATTTATGATTTTTGTTAAAATAGTTTGTGCCTGGCTAATCCTAGATATGCAATGGCTTTGAAGTGAAGACATATGTTGCTGGGAGTTGTTTTATCATCATTTAAATGAGATGTGGCTGATGTGTAGGCCTTGGCTTCACATACCTGTAATTAAACTGGAAACAAGGAGGGGAAGCACCAGCATCTGCAGCATACGCATCAGCAGCTCGCCAGGAAAAGAGAAATATTTCACCTCCCGGTACGACATCTTATAAGGCCGCAGACCAAATCCCAATATGATCCCTGTACAACAGTGCATATCAATGTACAAATTATAAGGAGCTCAAATAATTAGTCCATCAAGAAATTAGGCATTTTTTTCTAGGAGGGTAAACTGCAGACTGAGACATCTTGAGTTAAAAGTACCTTCATGGCATTCTACTGATAACAATATTCTTATTTTGTATTAAGTTTTGGCATTTGCAAAAAAGGAAGTGAGTTGGAGAAGGTCTCCACTTTGGTTCTTACCAATAATGACTGCAGTGATGGTGAGAATGACAAAGGCATTTTTGAAAAAAAAGCCCTTCATGTCCTCCTTGGAGATATTTTGCACTTTCTTCCTGGCCATCATGGAACGGCTCTGTATGCCATGCCTGATCTGCTGCACTCGGTTCCTCGGAAGAGGGGTCTCCCCGTTGCTCTGAGTCATGACTGCAGAAGTCAAAGACCTGTGGCTGTTATGTTTTTTCCTTCTGGAATCCTAGAGGTGCTCCTCTTCCGTCTGTAGGAGGAACATTTCAAGAAGTGAGCTCATCTTTCAGAATAATGAGCTGGTTGGGTGGACCTTAATAACCACTTAACACAAAATGGGGCTTTAAAGACACTTCCTTTTCTTGTGGTGATGTCCCGGAGAGCCCATGTCACAAAACATCTTTAAATGTATCCCTTCAGCTATCAGCTGGCCAGGACTCTGCACCACATCTCAGAGGGGGGTGCATTCCAAGAGCCATCAGCCATGCATCAAAAGAACTCATTCATGAAATTAAGTTTCACAGACAGGCACATTAGGAAGTTGAAACTGCGCCCCCCCCCCCCCCCCCCCCCCCCGTACAAACAGCAGTTAGTTAGATTCCCTCCAGTTGACTTCCCCAAATGATATCTTGGTCACACTGACCGCATGGTAAAAGATCACACTTTACACACAGTGGATGTCAAATGTAAATTAGTGTAGTTATGCAACTACTGGACACGTGCTCTGCTTCTTTCGACGTAAACACAAAGTTTGTGTGAGCTCAGCTAAGGAGGAGAGCCAAGCTCTTCTACCAAGCCACAGAAGGAAAACAGCTTCACATGGTGTCAATGATAACCACATTGTTCTCTTCTTAAGAACTGAAATCAGAATAGTAAAACTATCTTGGTAGTGATCATTTCTTTTTTTTTCAAGAACAGGGGGAGTTTTAAGAATGAAAGAATGCATTTACCTCAGGAGACGTTTCTCGGTCTTGGTGGAAGAATGAAACAGAATATCTTCAGCAATATCAGCCCAGCGCAGCTATGTGTGTGAGTGAAGCGCCAAATCCAGAGGAGAGGAGGGACGGAGGCGAGTGGAGAATGAAAGAGCCAATAATAGAGGGGAGTGAGGGAAGGAGAAGGCGGTGCATGGGAGTGCCAGCTCAACCCTGGAAAGGGGAGGGGGAAAATGAAAAGAGGTCTCTCTCTCTCTCTCTCTCTCTCTCTCTCTCTCTCTCTCAGGCAGAATTGCTTGTGGGTCTCCCCTCCAGTTAAAAAAAAAACATCAAAGAAGAATAATTTGGCCCCAAGAAGATATAAGTTTTTTTTTCCTGTCATGTTGCACACATGATTACTGGATAAGACACTTACCAAAGGTCATTATGGGCCTCAGTTATTCGTTTTTGTGTTCTTGCTGGTTAATATAGTCCATAAGAAGTTGTTGTGTTTACAAATCATGATGCCCTGGGTTTTCAAGCAGTCTGAAAATAAATGTTTACCCACTCCCTGCAGCGATGTGTGTTTTTCAACCACTTTCAGCTGTGGAAGGCTCTGTCCTGTTAAATTCACAGGCTGAGATAACAAAATAAACATCAACCCACATTAACTTTGTGAGGTGTGGTTTGTAGTAATATGCCATGCAGAACAGTTTACTACTGGGCAATGCATCTGAAACGTAAAATGTGTCAAACACATGAAGTACTGTGTCACATTATCATTCAGAATATCACAAATGTAAAACAACAGTGAATGTAACTGTGAATGTAGTTCCATGATGTCAACAGTAATTGGTGTCGCTGAAAAAACAGCTATCCTCTGAAAGAGTCAGACATTTAAGCAACTTTAAAGCCATCCGTTGTACTTAATGTCATGTCCAGCCCACCGACAAGTTTTTTGTTGTAATATGTGAAACCGCCAGAAGTTACCATTATTTCTTGGAATGAGTATTTGGTCAAACATAATTGGGATGTGTGAACCACATGTGTGCTGACTTTGATGTCACACTGTATCAAAGCTATTGTCTATATTTCAAAGCTAAGAATGGTGGCTGTTAATGTACTTCTTTTATGCAAATACAGTTGATGGAAATAGCCTTGCTTATGCAGGCACAGCAGGTTAAATGGTCCCACTCATTTGGTGACTGTGCTGATGACTGTACAGGACAGGACAGGTCAGGTTACAACGAAACAGTGTGTCTTTGAGTTTGCCAATGCACATGTAAAAGACACTGCTATCATAATATTACAATGGTCCCTGAACCACGTAAACAGATGCAAGTGAGGGGATGCTGGAATGCAATGAGGGAGCCATGCCCACACTATGTGGTGTAGAAATGGCACCCAGAGGCAGGCTGCACTGTTTACCAAGGTCATGCACGCCCCTGAATACACACAGACGGGTACAAAAGTAAAAAAAAAAAAAAAAAAAAAAAGAGAGAGACAGAGCCAGGAAAATTACTGTTTACCTACTTAACTAACAATAGTAGATAGGTTAGAAAGTTAGCAGTGCTTTCAAAGTGTGATAAATAAAGAATTCACTCGTTTGTCTTGCACGTTGGTAGATCGTTGAGAAACCACTCTAGGGTTTTTGTTTTGTGTACTGACATGGCCACAAAAGGGAATTAGCGTTATCAGCAGACGTGTGAATAGATCTTGTGTTGGGTTACTGTTATGCGAAAGCACAGCCTCTCAGGGTGAGGCTGATGACTTTGTGGCCTTATTCACCAGCACCTGTTGGCCATGCTCTACTTCACTCGGGCCCCATTCCCTGAGTGATCATGAACGTGTGATGCAACCCTTGGAAATAAAAACACAAAAGTGAGGACGGAGTAGGTGGAGGAAGGGACAGAACAGAGATATATAAGGGGGAAAAGAAAGGAAGAGAGAGGGGCAGACAGCTCATGTTCTTTCAGTGCAGACACAGTGCTGCAGAAACCACAAATGTTTGACAGCACAGTTTCAATGTTTATTCCTGTGCAGGTGTGGACCTGGTGTCACTCCGGAGAGAGAAAAGTGGCCTAATAGTGGCCTTCAGAGTGGTTTCAAAGACACAGTTTCATTTGCCTTTTCACTGTACATGCCCTCACTGAAAGTATTGTTCTCCAGCGAGCATGACGTATTCTTCTGTACAAGTTTCCCTACTGTGAATCTTCACAGTACTATCTGTGAAAAAGATTATAGATGGAATGTGGAGCTGGAAAACATCATAAACCCTGTTGTGGTTTCTGCAGGCTTGGCAAATGTTTGGTGTGACAGATCCCAGGCAGAGACTTCCAACCATAAATAATAACACATTTCTACCCTACATTGATCCCTTGGAAAAGGCTGTGAATTTCATTTCTGTGGTCTCAAACCGTTTACTCACATTTGGAGATTGTTTCCATTTTGTGGTCTTTGTAGCATTTACAGTCATTTGAATGGGAATTGAAGAATTGAACAGCACTCAAACATTCCATTAGGAGAAATTCGGTTCTTAGAACTCAATTTGATATTATCCAGTTCAGTTCATCCATTCACTCCATTTTAACCACAGACAGAGCTCCATGTTTGGAGTGGCTGTTGAATCAACCACGATTCAGCATATGTAAACTGAACACATTGTCTATGTCATTTTCCATCTGTCTCTGTAGCACCCTTCAGAGGGCAAACCTTGTTGGGAGAGTGCCTGGAAAAAAGAACAGGTTAGCAGTTTGGTCATCACCCCAAATGCCTTGGATGATTTAGTCATGAGAATCGAAAAAAACAAAGAGCAGTCACCAAACATAAATAAACAAACAAAATCCTTGCTTCAGACATAAGGTAGAAAAAAACATCTTGGGCTGCCTCAAATATTACAAGGCTGATTGACTGCAATAATAACAGACCACCCATCAATACAACAAAATACCCTTCAAGATTCAGTAGCTGAGGCTCTCAAACTCTCATGAACATGAACTGCAGAACAACCTGCCCTCGATTTCTGGATGTAAGTCTACACCTCATTGTTGGGTTATCTCAGGCAACTAACATAGGTAAGTCCAGGGAGGGGCCACTCCCGTAGGACTGCTAATTTGGGCCAGGCTATGAGATCCGTGCTCAACGATGCCACCCTGGGGACAGACCGCACTGTGCCCGCATTGTCCCCCCATATCATTGTGCCCAGGGTTTCCCATGGATCAAACTTCAAACAAGGCCCTCCATGTTGCCGTACCTGTTGTTTAGGGCCATGCTGGGGACAAGGGAAGTTGCCTGTTCTCACATCTCAATGGGTCCCACTGGATCCTCTCAAGGGCTCCTGGCTAGTCTGCCCCCATTCCCCAGAAGAGCCCCAGTGTGTCAGAGCTGCATGCTTAACTCGGGGAGAGGGAAGCATTGGTAGACTTGAACATCGCATAAACAGACTTAGAGACAACTCTGTCTTGAGTATGTAAAAAATTCACCTCTTCATGTAAAAACAGCCGCTCTGAGGTAAATGATGGGCCTGTGATTGCCCTGACTGGCGCCAAGGGAAGCCTCATCATCCAAACAACAGCCTTTGTTAGCAAGTGTTTTAGGTTACCCTCCTTTGGAAAGGAGGAAATGTGAATGATCCCCACTACTTTAGTTTAAACTGGCCGTTTGATACATGCTACACATAAGACGCCATCATGTTGTAATAATCTCTTGAAAGTGATACAGAAAAATCACAGCTCAAACAATGGTTGTTTTGAAGAGAGTGTCTCTCGTTTCTCAGTATCCCAGGAGAGGGGAAATGTCATCTCAGGGTTCATTCGGTGTTTTGGCACCGTCTGTGACCTCAGGGCTAGGGGAAAGAGTGCTCTCTCCACTGTAGAAGTGTTTTTATCAGTGGCCCCAGCAATTCTGCATGCTGCAACCGCTGCAGACAAAGGAATTGGCATTTAAATTATCACAAATGTTTTGCCGTTTACAATTCGCAATTCACAATTTTTCATTCCCAATCTTCTGAATAAACTCTTTGAGGATTTGTTTTTTCAAATTAGGTTTTAAGTGTATATGGCTAATGAAGCCACAACATTTTCATGACAGGCCAGTACAATGTAAAATCCAGTTATATTATTAATATGTTGATTATTGGCAGCCCCAATTATTCATGTCCAGAAACTAAATTAAATGTAGTTCTTATGGTGTGTTTGTAGTTTAGACACATACACAGAGCTCAGACAGTATCAAGTCACATTCTACATTGACTGTCACCTAGTGGCAAAATCCTGAGGGTGCCAATTGTGAGGAAAAAGATAAAGGATTAGGCCTCTGTCTTAATTTTTATAATGATGACAAAATCTTGACAACTGTTCATAGTTAGTCACGTGATTGTATGATAGCATGTTAGTTTATATGATCTCTTTCTGAATGTCCCAATGTGCCTATGAAGTCTGACCTTCCATGCTGACCTCTTGAGATAACTGTCCAGAATGTTCTCTTTCGGCCACTCTCATGGGCCCTTTTAATAGGACATCCTGCATTCTTTGAGTGTTTCTTGAGCTTTTAGTAAATAGCTGTTTGTCCTATTTCAGATGGAAATGAAGATAAGCTCCTAATGTAAATGAGCTTTAGTCCATGCCATTTGTCTAAGATGTCTCTGGCTTGCCCATTCCTATAGTTTAATGTATACCTGATGACCATTATTCATTATTCAGTGGTTTTCTTGTAGGACTGGCATAAGTGTGGGCCTTCCTTTGTAAATAAAGTACATACTTCAGTTGCACAGCTATCCAAATGAAATCAGATTAGAAATCATATTCTGGTGCTGAACATAACGGTAACTTGTTTGAAATATTTCATTTAGATAATAGAAAGCACTAGTTTGGTGTGATTGTTACTTTACTGTGATTTTAGCATAATACATATAAGGTCATTCAGGGCGTTATGTTTGATATGCATGGTTTCCAATACTGATAACTGTGTGTTCGGTACTTCAAAAACTGAATCAATCATATATATTAATGGCAAAAAACACGTTGAAGTAAGGATCAGGTACATTTATTGTCTTCAGGGGGGATGAGAGAACTGCTGCCCTCTGCGTAATCCTCTGCAAAGTCCCTGCGCAGTACACTACGTCTGTGTAAAGGGTTTAACCTCAGTAGATGAAGCAGATGGCCACTGTAAGTCCTTACAGACACACCTGTCCAACGGACAGTAACTGCTCCACTCACATGAGCCATGCGAAAGGCTTTCTGAAAATGAATGAGTAACGAGCAGTGCAAGGTGTGTGCATCTGGTTGGAATCCATCATGGACGAGTTATTTGAGGACTGGACAGAGTCGCTGGACATGTTTGGATCCTTGTGGTTGACTGTCCTGGGAGGTCCAGAACTGTCAGAGGACTGGAATTTGTGTCTAAGCTTGCTGGAAAACCTTAGTTTGGATCTCCTGGGAAACGTAGACTCTTTGGTAGAAGACCCGGATGTATGTATTAACTTGTTGGGATCACTCAATTCTGACGACCCCTATTTTTGGACCTACACAGATGTATGAACAGAAGACTGCTTTTCAGGAGGGACAGTTTGGGATTATTATGCACCGTATGAAATCTGTGATGGATCATGGATCACCGTGTGAAATCTGTGATGGCTTCAGGTTCTCCAGCAAAACAAGGAGACCATGTGAAACGAAATGTGCATGTGATACGGTAAATCAACCTCCAGATAAATCAAATCGAAGACTTGGAAAAGTCCTTGGAAATCAAATCTGGGGTGGGGGCCATAATCTGTGTTGTGTGAATGAAAAACGCTTCAGATGGAAACCCAGTTGACACATGAATGAAATTGTGATTTTTAAATACCTTATCTTAATTTAAATTATTTGGACAATATAATGGACCATCCATCCATCAGTTCATATTTGTAAAGGACATGGTTGACTGCTAATGAGAGAATGTACAATTATGGACGACTCAATAAACTTGTATGACACAGAACACATTTGTGTGCTTGCCTACTTGCTGTAATTATAAGCATTAGCAACCCTGGGTCAGTGAACTTTTGATGAAACAATCCATTGAGTAGCCTTTACTTATAAATGTAGCTAACAATGGTGTTTAGGATGTTGTAAATCAACAGGTTTTAGAAACAAAATAATCGCAGGGCCTAACAGGAGTCTGACTATAGCCTAAACCCATAGTTCCCAACCTGGCATCAAGGGGGCACCAGAGATCACACGGGCTGCGCAAGTCTTTGCTCTGACGTCGTGTTATCAAACTGGCACACTATAAAATCATCATAATAACACACTTACTGGATTATCAACAAATACAGTGTAGCTGTGTCAAAACCAGTGTTCATGTGATAGGCTACATGTAGCCTACGCAACAAACTGCACCGTTACACTTAAATGGTCTGAGGGAGGTCTAGGATTATTTTTTAGTGTTTAATGTTAAGCTTACTACTTAGAAACATTAAACAAAGGTAAAGGAAAAAATGATGTGTTGTTTTCATACTTTTATTCTTAATTCCCTGAATTCACTAAAATAATGTTGTGTGTGTGTCTATTTTATAGGTTTGTGACACAAAAACAGAAGTAAAGAAAAATCATCCATATACACATAGGCTACCTACATAAACACATGTACACAAGTATTGATGATATGTACATAAATGCATACAGAAAGGCTACCTACAACAACGTAGCCTATATAAAAGTGACCCAAAGGTGTGTTTAATTATTAATAAAGGTAACCTGACGAAGCAAAGAAACGGGGGGAAAACATCATTTAGCCTATGTTAGCAAGAACAAACACAGAAATGCTTCTGTGATTTAAAGTGCAGACATCAAAGTAGGCTTACAGCAGACATGATATTCAACAAACGTCTTCCGGTTAATATGTTACCTGTAGGCAGTAAAGCGCCTAGAGGCAATTGTATTGTTATGGCGCTATATAAATAAAATTGAATTGAATAAAATACAAAAAGACGTATTGAAGGGCTATTTTGGTCTCCAGAAAGAAAACAAGCCTAGTTTAATGTAATGGAAGTGCTTTGTCTCCCCATTAGGACACTGTTGGCCTTTAGAAGTTAGAATTTCCAGAAAGGTATCACTTAGGCTACATTAAGTGGATGGGGGGGGGGTAACATCATCTAAATACCAAAAAAGCATATTCAGGAAATGTATAATTAATATCCCTTAACTTGAAAACAGGTTCAAGAAGCACATGTCCAAAAATGGAACAGAGCCCCAGATCTCGTTCTCGATCTCCGAAATGGCTACGTCAGGGTTGAACGTACTACACATCCCACAATGCACAGCCAGAATAGGAAACGTGCAGCTTCAGATTACGTAAGACTTCCCAGGTTCAGAGGCAACACTTGCGTTGCCTTTTGACACGCAATGACATCTAGGAATAGAAATGGGGTCTGGATTTTGTCACCAGGGTCTATGTAACAGAGACAAGATTTGTAAGACTTAATTTGCCTATTTGAACATTTTACCAAAAGTAGGTGCTTTTTGATATCTTTCACTCAATTCCAATAATGGCGCTAGCGCTAGCTAATGTTAACATGTATGTGTTGCTTTCAGAAGGCTAGCGTTACAACGGACCTTTGTAGACAGTAAGCTAACAACACTTTAAAAGATTTGTAGATGTTTATTCTGCGTTGTATTTATTGAAATTAAGGTTGTACCTGAAAAAGTTAATTCAGCAATAGTGTGTTTGTTTGGGTACTGTCACAAAGTAAATCGATATTACTGCTGAGTGTCGACTCCTATCCGAGCAGGTTTTTTTTCCTTTTAGTGTAACCTACACCTGTTTTCCTTTTGCCAGCTATTTTCACTTTTCCTAAGCCTGTATAGTTACTTCATTGTGTTGTACACGTGAACAAAGTTGACGTCTCTCTCTCTCTCTCTCTCTCTCTCTCTCTCTCTCTCTCTCTCTCTCTCTCAGGTCTCGGATAAGGTGTACGGAGTGATGGCTTCACTCGATTTGATATGACTGCATGTACACAGCTCATCTGACAGAATGAGTGGTGTGGCATTGGGAATCGAGATTGTGGTGGTGTTTTTCCTTGCACTATTCCTTCTCCATCGCTATGGAGACTTTCGTAAGCAGCATCGGATGGTTTTGTTCGCCACCCTCCTCGCCTGGTTTCTTTGCTTCTTGATCGTTTTTATATTGCCTCTGGATGTCAGTACGGTGAGTTGGCACATTCCACACATTAACACACACAATATAAGTTGTTGGTTAACTACCACACTTGCTTTTCTAACGCGCTGCTTTGTCTTCGATTGACACTCCCAATGTGTTTCTGATTGCAGAGTATTTATAACCAGTGCAAGATAAATAACAACAAGGAAAAGGCTGCAGTCCCACCTACAGAATACTCAAATCAGTCGTCCAATTCTTCTGCTCCAACGACAAGGTTCTTTAAACCTCCTTTCATGCATTCAGCTAATGACCCATTTTCTTGGTCTGAACCAGGTTGCGTGAGACTGTGTTTCAGGCTGTTGGTTTGATGAACTTAGCCATACACATTTTATACTGAATATCTTTTTGTATAAATTAAGAAGGCTAAGTTGTGTGAAGTTCATACTTATGTCACACACTGCAGCCCCAAAGAAGTCTGTCATAAGCCTTGGAGCTACATACCTGATGGAATTCTACCTGTGTTCTGGCGAGTAGTATACTGGACCTCACAGTTTTTGACATGGTAAGAATCGCACTGCATAATGATGTCAAACCATTACAGACTCTATTCTTTTTTATATATATGAGTAATACATCTTAAGGAAAGTGACTATAATCCTTAACTGAGATTTTCTGAGAATGGTTGTAAAATATGGTTAATCACTATGCATTCTGTTGTTTGCAGGTTGCTCATCCCGTTTATGCAGTCTTATGCTCGGTCTGGAGGGTTTTCCATCTCGGGGAAGGTGAAGACGGCTCTGATTGAGAACGCCATCTACTACGGCACATACCTGCTCATCTTTTGTTCGCTGCTGATCTATGTGGCCGTGAGCCCAACACTCCACCTCTCATGGTGAGTATGTCCCTTCACCTTTCCTCTCATTCGCCCTGGGCATGCCTGTCGGGTTGGAAAACATTTTGTATTCCAAGGAATGGCTCTCTGCTGAAGGTGAAACCATATAGAGGCATAGTGTTGAGACCTTGTGCACGAGTAAACACACGTTCCCTCAGCTATCTAGTTTTCTTACCCTAGATAAAAGTGGCCTTCCAAACTGCGTCATTTGTAGCGGCTGTTCATCAGACATCATAGACTGTATGGCGGCAGTATATCTTATCTGTTTGCACACGCTGCTGTTCACAAAATCCCCACCATTTTGTATGACTGACCAGACAAGCAGACCATAACACAATCTCAGTATTTAATTGTTTATTGACAACATTGACACTTGTGTGTGTGTGGTGTGACTGTCTGTCTAGGACTCAGCTGCGAGTCATTGGTATCACAGCAGCCAACACCTGGGGCTTGTTCCTGCTCGTGCTGTTGCTGGGCTATGGCTTGGTGGAGATCCCACGCTCCTATTGGAATGCCTCCTGTCACGGTCACCTGCTAGCCAAGACATACTTCAAGGCCTCCAAGCTGATGACGGAGAAGGCTGACGCAGAGGAGAATCTGGAGGACGTCATGGAGGTTAGCGAGACAGTGACAGATATCTCAGAGTGCAGCATTTCACAAAATGCCTCCTATATCCACATATGACCCCCTTTAGATTTAGTAAGGTCAAGAACAGATTCACATTAACATAACATAATCCCAACATTGATATGTGGTTAACTATTGTTTATAATTGGAAATAGATAAGGGTCAGATGGTGATAACTAGGGGGTCATTTTCTGTGTGACAACCAGCCAGATGTGTTGCATAATTTGCTCCTAAAATGTCAAATTGACTACATGTACTGTGCTGATCATGTTTTTGTTTTCCAGGATGTGCGGAATGCCAGTGAGGCTATCAAGTATAATCACCCTCTTAGGAAGTGCATTGACACGGTTTTAAGAAAGGTAAGGTCAATATCGAGAAGAAGTATTTTACCACCAATAACACATGACAACATTAAAGCTTTTATAATGACAGTGATTGTTATGGCTGTAGCGTGATTTCATGATCTCCCACTATCATAGTGCCCTACAGACTACCAGGAGAAGATGGGCAGGAACATGGATGACTATGAGGACTTTGATGAGAATGGTAACCCGTGTCCCAGCAAAAGGAGCCTGGTGAAGCTGCATAAACAGGTACAGCAACACTGGGGTTTACCCAGTTCATACAGCTTGTTTGTCTACCCACACGGCCTGTCAAATTACATTAGGTTGGGATTCGATTATGGTCCTCAAGATTTAATAGAATCACCGAAGGCTAAACCTGTTATGGTAAACAACATTATGCTACTATGCTCTGAACAGGAGCACGATTTCATTAGGCATGGCCGTTTTACTCCTGAGGTCGTAAACACGACGGACTCTGTCTGTGTGATGCATGAAGGCGTTTTTTCTCCATCAACCAGGTGATCTATGCAGTGCAGCGGCACAATCGCACCCAGGTCCAGTGGCAGATGCTTCTGGAGGAGGCGGTCCATCTGGAGGATGTGGCCAAGAACGAGGCCAGTGTCGCCCATCAGTTTGTGCACAGCTTCCCCTCCTCAGAGCCTCAAGGATGGATCAGTAGATACTTCTATACTCCCACCATAGGTATGCACAGTATGTCAGCTATGTCAGAGAAAACAGGATCCACTTGATTGAATCTAATGACCACGGCAAACTTGAAGAACAGTAGAAGGCTATCTGGGGAGAAGGGGTTCATATGCTAATGGGTCAGACAAAGACAGAGTACATATCCAGGGGTTTGGGTTGCAGTCACATGATGCAAAATGATGTAAGCATTTAGTTCATGTCTGTGAGAACAGGAAAACAGCAATATTTGGTTCCACCAGTCCCCCATATGAGCATTTCTATGCTCACACAATAGCTACTACGTAAACAACCACTTACAACAGGAAAATAGCAATATTCGGTTACATCAAACTTGAACCCAACTCATGCCACACACCACTGATTTATGTCATGTCAATTTGTACTTCTCTGTCTCATGCCAGTAGTGTACAAAGCCACTCAGACTACCGGCCAATTGTGAACAAAGCAGACATGTTTCCAGTGTTTATTTGAAAACAAGAGGTCACATATTAGGAGGTGAACAGGGCAGAATGAATCACGTACCATCATTGTTAGATTCTTGTGTATTATGTGGAGTAGTATAGGCGAGTCAGCGGAGTGACAGGTTTTTCTCACCTTTCTGGATCTGAGATTTGGTCTGCTACTCCCTTAAATGATACAGTATACAACAGAAGTAAAGCCCTGTGCAAGATATATAAAATTCAAACTAACAGTTTAGATAAATTGAGTACTGCGACACAAGTCACTACTCGAGTCTATCCTATTTCACATTTAAGTGATTTTGCACATGGTGTCCTTTACTTAACTTTACTTCTGTGTGGTAACGATCTCCTGAAAAGGAATGGGTAACCTAAAATGATCAAGGACTAGCGATATTGGGGACAATGGTTTAGTTCCTTGGAAAGACTGGTGAACTATACACTGTATTTGGGTCTGGGTGAAAGCACAACTAAATAGGTGTTTTGTTGTTGGTTGATGTTTACAGAGTGGTACTGGGAGTGCAAGCTGCGGCACTGGTTCTACAGGGTGCTGGCCGTGATCCTGATGCTGGTCTCGGTGGCGGTGGTCTGGTCCGAGTGCACCTTCTTCAGCACCCAGCCCGTCCTCTCCCTCTTCGCCGTCTTCATCCAGCTAGCCGAGAAGGAGTACAACTACTTCTACATAGAGGTGAGAAAGATACCGAGTCTGCAGTCAAGTGGGAGTTAAAGCATAGCAGTCTTTTTAGTGTGTGAGTCATCGGCAATGCCCTACCCTGTTTCTCCTGCTGTGTCACCGTCAGATGCAATGTCTGCTCTTGTCCACCAGATGGCGTGCTTCTTCACCATTTTTTACCTGTGCTACTGCGTGTACTCAACTGTGTTCCGCATCCGAGTCTTCAACTACTACTACCTGGCCTCGCACCATCAGACGGACGCCTACAGCCTGCAGTTTAGCGGCATGTATGTCAACAGTGTCACAATGTTGTACTATGTGTTCTGCTGTAGCGTACTGTGCAGTTGGAGATGAATGTTTACCTTGTGTGTAGGTTGTTCTGCCGACTGACCCCGCCCCTCTGCCTGAACTTCCTGGGACTGATTCATATGGACACCGCCATCTCTGGCCAACAGAGAGAGCAGACCGCCTACACTACAGTGAGTTGCTGACTGTGCAACTGGTAACTCCTGTTTACTACGGAGGAATGAAATCTGTTTGCTACTACTAAACAGCCCTTTCCGTGCCATTCTTTACCTTTTGTTTGTGTGTGTGTGTGTGTGTGTGTGTGTGTGTGTGTGTGTGTGTCATGGTTAGATCATGGGATCCATGAAGGTTCTCTCATTCATCGCTAAAGGATTCTACATCTACTACCCCATGCTGATCCTGCTACTCTGCATTGCAACCTACTACAGGTAAGTAGCACAAATGCAGTCCTCTCTACTTCTACTTGCCCATCCATGTTCATAAGTGCCTTACAGGGTTGAGTATGAACCATCAACCGAGTATGTGAACCCACAAAATGAAATCCACCCAATCATGGGTAGAGCTAAATCTAGCAGTTCTTGTATGCTCTGAACCGGAACCTTAATCCCTGTGCTGCTTCTAACCATCCCTATTAGACATGTCCCACACCTGTCATGGTTTGTCATGTCAATATCCTCTTGGTTTGCTTTTGTCTCTCCGTCACTCTACAGCCTGGGGACGCGCTGCCTGAATATGCTGGGCTTCCAGCAGTTCATGGGGGAGAACAACTTGACCACGGACCTGGTGGACGAGGGCAGGGAGCTCATCAGGAGAGGTGACCTCATCTCAGATATCTTACCGATACAGTTCTCATTCAGTGGCGATGCAGACTGATTTGGACCTTGGTTTTAAACACAAAATAAATCTGAAATTCTACCGCACACCCCCACACGACACAGGCTGGCCAGAGAGATTTACACTGGGTAATAGGCAATTGGAAAAGTGCAAATTGAGCATTCCAGCAGCTTTGATTGAGGAACTTTAAAAGGTTATGCTAAACAGTTTTCATGCGCTCTTTGTGTGGGGATCAATTACAGTGTAACCCAAATTCATGGAATCTGTCTGGTTGGAAAAATCAGCATTATTAACCTCAGTGTTACTCAATGTCTTGTTAGATATGTATAGTGACCTCTGCACTGTGTGCTTATGTCTGCAGAGAGAAGGATGCGTCAGAGAACAGAAGATGGAGAGATCCGCAGGAGAGTAAGTATACCCCAAATCCATGGGAAAAAACAAGGAACTTATAGCACCCTATAAGGGGATTCAGGGCTGATTCCCTGATATACATATATTCATTTTTTTTTCTAGGAATTTAGGGAACGATACAGGGACCCACAAGAGAAGTATGCCAGCCGGAACAGGAATTCCTATTCCGAACTGAAGGAGAACAACGAGTCCGTTATGAACAGCAGTGCATGTAAGTATTACCACAGCCAAAGTGTCTCTGAGGTTCACTGTACTGGACTGTCAATCGGTCCGTGTTACTCCCCCGAGGGTAGAGTAGAGGAGAGGAGAGGAGGAGTTGATTCTGACCAGTGGATCTCCCTTCCTCCCCTCTATAGTTGCTCCAGCATCCAGGAGAGACAGGAGTGACCAGACTGAACTCCTGCAGGATGCTGAACCTTTAGACTTCAATGCTGAGGAGATAGTCGAGACCGATGACCGCAGGTAAGGACATATTTGTCCACTGAGAAGATTAATGATTGATCCAGCAATTGGTTGATTTAGTTACATGGTCGGTTGATTAATGAATTGCTTGATTAAAAAAAACTAAGCTTCAGCTTAGTGTGGAGTGAAAGGTGGCTGGTCTCTAAGATTTGTATTGATGTTTTCTCCTTAGGTACACTGGAGGTCGCTATCTGTCCACGTCTTTGTCTCGTGGTCGCATATTTGATGACGTCTGACTGAAGTGTAGATCAGAACCAGAGGAGTGAGAGACTTTCTTCACTCTGACCCTATGAGCGGACAATGGACAACAAGGACCTTTAACTGACTGAGTGTCACCTGACTGGGCTGCGGGTCTTTGTGGGGTTTTGTTGAGCTGTTTTCTGGTGTTTTTGTTGTCATTGTGTGTATTTTGGGGTCTTCACAGTCATGTATGGTTTTAACCAGCGGAGGGCACCAGCATTACAAAGCGTTGGTCCCATTTCTTTCACTACACGGATGAATGAGTGAAGCTTTTTGAAAAGGGAACAAGTATATTTTTATGCAAAGGGATTTATTAAGGAATTACGAACATGCTGGTTTTAAACACACTATTTCAGAGACCCCAAATTATTGCGAATCTCTGTTTTGTTTGCCTACAAGAAATGTAATTTAAAACCTCTAGCGAAGAGTCTGTACTGGAATATTTGAAAGTGACACTTTAGCACATGTGGACAGAAGTTAATGTAAGTCGCCATGCCAATAATAGTATCCTTAAAGGCACAGTCTCTAGCAAAAGGTTGTTGATAATGAGGCTCAACAGCCAATCAAATTCCCATCCTGTGCTACTGAAGCCTCGTGTTGATTGGCTGGAATAGTGTATGGCTTGGCGCAACCCACTTTTTTGTTTCCCATTTACAGAGCCAAGACTGTACAAACACATTTATTATTATTATTATTTATTTTTTGAGCCCACCCATAGAACAGACAGCAAGGCGACTGTGAGGAGGGATTATCTGAATTTACCCAAATTCAGTATTGGATTAGAATCGCAGACTGCTCCTATGAAGAAGAATAGGTAATTAGGGCAACCTTTGGTTATAATGACCTCTTGGTCTGTTCAATGGAGCTACTACATACGATTATTGTTCCTGCTCAGATACAAAAGGTGGAAGTGAGTCAGATTTGTAAATAATCATCTTTGGCTCCATTAGTGTTTCCTTTCTTATCAACATTATTTTGTGCTTATTTTTCTTTAATTTTAACAAAATTAACAAAGCCTTCTGTGCTAGAAGTTTCTGTATTGTAGTATGAGAGAGCCAGTCACCACCTGCCCCTGTCTCGTCCCCCAACCCCCAGTGTTGTGCATCCTACCCATGGCACCACAGGGCCTTCTAACACAACAAGAAGCAGTGTGACCTTTGACCTCAGGGATAGCTAGCTTTAGCCCAAAAAGGGTCGTCCCCCCCTTTACACATATACTTCCTCTTCTGCTTGCGTCCTTGTAGGTGTGCCCTGCTGCCATTTAACTGTTTGCTGGCACACAGTTCCATGTCGGTGTGAGCAGGTGAATCAGTGATTTACCCACTGCACAGGCCTGTCTGATCCTAGAACAGTGTTAAGTGATATCTGGATGCGTTTCACCGGTGTTTGTTCAGGGGCTGCCAGTGCCTTGAGAAGTTCCTAGTGGCAGAATTGATGTAAAGAGACACTGGTTCAGTTTAGTGACTGGCCAGACTATTTTTGCAAACCCATTCCTGTTGCATATCATGTATATTTTTATTAACTTCCCCCTTTTCTTTGAATGTCACTCGGTCTGACTTCTGGCTTTTGTATTTTTTTCTTATTTTGTAAATCAAGGATGCCGTGTACAGTGTGTGGTTGATGGTATTTATGAATTTTAAAAAACACCTCGGAAAGAACCCTTCTCTGTCATGTGACATTTGTTTATTTATTTCCATCTTTTGAATACCTCAAATAAAAAACTAAAATGTACTCAACAGCCTCTGTCTATTCAACTACAGTGAGATGCTATTTAACCAGACGAGTGGGAAAACGAAAGAGGGAAGTGTTTTTCCGCTGCACCTGCACTGGAAAGAGGGGTTTCGGTGGCATTTGCCAAAGAGCCTGGCCCTCCGTGGCCTCTGCTGGGGTTAATTACTGCTTTGGAAACAGTGGCATCAGAGGCCGGGCCCAGCCAGCCTGGCGTTAGCACAGCGCACAGTGCCCTGTTAATTCCCATTCAGGCTCACAGCCTAATCAGTCCCTGCGATCAAAACCACTCAGGCTCCACACAACGCAGCGGGCCGGGCTTGCGTGACAGACAACGCTCGGCTGCAAGGAACATGGTCACCACGGCACCTGGATCCACACATTACACCCTCCCACCCCCCCCCCAACTCTAATTGCTTATTATTCTCCCTGATCTATATTTTCAACCCCCGTTATCACACAGATGTAGAATGGAGGGGAGCTCTCTTGTCACGCGAAGGGGCAGGACGGTTACGGTTCATTGGTGACGGAAACTCTTTTGTCCTGGTAGTAATGCTGGGGGGGTGGGGTGGTGTTGGGAGGAGACTGATGGTATTGCAGGTGGTGGGTCACCACACGAAGCCCACCATCGTTGACTCCCACCCATCCCTGTGGCCCCTGCCTTCCCAGCCCTGAGCTTAATGAAGGCCAGGAAACAGAGAGTGAGAGAGCGAGCAAGCCCATCTCAAAAAGGGCTGACTCCATCCAGCCAAGAGCCGGGTGAGGGGCCTGGCTGGGGGAAGGATCGGGGGGAAGGGGGAGGGGGTAAGCAGGGGTGACTGGCAGTGAGGCGTGACTGTTCGGAGCCTCATTTGCGGCTTGGGTGAGTCAGGGCTGCACAATGTGGCGCTGCTGAAGGAAGACCTGGGGAGGCCGAGTGACACAAGCAATCAGGACAGCCGTCAGTCTGGAGGAAACATCAGTCAAGTGCCAGCCCACACAACCCACTGCACCCCCCTCCCAACACACACACAAGCATAGCACAGTCCTCACAAGGACCTCACCAACACCTGCCAAGGGACAATGGGAGGAGGGAAGAGAAATGTCCAGGGCAAACACTGGTCAACTAAATCCAGCCTAAGCGTATGTTAGCCTATTGTGTATGTAGCCTTAGCGTCTACATGAGCAAGCCTTCATGCCCGCAGTAGAGCATATCAGCCTTTTGTATGAGTCAACTCATTGTCTTTCCAAACTATAACTGGCTGCATCAATCAAAGGACCAATTATCAGATGATCCAATTAATTTAGCTCCTACAATAATGACCAGACACAAAATGCTAAATGTGCCATTTGTGCACAAGTGCAGCTTTGCCAGAATCTATTTTTAAAAGACCTTGTTTACAACCATAACAGACTGGACTGTTGGGTGGTTCATCTGGTAGTTCATCTGTGGTTCAACCTACAGCAGTATTTTCAAAAGCAAACAGGAACTTCATAACTCTAACGAAGATAGAAATCAAATTTAAGAACAGCTTGGTTGAGAGCCAACTCTGATAATTCGGCTGAGGAAAGGACATTGTTTTGATAAGGCAGCATCAGCAGGCAAGCTGATTCAAATCAAATATCTTGCACATATTCAGTCTTTTTTTTCATTTAATAACAACTCGTCTAGTACACTGCAGCATCCAATAATATAGGCCTTCCATAAAGCAAACCAACCATGTATGTCGAATTCACAGCACTGTCCATGAAAAGCCACATGCGTACACCATCAGTCCTGCTTGAATTTGCCTCGGGCCTCGTAGCTCTGAAAAGCCACCGCTCCAAAGCCCAGGAGTCCAAGCATGACCAGGGCGAAGAAGAGAGCCACGTCCAGGAGGTAGCACTGATACCAGGGCTGCTGGAGGGAGACGGGGCGCAGGTGGGACCCCCCTCCACTCTGCAACACGTGCTCCACCCACAGCACCAGCCGCTGGCTTGGAGGGTGCGGGTGCGACCGGTGTATCCTACTGAGAGACTCAGCAGAGGCTTTGTACCTGCAGAGGTACAGAAGATTAGGTCAGGGAGATGAAATGTCGCTAAAATTGTCGACAAAAGCAAAAACACACCTACTACAAAACTAATCTGCCCAACTTATTGTTTTATTTTCACTAACATGTAACAGAAAAGAGGTGTTATAACAAGGACCTTGAAAAAAAGTAACAAGGACTATTAAAATATCAATAACTATTTCCTAGAGCCTGTATAAGTAGCACATAAATAGTAAATATTTACCCTTGTTAGTATCATCATCATTAATAGCATTTTCATGTTAGCCTTTTTACCTGTGATCTGTTATGAGTGTGGTTATTGTGTCACTGAGGACATCTCTTTGGATGTCTGTGGGTTTGACAGCTAAGCCCAGGCCTTTTGCTTCTACACGCACAAGGTTATCAAACTGGTCCCCGAAGAGCGGAACCCCTAGCACCGGAACACCGTGGTACATGGCCTGGAGGATGCTGTTTTGACCTCCGTGAGTGACAAGAAGTCGCACCTTGGGATGTCCTGTGAAAAAAAAAGCTCAATTGGTTCTACATTTCAAATCCAACACAGCCAACAGGCACGGAAACCTTTCTCAGCATTTTTAACTAAATCTGTACCTAGCAGGTCGTTTTGAGGCAGCCACTCCACCAGTTTGACGTTGGGTGCAGGTTGTATGTGGGGCGGCCATCGAAGCGGGTGGTATCTCCAGATGATGCCCTGGGGGACTCTGGCAAAGCCTGCGTTCATCTCCCTTAGCAGCTCCTCCAAGGGGACAGAGGACACCATGGACCCAAGGGTGACCACTATGAACCCTGCCTCTGCACACTGAGCAACGAAGTCCTCCAGTTCCTGCAACAATCATTTTCTTCTTTTTTATTTCCTCTAGCATAGTTAGTCTTTTAGAATTATCAATCTAAAAAAATTAATGAGAGGACTTGCAATCGTCAGCTCGAGGCAAACATTTATTATTATGAATTCATCTGCACCATCCATACTAAGCCATCTTGTGCGAGTAACTGTAAGGAGATTTATTAGCTCTTAGTTCTAGATAAGAGAAGGAGAAGGAGAAAAGAATATGTTTCCCATCTCCTGTACCTGGGACACTGGCATGGCTGGTTTGGACAGCAGTCCCCCCACACACACAGTGTAGGGCATCAGAGGCTGGGGGAACTCCAGGGAGAAGTCCGTGTTGAAGGCCCACAGCTCTGCTTGGCTGTACAGCTCACGTATAACAGGCGGAGAGAGGAAGTGACGTTCTGCCACGTGGTGGAATCTCTGATGGATCAGCATCTCCGCCATAGGAGACACGAGGGAAAATACGACATTCTTGATCCGGCCAAAAAGCCCCATCCGGTCAGTTAACTCGGAATTGAAGATCGGCACATAGGACAAGGGGCTGGGAAGACCAACAGAAAGTGGTCCGTTCAGAGACCCGGGGTAGAAAGCCACGTAACGTAAGTCCAGGAAGCGAGCAAGCAGGAAGGAGCAGGGGTTGAAAGCATCCAGTATTGCCATGTCGAAGGATTCCCTCCGCAGTGACTCCATCAGCTCAGTGTCACTCAGAATGAGATCACAGTGGTGGGCAAGGTGTCCCATGAAGTTCAAGAAGCCCCCGAAGCTGCTCCTGGGTCGGAATGGGAAGAAACAGAATAATGAGAATCTCATATCATGCCACCATTTTAAGTATTTAAACCCCTATTCCTCCCCCACCTATTAACATCACTAACATTCACACTTCTAGTTTAAAAATAAAATGACAACAAACAAACAGAAAATCAGAAAATCAGAAAAAGCTTTACCTTCCATGGAAAAACTCCTTTTGCTGCACAAAGAACCACCCATTGTATTCTTCAATGTAATTCTCACCCGGTGACCAAGTGGTTAACTCATAGCTGTTTGGGCGTTGAGTATAGTCAAGCCCTAGAATGACAAAGTGTAGTTGAGCTGTTGACCAACTGTTACCCTCAGCTTTATTGCAAGCATAGATATGAAGGGCAAATGTGGAACATCAGGTGAGTAAAGCGGACCTTCTCCTGCAAAGCTTACCATTTATGACTGGATTCCCCAGCTGAAGCAGCATTTGTACGCTGTGGCCGCTTTGGTGGAAAGAGTGAGAGATCTCATCCATAAGCATGTAATGACTGCCCCCTGCAAGGCAAAGGCAACATTCTTTTTACGCCTCAGACTGAAAGTTCCAGCACAGTTCACCTCTATGTGTACATCTTCGTTCACATGGAGACTAACCAAGCATATGATCTCTTATACCGCACACCACTTGCAACACTACTAAGCACAAAACAATTACCAGCCAAACACTTACATCTTATTGATGTACTTACCAATCAAACTGACTGTGAGGATCTTGGCGCTCTGAAGGAGGACGGGGTAGTCCAGAACTAGAAAGAAGATCACAAACACATTCGCCATGTCAAATCTTCAGTGCAGCCTGAGTGGGCTGTGCATAATATGGTCTCTTAGGTCTGTCTGGGATGGAGTCTTTTGGCTGGATTAGTACACCCAAAGGTCTGTGGACAAAGAGTCGGGGCAACAGAGAGAGAGAGAGACAGAGAGAGAGAGAGAGAGCAGGAGAGACATTCCCAACCCCCTTTCATACCCTTGCATAACCAAGTAACACAATGGAGGCAAAGGACGGCGCAATTTCAGTTAGTTCTGTGCGTTTGATCCGAAAATCATTATCATCATATATATCACAAGATAATATAATAATACAAAACATGACACAAAGCTGTGTCACCATTCTTCATTAAATGTACAGAGGATGGTTTATCTCAGGCTGTTCTCTGAAAAGTAGTAATTGGTTCAGGTCAAACAGGTAATGTTCTAGGTGTTTCTAGAAGTCTTGTTAAAGCAGCAATAAGGAGTTCTGTTCCAAAACTAGCGAGTTAACTACCTAAAAGGCATGCAAACCTTGCAAACACCACCAACACCCCAGCTGACACTGATAGAAGCTTGCCGACACACTAACTGGTGTCTTTTGGCAGTAAAGCAGGCAATGTCATGCGTGTGAAAGCTTTTCTTCCATTTTTGCAGGGGATTCTAGCCGGTTACACAGAACTACACAATGCATATCCTGAATGGCTAGTTGGGAAGACACGGGTGTTTATCCGTCCTTCACACGACCATATGCTATCAAAATGAATTTGAGGATGGAACCAAAACTAGTTGCATATAAAACCATACCTTTAAAAGAGTCAAATTGTTGCAGTGTTACTTTAATTGCTTTCAAAACACTCAAAATGTACTTAATTTGACTGCATGAATTTATGTCTTAATAAAAACCTTCTGAAGCCCCATCCGCACTATTTCTGAAGTTATGGTAGCTATTAAGTTATGGTATACAGCCTTGGAAGAGGGATGCTTACCCACAGAAACTACCAGGTGTCCAGCGGA
This sequence comes from Sprattus sprattus, assembly GCF_963457725.1. Classification (NCBI taxonomy): domain Eukaryota; kingdom Metazoa; phylum Chordata; class Actinopteri; order Clupeiformes; family Clupeidae; genus Sprattus; species Sprattus sprattus. The sequence goes on from NC_137913.1 coordinate 22,329,371, forward strand.
CACAGCAGTCCTCAGATGATGGATGATCACTCGCTCCCTTTAGATGCAGAGAGCCTGTACGTACACCAAACAACTATGTGTGCTTTGACATCATATGGTTAACAGTCTAAATTACACACGTGCATATATCTTTGTTTGTATTTATAATACACTATTATTACCACACATTAGCTTTCACATTTTAATGTTGTGTGTGCCAGGATTATTTTAGCCATTTTATTGTAGATAAAAGTTCATGTAATTCATGTGACTAAACTGATATTTACATACCCATCTGAGGATCTCTCATTATTCATGGAAACATACTGGATCAAATGGCATGGTTGACCAAGACCTCACCCTGAACCTGGAGCTCTAGGTGCTGGAGATCTTCAACCTTTCCATAAATTCCCTTCGTCTGAAGATAACATTCAGCGGTCCCAACAGCAACATTAATCCTCTTCCCCATCTTCATTTTTTGGGAGCAAATCTGTCTCTTGAAATAAGGCCTCTCCAAACAAATTAAAACATCTAAAAGGAGTCAAACTGGACTTGGCCGTCACAAGGGCAAGCACAGTAGAAAACTATGCCTACACACAGCCCTAACATCTGAGATCTGATAGAAATTGTCATAACTGGAGAAATAATGGGAGGCGCAATGGTCTCCATATTGAGCAATCCTCAATCCTGCGCCAAGAATTTGAGGAGGTGGATTTGCATCAGTAAGTTTGAAAAAGGTGATGGCCATATTGTCTCCTGTTAGAAACTATTTTACACAACACAACATCTATAGGTCACGGATACATCTGTGGTATATTAAATTATTTAATATATACAACATATGATCCATTACTAACTTTGCTAAAATAACACTAAAATAGTCATAAGCAACTTCAGATCACTTTCAAGAGCAACATACAGTGACATTGTCATTTCTAATTATATCTGCTTTATCCTTAAGATATCTACACACAACATCTTTATCTTTTAAAGGTCTTCCAGCATTCTCCATCTTTGTTTGTTTGCATTTGCTAATCAAATTACTGCCTCAATTAACACAGAAACCAACTAATGATGGCGGTGCCATGGCGGACACTGGCACAAGTTGGGATTTAGATCAATTATATCTGTTGCCAGTGATTTGTTAGGACAGGGGCTGTTAAACTGTATCAGGTCACTAGCGGTCTTTAACCGATGTTCACAATTAACATCTTCCAGTCTGTGCTTTGGTCCTTCATTATTGGTTTTCCCTATTTCTGCCAATAATTATTTTAGCTCAGGAAAAAAACCTTTACCTTTCATAACATTCTGAAATGTACTTGCAGATATCACTAGTGCCTGCAGAGACATGCATAGACAAAAGCACTATCAGTATAGTGTATAGAGAGCAGTGGAAAGAATTTGATTTTAATTATTTTATTTTATTCTAGCAGCAGCAGAAGACGCTTCAATCAACAGTGTCTATCCGTATTTGAGGATGCATTCAGGTCAAATTATGGAGTCGCATTGAAGCTGTTCATAGACTGGAAAACAAGTAAAGTTACCATAACAATCCCTTCCATGCTCGCGAGTGATATGGTTCAGAGCGAGCCGATTGGCAGTTGGCGATATGTCATGCTTGACATGTTAATTTCCTGGACAAAAGAATCATTGTGTCCTATCAAAAAAGTATGTGAAGTCATTAGAAGAGAGGGGCGCGCTGGGTCTATGACTGAGGGCCAGAGAACAGGGCCATTCATTGGAGTACTGTGGAGTTTCAATGACTGGGAGTTTGTCAGATTTCAGTGGCTTTTTCAAGTGTAATGTCAGGAAAGCTGTTAAGATAGCATCCACTGAGGGGTGTTACACTCCATCTTTACAAAAAAAGTTTAATATTTCCACACAATAAACAGACATGAATGCATTATTATTTTCCTTTCACTTGATTTTATTTTTGAATAGGTCTGAATCAATGCCATCTCTATGCTGAAACTCTATGTGGTTGCATGACCACAGGAGCAGAGATCTTGGCACTACACTAAATCTGTTGGCCCACAATTCCTTGGACCAAAACGGTTTTCTATCAATTCATCGCAAATATCTTACCGTCTGTCATTGTTTTAAAAACATTTTTTTTACTAACGACTGGACTTCTAGCAAGAATTCTGGTCTCTAAATGAGATATACTGTACCCGGGCTGAACATATGAACAGCTTGATGTGCTTGAGTCGCTTCTTTGGAAACCTCAAGTCCTTGGGCAATTAGAGACCATGGAGAAGGCCTCTCAGCTAAGACAAAAATAGATGAGAGGCTGTTAGCTGCCTGTGCTGTCTCTGGGCAGTATGAAACACATTGGCGCCAGGGGCTGTTCATGCACGTCTTACTCAGTACATTATTACTACGGGTGGTTCTCAAGAGAACAAATTATTTTCAGATCATTTCTAGCGAAGGACAGACTGGGCTGGAGAGTCACAGGGAATTCATTTCAGATCATAAGAACAAGAAAAGAATAGGATAATTCTTTGGATATTAAATATTAACGTCATAAAATGATAATTGTGGATATGCATATAGTTTGTTAGTTTTCATATATCTGCTATTGATACATACGGTATGAGGCAGATTTTTTTCTGAGCAAAACTACAAAGCCATAACCTCCAAATGCATTTCTTTCAATCCTGATCATTGGGACTAGAGATGGCGATTACCTGTTGTTTGCCAAGTATACTTTAAAATATATACCTTTTGATATAAAAGGAAATTATGCATATAAGAATAACCCAGTTTATTACTGTGATACAGTGGACACTTGAATCTGAAAGGTGTAGTTTATGACATGGTGAAGCCCAAAGGTTCCCTCCTGCTCTGCTGGCCATACAAGATCCTATGGATATCCTGTGGGTCAAATGTCAGAAACAGAAAAAAGTTAAAGATTATGTTGTAGGCAGATTAGTTGCAAGCCCTTCAAACTGTTAAGGCCATTGAAACACACAGTAGCAAGTCTATCATTGATTAATAACCTGACTAAGAAATACGACTTTGAGTAATGCAAACACCTGAGAAATGCTCTTATCAACCGCATGTGATAGCAAATATGATTCTTCCTTATTATATGCTTGAAATAAACAGCTTACAATGTTTCAGGTTAAAATGAAATCCATTCCAGGACTGTGTGTGTGTATGTGCGTATGTGTGTGTGTGTGTGTGTGTGTGTGTCTGTGTGCGCTGGTGTACGTGTGTGTGAGGCAGAGTTTGCCAGTTACAAAAGGGGCAAAGGGTCCACAAAGCAAAAGGGCACACGGTACTGAATCATGTTGATGCACTGCTTTAACGCTGTTTACTTTAGAAATATATGTGTGTGTGTGTGTGTGTGTGTGTGTGTGTGTGTGTGTGTGTGTGTGTGTGTGTGTGTGTGCGGGTGTACGTGTGTGTGTGTGTGTGTGTGTGTGTGTGTGTGTGTGTGTGTGTGTGTGTATGCGGGTGTACGTGTGTGTGTGTGATTAGAGGACTCACAGGGAGCTGGTACTGCAGGGTGCTCTCCATCAGGTGCTGAATGCAGGGATGCTGGGACAGAACTGAGAAAGGAGCCTTTTCCTCTGACCCAAAGCCCAGCTCCTTATAGACCTTAATGAACTCCTGGCAGGCAAACCAGTAACAATGTCTTTAACATTATGGCGGACTATTGATTCACCTCTTACCATCAAACAGAGTGAATACCTCCTCATAACATACTTTCAAGACACCTGTACCGTGTGTAGGACTCTTTTTGTACATATGTGTAATCCTATTGTTATCCTTGATGTTTGTGCATACTATGTGTAATCCTATAGATATCTGCACTCCTAACCTCTGTATACTCCTCCTTGCTCTTCCGGTTAGTCTGGAAACGATTGTGGCAGGAGGTTTTGCTCCCGCTGTGGCAGACCACATCCAAGAGGGCCGAGATGGAGACGGCGCCACCATCAGCATCACCAGGGCTCCCCTCCTCCTCGGCCACCTCCTCAGCTTCCTCTCCCATGTTCAGCACAGACTGGGAACACAAATTAAGACACACAGTCATTAACACTGACATACAGTTTACCGTATCTTCACAGGGAAATTATACCAATAAATGTATCAATTGTTATTGCAACAGTACATTCTCATCCTTTATTAGATTTTATTGTGTCAATCACCAAGATCAGACATATGATTAAACTATGGACAGTTGGACACATAATTGGATGCATAATTATGAAATGACACATTGAAAGAGTCAATTCCTACATTCAATAGGGCCCAGGCCTAGCTCTTAGATTCATCATTAGCAGAAAACCTGGCCCAGAGTTTTAAGAAAAATGAATGACCTTCCTGAACTTCAGCATTAGATTTAGATGCAGAGTACAGGCATTCTGACGAACACAAATCAGGTCATCTCTACAAACCTTGAGCAGTGGACTGTTGTTAGACTGGTAGTGCAGGGGCTGTCCAATGACGAGGCTGAGGGCTCGGATGAAGCCCTGCACGGCGTCTCTGTGGGAGGCCAGGTACAGCAGCATGTTCATGTAGTCCAGACGGGCCGGGGAGGAGTCGGGCTCCGCAAACAGTGTGAAGAAAAACTTCACAGCCAAGCCCAATGAGATTAGGGTTCGTTATGACAGGATTCCTTTTTTTTACTAGTGATGTAAGTGTTGCTTGCATGCAAAATAGCTCACCTTCTTCAGTTCAGCCAGCCTGTCATATGGCAATGGTTCAGAGGGGTCATCAGGAATCATTAAAGTATCGTCGCTTGTAAACCACAGCTCAGTCTGTCAGAAGACAAAAAATGACTCTATAATATAAAAATGTCCTCAAACAACTGACAAACAGACCATGCAGGGGTGCGGAAATTCCCCACTGAACCATCGATGTTTCATTATGAACAACACAGTAGTGTTCCATGAGGGGTGGTGGAGGGGTACCTGCAGGTACTGCTCCTCTGTGATGAAGCCTGTGTCTTGAGGGTCGGCTGCACGGAACCGCCCCAGAACCTGGAGCAGCTGCTGCTTGCTGGGCATGGGCCAGGGCAGAGCGGCGCTGAGGAGGAAGAGACGCCAGTCCAGCAGCTCTGAGTCCTGAGACAGGACACCCAGCACATCCAGGATCTATACGCAAGACATGTCAAAGTCAAGTCAAGTCTAAACGGGTTAATACAGCTTTACAACATGTTTAAAAAGGTGGTTTGTTCCCACTGATTCACACTGTAAGAGTAAGTGTCTAGTTAATGGCTGGTTATCTTATTAAAAATATAATTTGACCCAGGCACTCAGGGGCGGCCCTAGCACATTAGGCGCTCTAGGCGAGCTTCACTCCTGCCCCCCCCCCCATTGCAACTTTCAAACGCTATTTTGCCTTGTAAGACTGCAATTATTTCACATAAACACAACGATTGCAGCAAATAGACTGTGTTACCGTCACACACCTGTATAAACTCAGTCCCAACACAGAACAACGACATGCAATAAGAACAGTAAGGAACAGGTACATCGTTAGTGCATTATCACACATAGAAAAGTATATGCGCCCGCCACACGGCATTATGGGGCGACTATGCCGGCATGTTACAGTCAGTATTATCATTATTTGTTAAATTTAGCTTTGTGGCGAAATGTATTTCCTCGCTTCAATGTCGTTAAAAGAATACGTTACTTTGCGCATAGGCCTATGTGATATTGTTGGAAGAAGTTTGTACATGTTCTCATTCACAATAATGTTTGATAACCCCCTGAAGAAGTTGTATTAATGTTTTCCCACGTGTTGTTTATCTGCTCATTATACACTGTTTCTCCAAAATCAGTTTGATCTCTGAAATACTGTGTTCATTAGTGTTTTCATGATAACATATTGTAGCTACCCTTAATGTGTATTGTACATCATAAGTGGACTTCTCTGCACCTTGCGGGGTTGTAATATCATTACTATCACTTGTCTTTCCGACGGTAAGGAGATATATCGATGAGTTCTGTGCTCCGGGCCGTCTAGTCATGCACGCCGCTGGGGTTAAGCCTCTTCAGAGGATACACACACATTCGCACCAAATGTCTCGCTATGCTAGCATGATCTAACAACACCAATGAAGAACATAGCCCTACGTTTTCGAGTTTTGGCTCATTTTACCCTAAAGTTAGATTTATTTATTTATGTCAAAATATTGGTTGGAGATATAGAAGGAGCGCCAACTTATGCGTCCGGGAAAAAAAAAAATTGTGTTTTTTTTTTCTTTTTCGGGCGCATTATTTGGCGCTCCCCCTCTAGATGGCGCTCTAGGCGGCCGCCTAACCCGCCTGTAGGAAAGGCCGCCCCTGCAGGCACTACACACAATTAAGAACAGCTGTGTTTGTTGTATGTGAACCACATTATATTCGTTTGATGTAATGAACCACATTATACTTGTGACACCAACAGCCCCTCTTCAGAAACAAGCATGCAAGCAAGTACCTGTGTCTCTGAGATGCTCATCCAGGAGTCTGGCAGGTCGTTATCACCCATGTTCAAGAATGTCAGCTCCTTTAGGATCTCTAAGAACTCATTACAGGACAGTATCCCTAGAAGCACATGGTGGAACAGGGATGAACTCTAGACTTATTCTCCCCTTACTAAGAGCACAGATACACAATGATTATGAGAAGACATCTACTAAAACACTCATCAAGCACTATGTTCAATGTTCTTATTCTAGTGACTACAGCATTAAAAAATATTCTTAATTATCCTATCGTTTAAATTCACTGTGACTCAGTTGAAAATGCAGTCCTCTATCAAAAAGATTGTCGACATTTCAACTGAACAGCCAGTCAAAGGTGTTATGAGTTGAATTTGTCAGAAAGTGTATTTAAAATTGTACTTAACACCAAAAGACAATGACACGAGAGCCTCCCTTAGAGCTGAGATGGTGCAACTGACCTGAGGGGGCAACCTTGAGCAGCTGATTGTAGAAGGCCTGCAGCTGGAGGATGGTGAGGGTGCTGTCCACAGCCATCTCCTGAGGAGAGGGCCGGGGAGGGGGGCTGGGGATGGGCAGCACGCGCAGGTCCCCGTCCACGAAGAAGTCAGTGCACACCAGCATGAGCTCGTGCTGGACCTTGGTGGCTGATTCAATGTGGTGGCGCACCACCTCCACCAGTTGATCAATGCTGTGTGATGGGACAAAATTGACGTGTAGACACACCATGAGCTAGAAATGGAGATTTATTTTTGTACTACCCTCACTTTGCACACACACAACAAAAAGCTAGTGTTCTGCGTTGCCCGACACAAATACTCCTCATGCTTGATCACCCACAACTAGCCCACGATTTCCCATCTCTTCTGATAAGAATTGTGTCTCACCAATTATACAACATGTGTTAAGTAGAAACGTATATAGAGCATTTTCATAATGCCTGAGCTAATTCTGATGAACTTTAAAGATTTAGTGACATCGTCTTTAAGAGTGCCTTCACGTGGGTTCAAGGGCGTTTCCGCACAATGGCAGCCCTCACCTGCCCATCTCTGCCAGGAAGCGAGCGCCCAGCCAGTCCTCCAGGTTCTTGAAGGTGCGCTCAGCACGGGTCTGCAGGCTCCGCACTGTCTCTAGAGCCTGCTGCTTTACCAGCTCCAGACGCTGCCTCACCGAGCAGTCTGATGCACACACACACAGGTACACACACATGCACACACACACAGAACATACCAACAGAAGGAAAAGATTTAGTGTACTGTTTGTGCAAAAAGTTCAAAATAAACACTTTTTAAAGTTCCTCCCCTGGTATCGATTTAACCCCTAAAACGCATCTCTGAGAACTTGAGACTGTGAAAGAACTTTACACCATTTTGTGAAGTGATTATATTTCCAACAGATTGAACAAACTATTGTTACCTTCATGCTCTAGGGCTGTTAGATACTCCCGTCTGATTTTGGTCCTGACAGCAATCTTGCGGGCTTCCTGCAGGTCCATCATAGGAGGTGGGCTGGGCTCCTGTGGTGGGGAGGACCCTGAGAACCAGACCAGGCCGAGGGGTGAGCTTAACACAGAGAGGTCAGGGGTCACAGAGAAAGAGAGAGAGAGCGAGAGAGAGCGAGAGAGAGAGAGAGAGAGAGGAAGAGAGGAGGGGGGAGCTGCACCTTTCTTCTTGGCTCCTCCTTTCTTCTTGTCCTTGGCAGAGTTGGCGGCGGCTGAGGCCTGGGACATGCGGAGCTGACGCTCGTGCTCCAGCACCTGCTGGTCCTTTCTCTCCTCCGCCTCCTGCTTCTGAACCTCCACCTGCATCTGCAGGCCCATACAAGCTCAACTCACAAAATCCCTGTGCATTCTATGCACATTCATGTGTTTTTGTTGCTCTATATTTATTTGCAAGCCAGAAAATATGGGCAATTGCAATAAATAGCTTGTAATGGAGTAGTGATAAATACTGGAGTTTCTTTATGTGCCTTCATAACTGTTGACTGGCATTTTTATTTATTGAATTTATTAAAACCGCTAATAGAACCTTTTAAATGTAATTTTATCATACTTTAATAGACCAGATTAGCATCTAAAACTATTCTTTGCCAAGCAACTCCTAAAAGGTATTCCAACCAGGCAAGGCTGTAATTAGGTGTAATTGGATTGGATTGGATTGCATAGTAGCAAAATAAGCCACTGTAAGATGTGGTGGGTTGGGAAGTGATTGGCAAACGGCAATGAATAAATACCTACCTGATTGTTTACAGCCGTCATTGCTGCTTGATAGATGTCATTCACCTGCTTCTCATCAGCTTGTGATGAGCCCATCTGCTTTGAAGCGTCTGCAGTCAGGGTCCTCCTCGCAATCAGGGGGACACTGGAACCAAACAGTTAGACACATGACTAATTCAAAGTAATGGAATACTTAACTGATAATCAGGCAGAAGAGGCCGGAATGTCTATGGATTCACTTGAAGGACAGAGCTATAATGCTCAACTCAATACACCACTGGGGGCCAAGCAGAAAGCTTCTAGGCAATCATTGTGTTTCTACTTTTTCGTAGTATTCTTCTGGCTAGGATGTCTATGGCAGCTCCTAGAACCATATGGTAAAAAGTTTAAAAATTTGGCACACTGATTGTACAAAGATTATTTTCCCAATGTTTAATGGCAAAGCCATGAAACAGTACGTAAGCTCATATCTCAGCAACTGTTTGATCAAACTTGGTATGTGGACCAAACTTGGTATGTGGACTCGGGACCCCTTCCTGAGGTTGGCAAAAAAAAAAAAAAAATGCATGCTAGGGGGTGCTGCCATATGCAAAAACATGTTTTTCCTGATGCCTTTTCAGATGTGGTTGTTATGTCTGGTGATATCTCAAGAAAGCCCATGGACAGGACGACTTATCGACTTACGTCAACCATCTTTATGTGGCCACCATATTGGATTTACTATTATATTTTTCACAGGCTACAAACCTTATTAAATATTTTTTTTTATTTTCAAAACCGTTGTTCCATTACAGCCTATCAATTTTGGCAGCGAAGCTGAACCTTGGCATAATGACATCAAGTTTCCATGGCAACTCTGGCCTGCTGGGTTGCTTGGCCCCCTCGTTGCTGCTTGCAGCTATATTTTAGGATGAGTTTGCTTTATGACATTTATAGCATGTGTTGAACTTTGGTTCTTAAATCTTTTGCTCTTTACTTACATTTTTGTTTTTTTCTCCGTCTTTTTTTCCTCTGGTCCATCTGAATCCTTTTTCCCGGCACTCTTGCTTGCTCTGTCAGCTGTAACTGAGTCTGGGGCACTGCATTACACAGAAGGATCCAGTACACAGTATTTACCTGCTATTTCATGGTGTGAGAAGATCAAGTACTCGAAATGTGATAGTAGCCAAGCATACCAAACTTACCTTCGGGATTTTTCTCCATTGTTCCCCTCCTCCTCCACAATGTCCAGCAGGGGAATGCATGAGAAGTCAGCAGGCGCCTCGGGCAGAATGGTCCCACTCATGCTGTAGTAGTAGTCACGTAAGAGACGCAAGGTATCCTGGAACCTGTCCACTTCCACCTGCGTCCATACAATATAACACAAACAATGAGTGGGCATTTGCAATGATGTGAAATCATGGATACAGTTGAGTTGCAGAAGAAATTCCTGTAAACTTTATACCCCTATTCCACCGAGTTGGTTACAACACTATTTACAGGATTTTTTTGACTTCTTTATAATGTCTGGCAATGTGGCTGCCTGCGAGTTTAAGCCCAAAGCCTGATACCTGCGTAAAGCTCTCCACAGGGGTTACACAGTACCTGCATGAGCGAGTAGAAGTGGTTGGTGAGCAGAGCAGTGTGGTCGTCCAGCCAGCCGTCCTCCGACAAGTTCACCCGCTCCTCCTCCGCCTCCTCCTTCTTCCGGTCACAGATGTCCCACAGGCGCTCACGCAAGTCCTGCAGCCAGAGACAAGAACACAGTAGCACAATCAAAGAGGAACTACATGTCTAGCTAAAGCTATCCAGAACATCAATTTGCAACAGCGGTGCAAAGACAATGTAGTGACAGCAGCTCACTCAGAGCCACGTGATGGGCAATATTGAGCCCATGGGCCCATTATGACTGTAATGCTGCACTCACACACTATTGCCCTGGACACCGTAAACAGGTTAAGTCGTGCTAATACACTTGTTGGTATATTGATACAAATGTAAGCATCCCTGATATGGAAAGTGCTTTTTCCTTTAATATACTGGGATTTCATTCTAAGCCACAGTAATAGCATTCAAATGTTGGTTCTCTTGAGTTACATCCAAGCGCTGATGCAGCTCTGCCTTGGTCTCTTCGTCCACCCTCATGTCATCGGGGATGCTGTTGTAGTCCTGCTGCCACTGGGACACAAACTCCTGCTTCAAGTCAGGCCTCCTCAGGTACTGTTGAAAGTCATCGCTACAACAGGCAAAGATGTCAAACAGTGATCCTGTGAATCAAGCAAGCTCTGACGTTTTTTACTGTCTCCAAAGAAAACTATGACAAGCACCAGAGAGATGTAATATTTTTCCGTTTATTAAGGATTTCAAAGTAACTTAGATCAACATCTCTGTCACTCCTCTTGCATCTCAAATTCAATGTGTGTCCCTCAGTGTGCATTAAACATGACATTTCCATGAGTTTCCTTTAAGGTTAACATCAGTTTATGTTTCTTACCTGACGTTGTGCAGATGATGGATTATCAGGTTCCTCTCACTGCGCAAGTTCTGCATCACTGTCTTTACGTTTATCACATACGAGACACACACATTGTCCCAGTAGGGAACCAGATACTCAGAGACCTCCTGGGGACAGAACACAAAGGACAGAGAACAGCCGATTGGCAGGTGTTTGACTGGTGATTAATTGCATTATCTAAAAATGTGCTGAAGAGGTTTGCTAGATTGAGGAGGATTGACCAGGGTGTGGTGGTACCTTAGGCAAAGCCTCGTTCACAAACACCCAGTCAGCTGACCCTGGAACAGCAGCAGGGGAGTCTGCAGAGGTGCCAATCTCTCCAAGAGGATTTTCAAAGGATGAAGATGCTGATGGCCTTCTGCCTGGAGCAAGTCCACTTCCTAGGAATCAAACAGGCATGATTAAATATCACAGAGCTAAGAGGAACAACCCATGATTAGCATCCATACTCAGATCGTAATCTCAAAATAAGTGAAAAAAAAACAAAAAATAAATGCACTGAGTCTTCCAGAGATTTTACCAGACAGTTGACGGCGTGAGTCTTTCCCTTCCATAGAGTGAGTTGATTTTTTTTCTTTGGATCCATCCATGTGACTATGCGATGCTGTAAGGGGAAAATATGTTAATAGGAGCAATGATCGAGGAATGATGGAAGTCTTCAGGAAGTGATGGTTCTGTCCTATTTTCTGTTCCACTGCTTTGGCGCCTGCGGGCCTGCTCACCTCTGGGGGACTGGGTAATGGACTTGGAGCGGGAGCGTTTTGTTGTCATGCCCTCCTGGGTCATAGCAGACACAGATGTGGTAGAAGTCGTTAGGGACTGAGGCAGAGACGAAGCAGACTGTGACTGAGCCACAGCAACGTCCTCAGCTGAAAAAGATGGTAACAACAACTTCAGAACTGCCATTTTACTGGCTTATCTGATCTAATCTGACCCCCGTTGTACACTTAACCTGTTTGAGCCACACAACCAAGACAAATCCTTGTGTGTGGCTATTCTATTTTTTGATTCTGATTCTGAAGAGCGTCTTGAACTCAATAATTGCCAGAGGATTCTGGAACAAAGATCCCCTTTGCTGTACCAAGCCAAAATGGCTGTCAATATTCTGAGTGTGAATCAGCAGCATGGGTGGGTTTAAACTTCCGATTGTATTTAAATAGAACAGAAGATGACATGCAACCAGGGATGACTAGCATGAAATGGTTGTTATTTGAAAAGTAATAATAATAATAATAATAATACATCTCATTTAATGGTGCGTAGAGCATAGCTCAGCAGTGAGTTAAAATCAGTATTGTAAAATAAAATGCAGTTTAAGTAAGCAAGCTGATGTAAAAAGATGGGTTTTAAATTCTGTAACGCAGTCCCTAGGGGGGAAGTGAATTCCAAAGTGGGGGTGCATAGGAGAAGGCCCTGACCCTGAGGTTGATGGCTGGTAGAGCCAGTAGACCTGCTGATGATGACCGCAGGAAGCAGGAGGGAGTGCAAGTCTGAAGGAGGTCTGTGAGATAATAGATAACGGCTTTAAATAAATAAGGTTTTATCCGTTGTGTCCCAGGGAGCCAGTGTAAATGAATCAGAAGGGGTGTGACATGTTCAGTGGACTTTGAACATGTAATAGTCCGTGCTGCAGAGTTCTGAATGAGTTGAAGTTGGTGAATACCTTTGTTGGGGATACCTGCCAGGATTGCATTGCAGTAGTCAATGCATGATGTTGGACAAGACTCCCGTGGAGAGTTGGGGAAAAGCAGGGCATAGTCTGGAGATGTTTCGGAAGATAGAAGAGGGAAATCTGGGAGACCTGACTGGAGAAGGAAAGGGTGCTGCTGTCCATGATGACACCAAGTGGAGCAAAGTATGATGCAGCCATCTAGGGAGTGGGTAAAAGTGTTCATCTGCACAGGAGCTGATATAGAGCCAACGAGTAGCGCAGTCAATGAGTAGCTCAGGCAATAATCGTGCTAGTAGGATGAGGATGTGGCTCTCGTAGACATACTAGTGTCGTCAGCATAACAGTGAAAGTGAACTCCATGACATTGAATGATTTTGCCAGGTGGGAGGATATAGATGATAAGTAGGAGAGGCCCCAAAACTAAGCCCTGGGGAACCTCACTGGTGACAGATGAGCTCTCCAATGTGCAGCCCATTATGTGGACAAGTGTCCTCTCAGTGAGGTAGGATGTGAACCACAGAAGTACACTGCCTTGGACTGCAATGTTGGCTAGACCTTCTAGCAGAAACTGATGAGAAATGGGCACTGAGGCCCAGGAGGATGAGTAAGGAAAGTAGTCCAGCATTAGCCACACAAAGGGGGTCATTGGTTATCTTAACCAAGGCAGTTTCTGTGCTGAGTTTAAGGTGAAATCCATATTGGAATGGCTTTGAGAGATAATAGTTTTTTAGGTGATCCTGGAACTGAGAAGCCACTATCGACTCATAGGTGGTAGGTTTGATATAGGTTGTTAATTATTGAAGTCATCAGGATCCCAATTCAGGCTTTTTCGTTGGTCTGACGATGGCAGTTTTTAATGAAGGGGTGACTAAGCTGGTCGTAAGGGAAGTGTTAATTATTGAGGTTATCAATTGAGGGCATGCACACCTTAATTAAGCTTGTTGGAACAGGATCACACAGGAGGAGGAATTGCTCTTGGTGACGAGATCCAAGCTGAACTTTCCCCTGGGAGACTGAATTCACAAAATGCATTGGTTTGTGGATGGCCCGTAGTATATAGTATTAGGGGAGCATGCTTCCTTTTGCTCAGTAACAAGACAATTGTTGATGAATTGTCACAATTTTAGAAAAAAAAAATGTAGGAAGGCCAAACAGCATTTATCAGAGAGATTCAGAACAATGGTATCAGGTAGTTTAAGTCATCTATTTACAGTGGGAAAAAGAGCTCTGGTGTTTCCTTCTCCTGTACTCTTGATGTTTACACAAAATGATGTCGTAGCAGCGGAAAGGCATTTTTGTACTGATGTATGTGATCTTAAGACAGAAGACCGACCAGAAGACTGATTACCTCTTCAGACGCTGACCCATGGACTTCAAGCGCTTAAGACAAGCAGTTGTTGACCACTAGATCCACTAAGGAAGCATGAAAAGCAGGACAAGGGTAGGAGTTAATTAGAGTAAGTGAGGTGCACTTACCTTTCTCAGTGGCAAACATGGTGTCATGAAGAATTTGTTCTACTTTTGTAAAGACTGCCTCTTCATCTCCATGAGCATTGACCTTTATGAGAACATTTTGCTTCCCTGAAAACCACTTCTCCAGTTTGGGCCAGGTGTCCTGGAAACCTGCTATCCTGCATGAATGCAAAAAGGGATCCACAATGTTGTACAAAAAAGTTGTATTTCAACTGGTATTTCAAGTCCTTCTGACCTGAAGAAAAAAATTATTTGAAACTAAATGCAGAACTACTAGATGTCATCAAAAAAGGGCAAAAAAGTCCACATTCCTACCAGTGTTGTAGCTGGTTTCCCTTCAGGTTATGCTTTGAGGTGGTGATGACTTGTTCTTTTGTGTCTTGTTGAGTAGTGGACACCTCTCCTTCAGGTACTTGTTCCTCCACCTTCACTTGAGAAGGGCTTTTCTCCTTAACTATTTGGAAAACATTTAGATGTCATATCAACACTTCAACCAAACTCTCCCATCCATCACCCATCATATCAAATATAAAGGCAACCTAGTTGATTTTGATGTTACACTATTACTCACTGGCCTGCTTGGCAGCACGGTCAAGAACAACATCATCAGACACCTCCATCAGGACAACCAGGTCCAATGCTTTGGAGGAAGGGGTCACCTCCTGGGGCGCGTTCTTGTCCACAGCCAGACTGCTCTTCCTGCTCTTCTCTCTCAACTTGTCTGGGTCGGAGCCAATAAGGGCTTTCTCCAGGAGCTTGGCTTGGGCGACATCAACAGGGAATCCATCCAATATCCAGCCTGACCCTGCTGGAACCTGCCTATAAAGAAAAATATAGATGGACCGAAAAATTGGTTTCTAGCACATGTTTTTTTCAATACTGCATAAAAGAATATGTTACATACAAGAAAATCACATATTATACAGTACATTACATATATATAAATAAAATGTAATCACCTGATAGCATTAACAATGATATCCACCAGCAGTCCACTGGGAACACCTCTACCTTCCCTCAAGACCTTTTCCACTGTGGATCCATGCTGCGCCCTCATGGACAACTATGAACAGACATCTCACAGCTGAGTGACTTAGGAATAAAATAATAGGCCGGAGTTAAAGGCTAAAGTCCCTATGGTGCCTATGGTGAACGCACCTGAGGTGTGACCTCTTTGTCTGGAGTTCCTTCCTGTTTAGGATCGTCACCTGGTGTAGCTGATAATAAGATCACATCATTTTTATTCTCTTGGAAAGGAGACAATCGGGACTCCTATGCTACAACAATGCAGTAATGATACAGAATGGATTTGCCCGTTTGGTCTGGTAGATTTCTACATTAAATATTCAACAGAATCACTGTACAAACATGTTTTTGTTAAGAATTTAAATTAAAATGATTACATGAAAATGGTAGGAATCAAAGATCAGGAACAGCGCAGAGAAAAACTAACCTGAGTCAGGTGACGTGAATACCCCCTCTTTCTCACTTTCTTTTTCTGACACATCAGCGTCCTTGTTAGGGAAGTCAATGCCCTCTAGAGTCTAGCACAAAACAGAAAACAGATGTAATTCAGACTGCTTTAACAAGTACGGTATAATGACGTTGTCTGGATGACTCATCTCAACAAATATCACTGACCTCAGACTCTTTCTTCTTCTCAACCATATCAGTTTCTCCACATCGAAATGCAGCAAGGGCTTCCTCAATCAGGACTGTGGTGGATAAGACATGGATGCCATGGACTAAAGGAGAACAAATAAAATAAACGCTTCACAGTCACACAGGGCAGAGAAAACTGAGGAGTACAAAGCCAGCCTCAGTCTACAAGGACATGATGTGCCTAACTCAATCAAACCTTGAGCAATTTTGGACAGGCATGTTGTCTTCCCAGAGAGAACCTTTCCCAGGACACAGGCTTTCAGTGTGAAGCAGGGGAGCAGAGGAGGTGGGGTCCCAGGTCTAGGTGGGTTCACAATGTTTTGCAAACGGTGCACTATATGTCCTAGGATATCATTGTTGGACGGTGGACTTTTTGGTTCCTCTTCCTCAGGCCAAACCCATTCACCTGTCATGCTCTTCAAGAAAGTTAAAACAAATCCTCATGTCTCAGGGCTGCTTTATAAGGAATATTTTATACATTTTAAAGCACTTTTTTAGAACTAATTTTGTAATCTGAATACTAAAAAGTAAAAACATATGTTTTGTCTGTGTAAGTAAAGTAAGTTTTACTCCCCATTCTGAACTTACAACATATTCATCATAGTCCTGGTTATTGAGCAGTTCCACTTTCTCTAATTCTATGAGCTGTTCTGGGGTGGGTTCTGCTGGCACCGGATCCACACAGGCCTGACCATATATGGGCTTCCCACTAATGAACAGCTCCTTCCATTCTCGCATCATCTTAGCAGGGATGAGACTGCAGAAACAATGTTACTGAACAGAGCTACAAGCCAAATGGTGGGAATGCATTAAATAATATACAAAGGCAGGACCTCAATTGTAAAAACACATCCATGAAGGTAAATGTAAAAGTAAATGTACGTTGTACATCATGGGAAATTATATTGAAATCATTTTTAAATTAAAATGTATTTGTGAATATGCTTCAGCTTTTAGTTTTTTTTAAATGCATGCCTTTTATAAAAGGAACCAGACATCATTTAATTTACATATTTTATTTGAACACTTCATGATACCAGATAAAATGACAAGATCTGGGACTAAATGCATTAGTATAGAGCTTATTTGAAATCCAGGAACTTGAATATATTTGGTTGGGGAAACCCCACACACTAAAACACAAGTGTTGTACATACTTTTCAGTGAAGAGGCGGTACTCCCCAGCACTGGTGGCCAGGTCCACTACCTGCTCCAGAACCTCTCTGCAGAAGTTATAGTGCTTCTGGTACCGCGCCTGGGCCCATTCAGCTGCAATCCTATCATGTAGCTCAATTTCCTTCTGTGCCTCCTCTCCCTGTTCCAGCCTGGCCTGCCTGGCTAGAGCCTGTTAAACAGGGTTAGCGTTTAAACCGCTCTTCACCACTTCAACTCTTAGATTATAATTAACTATAAGTACGCTGTATTTGCAAGAGTTTATGGTCATATTCAGAGTAATTTATCTATCAGTGTCATTCATTTTTTAGGACCATATCTATCTATCATAGGGAAAACGGGAAGTGAAGACCAGGGGGTGTGAACTCTGACCCTTAAGCGAGGCCCGGTATGACTATCTCACCACTTCCCGGTCCAGCGCATCCTCGAAGTCTCTCTTGCGCTGCTCCTGGTACTGCCTCTCACGGAGGATGCGGTTCTGGCGCAGGACCTCCTTCTGCTGGCGAATCTGCATGAGCTGCACAGCCAGCCTCTTCTCCTGCTGGGACTGCCGCATCAGCCGCTCCACCAGCTGCTCCTCCCGCAGCGCCTCCTACAGGAAGTAACAGCGCCATTGACCGTCACACTGTTTTCCACATGCTAATGCATGTATTCTTGGTTTTTAGTCTATATGGTAATTGACTTTATGATGACTCATATTATGTTCTATTATAAGTCTTAGTCCTGACATGGTTCTGGTGAAAATTCAGGTAGAACAGCGTGAACCAATGGCTCAATGTTAAGACCAGGTGAGCTATGTAGTAAATAGTGTGTAGGACTAGTGGAGAGATGGTCACCTCCTGGGCCTCGTGGACCCGTAGCTGTTCCACCAGGACCCGGCGGCGGCGCTTCTCCCTGTGCTCGCGGGCCGCCGCATCCTCCTCCAGGTGCTGGCGGATCTTCTGTATGTACTCGGAGTTCGCCTTGATCATCTCCTCTGGGCATAGGGTGTGATGCATCACCTGGCCAGTGTCTGTGCTGATGTCATAGGTCACCTCTGCAACACTGTCACAGAAAGAGAAAGAGAGCACCACATGGCCGAGATATTCATTGACTTTACGTTTTCATCACAGAAAATATTAACTGTCAAAATCTGTTTAACACAGAAAATATTAACATTCGGACACTAATGGACTTAACTAGTACGATCAAGCCGTGACCAGAGAACACACATAATGTTTTAAAAACGGCATACCTCAAGCCTGGAGGAGACAACCTCTTTATGCTCTTCTCAAATTGGGCAATTTCCAGATGAACATTCTAGATAAGACAAAATATGTCTTATGAATGAGGATGCCATTGGGATTAGGTGTGGCTTAGATTGAGGTGGCAGATTTAGAAGATTTCACAACACAAAACGAAAGGTTAGTTGCTGAAGACTGCATCTACCTTAGCCTCAACCTGTTTCCTCTGCTGACGCTGCCTATCAAGTGCTTTGAGGGTGCGGTTCGGGGGAGGCTTAGGAATCTGAACGCTGGCCATCAGAATGCGATTCATGATCTCCTGCTGTTTCTTGCGGACTAATCTGTGCTGGAATAACAATCCATCAAAGTAAGCATTAGTATCATGTAAGTGTTATGAGGTGTCACTACTAGAAACAGACAGCTGCTCTCCATTTTCTTAATTGCCTTCTCTATATCCTGGAGTCTCAGCTGCTCCTGGTCTTGTCGTTGTTTCTGGTCCTCTACCAGTTCCGCCATGACCGACTTGTTGTACATCTCCTGCGCTTTCATCTCATACCGCTGGGTGATCATCTGCATCTTGATTTCTGCCTCTCTCTTAACCACAGTTTTGAGACGCTAGAAGACATCAGAGACAAAAAGAAGTGACACACACAGCAGGATAACATTCCAGGGCAGAGCACACACAGCCCACTTGTGGCCAGCTCACCTCGGTGTAGATGTTGTTCTCCACCCGGTGCAGGCGGGCAGTGGCAGCAGGCTGCATGGCCTCCATCGCCGTGCCAGTGAGCCCTGTCTTCTTCTTCTTCTGCAGCAAGATGTAGAGCTCGTACAGGAGTCGATTGGCCACCCCAGGCTGGCCCTGCATCAATGCCTTAGCCATGGCCAGGTCAAAGGGCACCCCAAGCAGGTGCAGTGAGGGTTCAATCTTTGTAAAGTTGTTAAGCTTAGCATTTGATGAGCTGAGGGGGAGAAAATTAGCTGGATGAATGGACTTGTGTTAGCTTGATTTATCCACTAAGTCATGGTACTTCATATCCATGAGAGAAGGGAAGCTGTGAATGAATCGAATGTATGTGTGTCTAATAATACACACTATTAAGCTTGTGTGATTCCAAAAAGACAAGAAAATTGAGTAACCAAAAAAAAAGTAGCAACTACCTGCTCTTTGAGAACTGGTCGAAGTCATTCTGAAGTTCATACTTGTGCAAGATTTCACCGATCAAATACCCACTTGAAAAGTCCTTCGAAATAGTGGACTGCTCTGTCAACACCAGAATAAATCACGGTTATAATATTTAATTTTTAATGATCACTCCAGTGAAAACATTATAGTGGCAAACTCATTTGTTATCAATTATTATACTTCCTACGCTGCTTGAATAACTCAGTTAGCAAACGTTACAAGATAATTCGAAAGCAAGTTGTCATTGATTATATTATTGATTTCTATCTTATGTGCGCCAACTATCCCAGCTAGCAAGCTAGATATGCTAACTGACTAGTGAGCTCTGAATACATAGTTAGCCTACTACTTACCAACGACTTTTGACAACCGAACCTCTGAGTTCAGCCATCGACACAATATATCAGACATTTTGTCAAAGATAATTCACTTATATCTAGTGATTGCATTTAGATAAAGGTTTCGATTACTTAAGTTTCTAGCTGGCACGATACCTAACCACCGGTCCCCAGCAGGTACTACGTAAGTGTCGTTGCCGTGGTTACCTGTCAACTAAGTGGAGGGGGTCGAAGGCAACTGAGAGCAAGAGAGGATCTATGTCAGCCTCCGACGCATTTAATTACACCAATGCAGTTGCTTAAATTTAAAACCTATCTATAAATAGAGAACACGGTCAAAAACCGATAGTAAGAAATAGTTCCACAAATCACAAATATATTTGTGTTCATAAGCAACCTATTCATTTGCAAAATGTAACTGGTTGTGGATGGTGGCTTGATTTCACCATTTGTAGATTCTGTAATCCAGTGCATTTGGGAATGTGTTTTGTGAAAATACTGTTTGCATATAAGAGAAAATAAACCTTCATGCAGTTGTATGTAATTGAGTGTTGCCCTATGTTACCTAACGTGGAGGGGCCAGGATCAATGGCCTGCTCTAGGTTGGATCAATCAAGTCAACAATGAATATCCAATACATTTGTATTTTAATCACAGATAGTTAAGTAGTATGAAGTTTGTAACTCAATTTGTGCTGAATGTCTAATCTATAAATAAAAATGGACAGATACAGTATAAAATGCATATTAATTTCAATACAAGATAACTTAAAAGAAGACAACACATTTAAATGGGTATTCAGTGTTTTAATGGTTATATCGTTTATTATAGATTAAGTCATAATATCATGCACAAGCTGTCAATTATTAGTTCAACAGTAGATATTATATAAATATGAATCCACACAGAAGCAATGATTTACAGTTTGTGTTAATTACATCAGCTATACATGCATGTAAAACAGCAAAGAATGCAGCAAATTGTCATCAACAAGATCACGGCTACTGGCAATTTCATGTTCCTTTTGTCATTGTGCACCATTACATCTGCTGACTCTTCATTTTACCCAAGAACTTAATCTTGCATTTACAATTTCAATAACCAAGTGTAACGCTCACTGTCCACTGATGCCAATAAATGTATCTCATGCCTGCAAAAACAGCTGTCTGCACCTCTGACCCTGCCTCCCCCCATTTCACAGTTTAAAAGAAAGACACCTGACTTTCTCACCTCACTCTCTCACACAAACACACACACACACACACACACACACACACACACACACACACACACACACACACACACACACACACACACACACACACACACACACACACACACGCGCGCACGCACGCACGCACGCACGCACACACGCACGCACGTACATACGCACACACACACATTAAAAAAACGGTAACTCATAAGAGCCTACTGTGTGGATATCCTCTAAACAGTTTGTCTTGATGAATGTCTATATAGGATCTAAGTCACAGTAGCACTTACAGCCTCAATACAACAGGCTTAGAACACTAGTCATTTCTAAATACACTCAGTCTCTACAATAGCTGATCTAGTTACATGATGCCCCATTGTCTTTTGCTATTAGATTCTTCACATGCCAGGCAACTCTATGCAAGTTGTCCCATTCTTTAACCTGAGAAATGACCGCGGCACCTTTGTATTGACTCCTAAACAGTAGTTAACGAAAGAAAAAAGTCCTGCCATATTTCATGAAGAGTATCTTCACAGTAGTCTTTTGAAGCATAACCTTATCCATCATGACAAATGGCACCCTCGTAGTGTTGTCCAATACCCTACTGCTAACCACAGCGCTGACGCTGACACAACATCGTGATCTATCAAAACACACAAAGAAAGCTTTCTGAAAGATGCACTACCCTTAACACTGCTGATTGCACAATGTTCATGAGGCAACAACACACCGACAGCTGCAAAGATGGTATCTACAACCTAAGGGTTTGACCTCATCTACTGTGACCAGATCAAATACTTTGTATCACCAATTTGTTCCACAATCTTTGGACCTGTCTATTACAAGTCTTTGGACGTTTTTTCTTCCCAAAACCAATCCCTTTCTTAACACCAGTGGAATCCACAAAGCGGATTGTTTTTGTGTGACTGGTGAAACACAAAAGGACTGTTACAAAAGTGCAATAGCATAACAATTAAAGGCATAATGTGAGATACGGTGTTGAACGGTAAGCTTCCAAGAGTATGACTATTAGAAATTACTGTAGAACACAAAAACGTGTCCAAATGTAGTGTGTTTTCATCTCATACTACAGCATATTTATGTTGAACAAAATATTTGTAGTGTTTTTTTCAGCTTATTAAAATATGAACACTCTCGTTGACAGACACACACACATATTCAGGCTAACACACAGATATTACATAAACAACACTTGATACTTGATTCAAATGTAACACTTAGCATGTCTAAGATGTTTACCAAGAAATGTCTCTATACTTGGCATCCTCTTAGTCCGCAATGTCTTTGTCATCTCAGTAGTACAGGTAGATTCTCATTGAGCTGCTCAAAAACAAAAAACATCTGTGAGTAGTGTATAACATAATTAGTGTTAGTACATGCTTAGGTGAATTTCAAACCCCCAAACAAAGCTCAATGGAACAGCCCTTCAGTCTTTTGGGTCAGAACACTTTGGAAAAACCAGTGTGAAAACGAAAACTGGCTTCAGGGCTTGCCCGACAGGAAGCTCGGAATCCACGTGGTCGAAGACCCAGCGTTCCTGGAGTCCTCTGACGAGACGTCTGGGATCAGAAACTGGGAGGAGTTGACTGAAGTGGGGCTGCCCACCGAACCATCAAAGCCGTTTGCATCTGGGGAGTCCGGCCTCCAGGTGCACTGAGGCTTGTAGCCTCCGAACAAGGCCGGGGAAGGAGCTCCGGCTTTGGGGTGGGCATCTGACTGACCCGACTGCTGCTGCTGCTGCTGCTGCTGCACTACCTGGGCCTGGGGGCGGTACCCCCCTGCGGCCTGAGCTTCCACCTGGGCCGGCACCTCCAGGCCACAGGGGGAGGTCTGGATGCCCGTGTAGGTGACATCGGTGTCGGCCGAGCCCACAGAGCTGGAGGAGGAGTCGGTGGGGAGGCGTGGAGCCTGGCCACTGTCTCCCACCACCTGGTTGTAGTAGCGGAGCAGACCCGGCTCATCTGAGTCCGTGTCGGTGGGCTCGCTGCCCGATTCGTTGTCATCCTCGTCTTCCTCGGACACCGGGACCAGGCCCTCTTTGCTGGAGTCCCACTGTGGGTTCTCCACAATGTGCACCATGCTGTGAGGAGAGGGCTTCACGTCCAGTGTGGCCTGTGAGGGAAATCAAATCATTTTTAAATCAAAAGGAATAGGAATGACTTCAGTCTACATTTTAAACACTTTGAAAAAGACGGTTGCATTGTATTCTGTGTGTGTTCTTTTAATTTATTTCCTTCAAAGAAATATTTTATTAACAAATAAAAAGTTTGATTCGTTTTTAATCTATTTTTAAGTTACTTCATTTAATGCGAAAGAAAGACAAGGCTGAGATGAGCTCACCTGGGATGTGCTCCACTGCCCTGGAAGCTTGGGCTCAGGTATTTCTGGATAGAAGGCCTTCTTCACCCTGTGACAAAGGAGGTCAAATAAATAAACCAACAATCAGGGACACATACTCCACTATACTAACACTCCAACTCATTTTGTTTGAATTCAAGCCAACATGTAGTTTAAGTGATAAGTGGTACCATTGTCTTTTCCTGTAGCACACAGCGGTAACCAGGATGAAAAAGCCACTCATGGCTGCCAGAGCGATAAGTATCTCAAACAGGAGAAGATCAGCTAGAGAATACAGAAAACAAGATGGGGATTTACCCACTCATTCATTCTTCAAATCCTCTCAACAACATGCATCATTATCTGACAAAGCTTATCAAAACGTACTGTAAGGCTCCAACTTAATGGAGACCGTAGAGCCGCCATCCTCCCCTGCTGAGGTGTAGGCCCTGACGGTAAACTTGTATGTGCCAAGTCCAAGCTTCCTGATGGTGTAGTTCCTAACACTGGGATCTGTGATGTTGGCTAGGGAAAGGAGGGAAAAAATGACATTACAATACCTCTAATGATAACACCAAGTCTGAGTGCATGATTGGACATGACTCAGGTGATTTCAAACCAAAAAGAGCAATACGTAAATATTTGTCTCAGCCATTTGGCCAACCTGTTAGCATTAGCATAAGCACCTGTACAGGCATACCCCAGCTTTCTTTGTCTGCTGTTCTCAGCCCCCCATCACAGAGTACCCTCATCAATTGCAAAATTAACACCTGAAGCAATAGCTACCATGTTGTCTGAAGTTGTTTAGTTATCCTTACTCAGTAATCTACAGTTAATTTTGCTGTATTGCTGGGTTGTTTGTGTAACACTTTGCAATATATGTCTTTTTTCCAGAGATGTCCCTTCAGACCGACCAGGGCCCTCATGCCCCCCTCCAGCGCCAAGGCAGACAAGGGCCAGAAGGCGTGTGAAGAAAGCAGTGAAGAGGCAAGCACCCACACCATCGCTGCCTGAAGATGATGTCCCATCAGACCAGCCAGGACACTCATGCCCTCCAGCGCCAAGGCAGAAAAGGGCCAGAAGGAGTGTGAGGACGGCAGTCAAGAGGAAAGCACCCACACCATCGCTGCCTGAAGATGATGTCCCATAAGACCAGCCAGGAACCTCATGTCCTCCAGCGCCAAGGCAGAAAAGGGCCAGAAGGAGTGTGAAGGCAGCAGTCAAAAGAAGTGCACCCAGACCATCCCTGCCTCCTTCAAAGAGGAGCACCCCTGACCCACTGGTGGACAGATGGCATGATGGTGCTGAGGAGGATGTGTGCCCCCCACAGTTTCCATTCTGCCCTAAGAGGACGCCTGGAGCTCAGCTTGATTTCCAGAAGTCATACAGCCCCCTGGAAATCTTCAAGCTGCATTTCACACCCCGTGCCATTCAGACTCTGTGCACCAACACCAATGCATACGCTGCCCGGGAGCTTGCGCAGGGTGCAAAGAGGCGGTGGACAGAAGTGACGACAGATGAGATGTTCCTGAGCCTTGTGTTGTATCTTGGCTAGGTCAGGGTGACTGCTTCAAGGGACCTGTGGAGGAACTTCCCCTTTCCTCCCACTGTCATGCCAGGCTACAGGTATGAGGCCATCACTACATATCTTCACATGAGTGACCCAGCTGCTGATGAGGTGAATGACCAGCTCCGTGGCCAGCCTGGGTTTGATCGCCTTTTCCGCCTGAAGCCTCTTAAGGAAGACATCCTCACGACCTGCAGGGCAAACTACCACCCACACAAGAACCTGGCTGTTGATGAGTGCATGGTAGCCACAAAAGCAAGGATCGGGATGAAACAGTACATGAAGGACAAGCCCACGAAATGGGGTTACAAGCTGTTTGTCCTGGCCGACAGCAAGAGTGGCTACACATGTGACTTCAAGATATACGAGGGAAAGGCAGAGGATCCGAGTGGCAATGGACTGAGCTTCGATGCAGTTGTGAACTTGATCAAGGTGCCCTATCCTGGCACGGGGTACCATGTGTATTTGGACAATTTTTACATCAGAGCCAAGCTTTTCAGTCATCTCCACCAGCTGCGCTTTGGGGCCTGTGGGACCATCAGGGAGAACCGTGTGGGGTTTCCCCGCACAAAAGAGAACGGCTTGGACAAGAAAGCCAACCGAGGGGAAATGCGCTGGATCCGCGAGGGCTCCTGGCTGTATGTGAAGTGGAAGGACACGCGTGACGTTGCCATGTGTTCCACAATCCACAAGGCATTCATAGGGAGTCTGCGCAGGAAGGTGTTTCCTGTAGCTGACCCTTTGAAGGAATATAATAAGTACATGGGGGGGGGGGGGGGGGGGGCGGACCTTTCTGATGCCCTCATCAAGTACTTCTCCGTGACCCGGAAGACAAACCGGTGGTATTTGAAGCTGTTTCTGCACTTTGTAGATATTGCAGTGGTGAACAGCTACATTATCCACAAGGAGATGGCAGAGGCAAAGAATCAAAAGCCCCTCAACCAGAAGAGCTTCAGATTAGCTCTGTTGGAACAGTTGTCTTTAGTTGGGAGAGAGGCTCAACCAGAGCCAGAGCCAGAGCCAGAGCCAGAGCCAGAGCCAGAGCCAGAGCCAGAGCCAGAGCCAGAGCCAGAGCCAGAGCCAGAGCCAGAGCCAGAGCCAGAGCCAGAGCCAGAGCCAGAGCCAGAGCCAGAGCCAGAGCCAGAGCCAGAGCCAGAGCCAGAGCCAGAACGCTACCCAGTACTCATCTGTGCATCAAAGGCAAGGAGAAGATGTGTGCTGTGCAAGCTCTGCACTATGTTCAAATGTTCATGGAGTTCTTGTTCTTGTTCTTGTTTTTGGAGTTTGTATTTTAGGACGCAACTGGCATTCATTACAATGTCATAATGTACTTCTATATGCATTTTGATAGGGTTTGGGTATGTTTTGGCGAGGCTAAAGACCTCTCAAGAAAATGCAATACAATACAAAATATTGCACTGAAATTAATTCCTGATGGTTTGCTGAAGTACAGAAGGCAATTAAAAGTTTGAATGCTAGAAAAACTGTGATTTTTGTGTTTTTTGGATTTTGGTTTTTGGAGAGGTCATAAGACACTTGGAGACGTCTGAGGACACCATATGGAAACAGATGTGTAACACTTGTACACTTTTGACTATCTGCTTGAAATTTGTTACACACACTGTCAAGATGTTGTTGAATCAGGAAACATAGGTTTAAGTTCCCGCTGATATTCAAAACCCTGTTTTATACTGAAGCAAAAAAATTAAAACAATAGACGTTTTTTTTTTTTTTCTGACCAACCATTACTTTTGCTGCTCTAAAATGTAAACTTAAATGACATAATAAAGCACTTTAACTAATTGCAGCTGATGACCCAAGTGTTTTCTTTAATTTAAGCCATGAATGGTTATTATGTGTAGAACAATAGTTATTCAAATTTTAAATGAAACTGTGCAAAACACGCTGAAATTGTAAAAAAAAAAAATACCCTGCTGGGGAGAGGGGTTAAGAAAGCAGTAACTGCACAAGCCATCTTTTCTGTATGAGCGCTTGTTTTGGTCATGGTCCAATCTCTGAAGAAAAGCATACAACCGTTCTGAGATTTTTATCACTGGGTTTCTTCTTACCTAAGAGGGTGTTTTTGGAGATATTGGCAAGATAAACATTGTATCCCTGTACAAATCCCCTCTGGCTTGGCAGCGGGATCTCCTGCCAGGAGAGCAACACGCTGGATTCGTACTGACTTGCCTCCAGGGATGGAACAGGTTCAGCAGGAACTATAAGAAAAATAACATAAGTGAGTCATACAACCCCAAACCACAAATCTTGGTTCCCAACACACGAGGATGGCAGGAATAGGAGTGGGTGCCTCGAGGATCATAATGAGACTGTGGGTTGGCTATGGGGCAGTTGCTTGTCTGGGTAGTAATGTCTCCGTAGTTCTTACCCATTTCCTCAAGATAGCCATGCCTTCTCTCCACCAACTGTGGAGCCTCATCAGAGAGGGCATACACAGAGATGGTGTATCTCACTCCTGCCTCAAGTTCACCTGAGAGGGAGAGAGAGATAAAGGGTACGTGTGTGAGACTTTATATAAGAAACCACTCATGGCAGTGAGATTTCTGAAAATAACCACGGGTGGCCTGCTGCTTAAGACTCACTTGACTCAATCCTGGCACTCGTAGTACCTTCTGGAACTTTCAGCCAGTCCACACTACAGTACTGACCGCAGGAGGTGTTGAACCATTCGACCGCATACCCACGACTTGCGTTGGCTGAGGCAAGCCAGGACATGTTAAAACCTCCATCACTACCTGAGATCTCAGACAGTGTGACATCGACATCTGAAGGAAACAAGAGGCGTGTGTTGTGGTAACCATTCAGGTACTGTTGATGTGCTTAACTGCCAACTCAGGGGTTATAATTTCAGTTTCATGCACAATTGCTTTCCACAGATTCAGAAAAAAACAGGTTTGTTTCTTATGTATTGTTGATATTTCAGCATAGGTGTGGTATCATTTGAGCAACACCAGCAGTTCAACAGCTTGCAGAAAAAAGGAGCAGTATCTTTAAGAGGAGACCAGGAGATATTTTCCTACCTGCTAAGTATTTGGGGACCAGAAGTTGCGAGGTATGAGAAGCCCATTTGGAGTTGCGGGCGAGGAGCGTGGCAAACGGTTGGCTGGTGTTGTCCTGCAGGCTGAGGGGAACACTGAGCTGGCTCGCTGGCACTTCCAGGCGCTGCACCCCTTCATCTGACGCACTTCCTTGAGTAATGTTGTAACGAATGAAGTCGCCGTGGATCTCGGTCTTAGAAAGAGGCTTTGGGGATGAAATGTTGAAAAGTTACATACTGCCTTTGAATGTTTAGCCATTTGATGTTGTAAGCTTGAACAATGAGTTGGATACTTGTGGATTCCTGATTGTGCTCTAATTGATAAAAAAAAATCATTGGGCCTCATCCAGGAAGCATTATACATTCTTCTTATTCCTCTTATTTTAGTTGGTATCCACGGTTTGTTCTTATTTTGTTAGTACCCATTGATTTCTGCGATTCACCAATGGCTTCTTATTTTTGCTCTTAAGTGGTTTAGTAGTTGAAAGCACTCTTACCAGGGTATGAAAACATCTCATCTCCACAGTACACAAATTGTAAGTCCAACACAAGGAAACACAAGTTTTAAATTTGAGAAACATAAAAAACTAACGCATGAATATGATATAATCAAATTTAGATTATTATATGTTTTAGAGTAATTATAAAGATTGGATTATTACATTTTGTGGGCTAAAGAAATACTTTTGGTCCATTGATCTGAATTAAGTCTATAAACCCCCTTTGATATTGCGTGCATTCAATTTTATAATGGCTTACATACTGCTATTTAATGCTTTGGCCATCCAGGTCTTACACAGAGAATGTGTTCTCTAAGTCTTGGGCATGTGCCAGAGTATTTGCAGACTACACAACACCTGCCCATATACTGTATAGCGTTTCAGTGGCATTACCTATGCTAGTAACAAACAATCAGCAACGAGCCTCAAAGGTATGATCAAGTGGGATTCATCATTCGGCATAATAGGCTAAGAGCAGACTTGAATGGTTAAAAACGTTTGGTGCACTTGGAGTTGACTTCTCTTAACAGAAAATGATGAGAAAATATAAGAGAAATTTAAGAGAATGTTGCTGCATGAGGCCCATGTCTATCGTGTATTGTGAATTCATTCTGTGTCAAGACTGACGATTCTGTATTTAACTGAGAGGACAGTGATTACAGACTAACTCCTTACTTTCCATAGGACTCGACCGGATTTGTCACTCCCCATCCATATCCACATATCTGGTGTCTCCGGCCCTGTAAGTGAAAGCACAATGCTTTTAGTACGCACTGTCTTAGTAATCTGAAACCCACAGAAAATCAACCACATCTAATACCACACAACTCACTGTCCATTTTGGTCCGGAAGCTGCTCTCTAAACTCCAGTCGCCCCACTTCCAGAAATTGTTTTTGGATCCACAGCGGACAAGTGCCCTGTAGGTCTCATAGGGCCACAAGTCCTCCAGTAAGACCAGGGACAGTCCTGCTCCTGAGTAGTTACGCTGCGTGGTAAGGGAACAGGAAAGAGTAGTGTTAGTAAGTAGTATCTCCCAGGATCAACTTACCATAGACATTTAAGCTTTTCAAGCTTTATTGTGTTCATACTGGTTTAGAAAGCTAATAGAAGCAAAGCAAAGAAGATGAATCAAATCACATACATCTCTGTGTGACAAATGAGGAAGACAGCAAATAGTTAGATTTGCCAACTTACTGTGACTGAGATTCCATTAGACACAACATTGACCTGGCATATCAAGGGAAAAGCCTCGTATCCCTGATATCGCCAAGACCACTGTAAAGTGGCATTCCGAGGATTTCTCACCAAGACTTTTAAATTCTCAGGAGCCACAGGACGCACTGCAAGAGACATTAAATTGAGTTGAATTGAATTGATTCACCCCATTTCATTTCTATCTTAATTCTTATATGCCCACAGATGTAATGATTGCTGTAAACTGTACCTCTCTGGCTGAGTGGTGCTGAGTCTCTGATCTCTCTCATTCCTAAGGGGTTTTTGGCAACGAGGGTCCAGTTACTCTCCCACTGCTCCCAGCTGCATTTCTTGGCTTTCTTGACAATTTTACAAGCTCTGAAAGAAATACAGACCAAAACCCATGAATAAACAACCTAGAGGATTATCCGAAATGCAGTGTGAACATATGACCACGTTTACATATTCACAGAGAAAACCATTACATTAATTCTACCTTGCCGAGTTTGTATTTAGACACTATTCAAATATACATAACTAACACTTTTTTAAATGAAAGAGTTCAGGTTGGTTCTCTCTAGAAGAAATGGCTTAACTGATGACCATAAGAGGAGTGTCGAGGAAATTCCCAAACCTTCCGTTCAGGGTGTAGCGTGTGTCCCGTCTGCCCCTCAGGTGAGTAGAGCGGCCTTCCTTCCACTGACACACCGCAGAGACCAGGTCCTGCGTTTCACAGATCAGGTCCTCATCACCAGGTGGGTCTGCACAAAGTTACATATCCAAATATTAAGAAAGACTCCCAAAAACATGTGATGTTATAGTAACCGTGATCAGGTTGTAGGCCTTCTCACTCCATAGTGGAGCATAGGCCATTGATAGCAAGTTTCCACCGGATTTTGTATCCACTTGTTCTTGATGTTTCAATTTTCCAGTAAATCCACTGAGCAAGGGATTGACCCACCCAGCTGGTAGCACCTGGTATTCCCAGTTGGTCTCCCATCCAAGTAACTAGGCCCAGCACTACTAAACTTCTGAGATCGTCCGAGATCGGGCATGTTCAGTGTGGTTTTGCTTTAAGCCAACCGTGGTCAGGTAAACATGCATAAACAGACCACTGCTGGCAGCCATCCTTTTACAAAAACAACCCAAAAATAAGAATCCTACCCCAGTGGCTCTGACTGCCTATAGCCTATATGGGCCGTTCTACCGAATTCGTGTAATATGCAGTCCCTCAACAATAAAAACTATTTACAAAACAATTAGGTATTTAGGCATAGATATTTAATTAGAAAATGTTATGGTCTATATAAACCCAATGCATTACATGAGATAGTGATAAGCTAAATATATACAAAATCATCATTTATAGGGTACTTTCTATTGGGAAGTAGCTGTCCCCAACCCTGACATCTAAATTTCATTGCCTTTAAATAACACTTTTCAATTTTTTTAGATTTTTAACAATGATTTAATTTCAAAGATCTTTATGATAGGGTTTAAACAGAACTTGGAATATTTAGATTTATTGTGGGTTTAATTTTTAAATCAATTTTCTATACTCAAAAAATCATGTCCCTAGTTTTCATGTCACTACCGAAACACAAGAGTTTTAGTCCATTGACTGAGCCTGTGTTTTAGCCACGACTCTACATTTTTGACCATGCAGTGACACTGCATCTCTGTCCCTCATGGTTGAATGGTAAGTAGCTAAATCCCATAGTTTTTATATAAATGTGTTCCAAAGTCTGAAAATCGACATGTAACCTTAAGAATTGTCACTACCGAAACGCATGTTTTCTTCAATTAAGTAAACCTTTTGGGGTTTCATGGAAAATCTTATGTTTGTATGTGTGTTCACCTCTTCAAAGATGTGTTTGAAAGCCGTGTGCTTGCTAGAATTCTTTATTTATGCTTAAAATTAGCTAGAATTGTCACTACCGAAACAGTCACTACCGAAACATATGGTAGTGACCTGATGATTTCAGTAGTGACAAAATGAAATGGTAAGTAGTTCAATCCGATAATTTTTTTAATAAATGTGTTGTGTGGACTAAAGGGCGGCCCAGAGCACCTTTTGGAAGATTTTGGGAGAGAAATGAACATCTATCCTACAGTGCAGTCACTACCGAAACACTGGATGTCACTACCGAAACAGTGCAGCACTACCGAAACACAGGATGTTTTGTAAAAAATTAAGTATATTGAGTAATCAACTAAAATGTTATGATACTGATTGGATTAATGTATGTTCAATTTCATCAATCAACAACTCTGGAATCAATATGATCAGCATTTTGCATTTTACAAAGAAATATTGCACTTAGATTTTGATGAATTGTATAAATTGAACTTGAAAATTTGGTAAAAAATTCATTTTTATGGATTTCATTGTGAAAACCTTCAAGAAATATTTGTAAAAATACTCTTCAGAGAAGGGAAGGAAACACAATCTGAACAGGTCAATAATAATACTTTTTTACTATAGTACATGTGATGTTTCGGTAGTGACAATTTTTGGAAGAGGAAAAAGATTCCAACACATTCTGAAAATACAATATAAAAATGGACTGTTCTTTTACTAGATAAGTGTACTTTAGATATGGTACAATATACATACGGACAAAGTTTTGGGAATAAAACATAAAAAAAATCAAAATATTTCCGACCTGACTTTGCACCAATTCGGTAGAATGGCCCATATATGGCATTTGTGACATTGATGATAGAAAGCAGATTTTCAGCATTTCAGTTTCACTGAGATATGACGTGTGTCTGGGAACGCTCTTAGCTTGAGACTTAAAATAAAGGGCTACAGGATAGGTGTATATCATTGACTGGTAAACACCAGGGAATACAGACAAAACAACTCCAATCCATGTTTGGTCTTTGAAATCCTAGATAGGCAAAATGACTTATCGCAGTCCCCCTCAAAAGGTAAAATATGCTTACATCCAACAAATATGACAGCACCGACCACAGTGACATTTGTTTCAGCGAGGCAGAAGACGTTTGTCCCAGAGGCGTTGGAGGGCGGCTGAAGGGTCTGAGTGACCGCGTATGACCTCCTGCTCAGCCTGACCTCCTTCATGACACTCTTCATGTATAGGATCTCCTGCAGAACCTGCCCTTCACCCAGGATACAGCAGAAGGTGGTGTTGGTTCCAGCGAGGACCACCTTGTCCGCTGGATACATCTGGGCCCCTGTGTTCTCTGGGAGGTCACTCCCTAAAAAGAAAAAATTGATTTTTGCATTTGTACACACTGGCAGACAGGCGGGTCAGGATCCTGTGCTTAGTGATAAATGCTAAAGGACTATTTAAGCAATATAACACGAGTGGGAGTGGGGTAGGTAAGGGATAATCCCACGGGTGGTGTTCGGCCGTAGCCATCGAGGCCGAAGGCCGAGTGGCGTAGGCAACAACACCTGTGGGATTATCCCTTACCTACCCCACTCCCACGAGTGCTATATTGCTTTTATAAAACAGTTCTACTGTCAACAAATTTACATTTCAACACAAAGTTATTGATTAAAAATGGTTTATTTCGCCATTGTTTCTCCGCAACAAAAAATAGTTCCATTGTCAACGTCTTGGTTTGGAATTTTGAAAACTTTGAATTAACGGTTATCATCAATGCGAATGTTTCATCGCGGAGTAATTTATTTTTAGCTGTGAAAAGTCCCGTAACTGTAGGTATGTTGACGAATAACCTATAGCATGGAACGGCTCTCGTCCAATCAGAAACAGCTAAATTACGCGCTAGAACCCAATTGTTTTATAATTCAATATATTTTTTAAATGTGATGTATCTTTTTATTTTTTTTTATATTTTTGTAAAGCATAGAAGGACAACCGGAGGCAACATCACACTACAGACTACTATCAAAATACTTTTATAGCATTGATTTATCTTTCATTGGACTACATTCAGTTCAAATTTAAGTTTCACATCATTATTTTTCATCTATGGGAATATATGGGAAATTCTTGGAAAGTGCTTTCTGATGTCTACCCTTAGTGGTCTCATAAGGGCTCCACTCGCTGACTCGTAGTAGGTTTCGGGAGCGGATCCTGACCGAATGGGAGGTGCATTCTAGAGGCACCGTGGAGGTCCAGTTCCAGTGGCAATCCCCAGCGTTTTTCTCAGTACTCAGCTCCACTGTCTCCTGTGAAAACAGCACAGAAAAACATTAGGGGGGGACACACGGAATACCTCAGCAAAAAGGATACATTCCCTGAAAGTCAAAACACAAGTTAAATCAGTGGTTGTGCAGCTAGCTCCTTCATTCAATTCAATTCATTTTTTTTTTTATAGAGGTCTGAACCCCCCTGGAGCAAGCACAAAGGCGACAGGAGCAGGGAAACTCCCTTTTAACAGGAGGAAACCCTCAGCAGAACCTCAGTTGATGAACACGAGGGGGGGAGATCATCTGCTTGGAGCCGCTGGGTAGAGAGGTTGCGATAGAAACATGAGATGGTATATACATGATGCACACAAAATGAATATTGGATAAGATGGGGAGAGAGAGTTTAAGTATTGAAGATCAGCTACAATGTAGAACCACAAAAATATGAAAAATACGAGTTATTCAAATATACGTGTAGCTTACTAGTTGATACACACAAGCACAAGATGACCTATAGAAACTCCAGGTTTGGCTTTGGCCTTTTTCCCACCACTAAGCTGGGGAGGTGCTTGGGTGCTTACCACCTCAAGAGATTCATGACAGACAAAGGAATGTATGATGGAGGGGCGGAAAACATTCTTGACATTAGCCCGCGGCACAACTGAAGCTGAGTGACATGTACAGTGCAAACCTGCTCTTTTTTTTTTTTACACCCGTTAATTATGACATTGTCAACCCACTGCTTGTCATCCGTTAAAACACAAACAAAGGAGTGGTGGAAAGAAATCTGTTTCGAAACCTATTAGGTGTGGCAGGGCGGGCACATCTAGGATGGATGCACCTTTGCAAGGTGGCTCTGTGTGTCAAGTGGCACCTTATCATAAATAGACACACAAGAAGAGCAGACCAAACAGCCTGGTTCAGAGAGTTCAGCAACCTGTTTGCCTCAGCTTAGCAACCATGTTCTGGCAACAGCACCTAACATACAATTAATAGTTAACCATACCACTAACCCACTTGACCCACTGAAAAAATAAATCCTAGCATATAGTTCTGCTAATTACTTTCTAGAGCTATTGTAAGTTATATTACATACCTTGGTGAAGTTTTCATTATATGAATGTATACAAAGGGACACATTTAAAATTATTTCCTTTTCCAATACTTACATTAAATGCAATGTCCATGAACTCAGTGCGGTAGATCTCAATGTCGAAGACAGACCCAAGGTTACAATGCCACGTGACAGACAACCTCTGAGCTGCAAAGTCTTTATCTAGCCTGATCTGTTGAGGGACATCAAGTGGGGAATCTGAAAGGACAAATCAAATTAAATAAACATGTGGCCTTTTTCTCCCCCTCTGTTACAATCTGTTCTGTGCTTAATGTATGTCAAACTAGGCTCTTGACTCCAATTTCACACAATGTTGTGGATCATAGTTTTTGAAGAATATTAGTGGATTTTCTATATTATTTTAATAGTTGCAACTCAGATGAATCACCCTGAATCACAAAATGGTCTAGTGACAAAACTACCCAAAGATAAAATATCTATTGTCCACACTCCTGTGGATAGTCTTTTATTTAATTTTATGTTCATTCTGTAGTCCTTTAAATAGTTGCATTGTTCTACTAGTAAGCATGCTGTGAGCATCATGTTGCTGAGACATTGTTGTTCTACTGAACACTTTGCCTAAGTTGTCATTTAGATTAAGTGGATTCCTTCCGACAGTCGTTTCTTGTCCACTCTGTCACTACATCCAGCTAACTCGGGTTGAATCAATAAATACTGAGTTGGCGCTCCCATGGAAGTCTCCATAAAAATACCACTTTCTGTCTTTCATTTTGTTGCTCTGCCTGACAATTCAACTAATCAAGAAGTGAGCTATACTTATACATATTTAAATCAGTATTGCACAGCAATATTTACAGTTTAACAGATTGATAGGCATTTACAACATTGGAACAAAACTAAATACATAAACACACAACTGATATTATAACACTGGCTTACACTTACTGGTTATTCATTATTACTTACCGTCTTGACACAGACTAGGACTGACTGTGAAGATCAGACACAGGACGCAGAGCAGCGTGGAATACATGCTGGAAAGCTTGTTTAGGTGACGGTTAAAAAGCAGCAGCAGAGATTTTCCCCCGTAAGAACGGTTTCCTCCTATGGAAAAAAATAGAATGAATCATGAAAGGACAGATCATGAGAAAGTGACGAACGCACACAGGTCTGCCACGAGCATCTAATTTAACTGGGTTGGGCTTCAGTGTGTCTATGTGTCCACTGCTTGTGAGGAGGAAAAGCGGAAAAAAACAATCCTTGATCAGTTGCTTTACTATAACTTGCTTCTTGACCAGCCTATTTCAAACAATCCTCCACTCCCAGGGTCAAGCTGTGACTTCAAGCACTGTTAGGGTCCTTCTGTAAGTCACCTATGCAAAAGAGTATGCATCAATTTAGTAGCTGATAAGTTGAGGCCAAGCTGCCTTCAGGCCAGTTCCAGCATGTCAACATCATAGTTGCGCTTCACTGAAAACACCCACAGTCCTGATACCAAGCCTGACTGCAAAAATGTAGTTGGGGGGGTGCAAATAATTTAGTTGCTGTAGCTGTTTAATAACTACTTAGTCATGTCTCATTGCAATCTTATATTTAATTTTCCAGAATTGCAACAGTCCATTTACTGTGTGACTTTTGTTTTAAAGACAAATCAATATGTAAGGCATGTGCAAACTGTTCCTGAAGCTCTTACAAAAACAACAGATGGAGACACACACCATGTGCAGGGGATGAGTTATTTCCCAGCATTTCAGTCCAGCAGGTTACTTTGAGTCATGAAAATTGAAGATGAAAGAAGATACTCTAAACTTCTGTCTCCTATTTTATTAAAGCCTTTAAAACATCACTCAAGAGATTCCTTCAACGGAAGAGGACAAAATTAGTTGGGGTTTCAGTAAATGAAAAAAATTCAAGAATTCGACTGAAACATGACGGGGTTGTATACAGTGCCTTGCATAAGTATTCACCCCCTTGGATGTTTTACCCTTTTATTGCTTTTATAAATCATAAGTCATGGTCAATATAAGTTGGCTTTTTGGACAGAAAAAAATCAAAAAAAGTGTCAAAGTGAAAACAGATTTCTACCCAGTTATATCAATTAAATAAAAATATGTATCTAAAATAAGTGATTGCACAAGTATTCAAACCCTTTAAATAGACTGACCGAATTCAACAGAGGTCCAGCCAATTGGTGTCAGAAGTCTCACAATTAGTGAAATGGGGATCAGTATGCGGTGGATGTGTCTCAAGTGACAAAGACACCGGTGTCTGGAAAGTCCATTCACTGGTCAGTATTCAGTAATCAGTATTCATGGCTATTGTTACAACATGAAGCCCAAAGATCACTCCAAGCAACTCAGAGAAAAGGTTGTTGAAAAGTATAAGTCAGGGGAACGATACAAAAAAATGTCCAAGGCACTTAACATCCCCTGAAATTTTGTTAAATCCATCATCAAGAAATTGATGGATTATGGCACATGTGTAAATCTGCCTAGATCAGGCCGTCCTCACAAACTGAGTGACAGTGCAAGAAGGAGACTAGAAAGAGAGGCCACCACGAGACCTATCACTACTCTGAAGGAGTTTCAAGCTTCAGCAGCTGAGATTGGAGAAACTCTGCATACAACAATGCCCGGGTTCTTGACCAATCAAAGCTTTATGGAAGAGAGCCACTGTTAAAAAAACTCATAATAAGTATCGACTTCAGTTCGCCAAAAGGCATGTGGGAGTCTCCATGGTCAATTGGAAAAAGGTTCTGTGGTCTGATGAGACCAAAGTTGAGCTTTTTTTCAAAAGTGACTCTCTTCCATGAAGCTTTGATTGGTGAAGAGCCCATGCTTTTTTGTGATTTTTTTTTTGCCCAAAAAGCCAACTTATATTGACCATGACTGATTTATAAAAGCAATAAAAGGGAAAAACATCCAAGGGGGTGAAAACTTATGCAAGGCACTATATCTGGGGCATTAGGCAGGGGGTGTAAAGCAGGAAATAGGAAGAAACCACACTAGCAGCAGGGAGGAAAGGAAATTCTCAGGGAGTACTAAGGTAAGGATACTGCTGTCCGGAACACACAGCGTGATTCAAACCTCTGTCAGAGAACTGAAAAAACAACACACATTTCCTCGGAACAGTAACCCTGTATTCAAAGTCCTTTAGGGGGAAAGAAAGAAAGTTATAAAGAAAGGGAAAGGCCCTAAAAGTTCACTTTCACTTTTAGGCTGAGATAGGGCCAGAACAGTCAAGTTTTCATGCATACCTCTCGAACACGCCTAAACCTGACACATAAGGTTTGTTATTATTTTGCTTGATTACTGAAGGCCACAGTTAGGACAGCTAGTACTCTTCTGGCAACAACTGATGTTGACACTTTTGAGCAAGGCTTATGTTGATATCCTTTCAGACCTTCACTTCTACATTTACAGATGATTAGGTTTATTATCCCCACAACTGTTAAAGGGAGCAATGCACTACTTATTTATCAGACATGAGACACAGTTATTCCTATAAACACAGCCTACTCTTAGGCCTACATGTGTACACCTAAATGGCATCTGGTGCTCTTGACAGTTCCTTTCCATCTGACACTACCCAACCCTAACCCAAAGTTACTGCGGAATGAAGACCTCATAAAAAAATATGGTCCAGTATGGTCAATTGATTGTGGGTCTGAAAGACTGCATTTCGCTCCGACTCTGGTCATTCTATGACCTCCCAAGACAGGCAGTGAAGCAGATTTTTTAACTTTCCATCCTGCCCAGCCCGCTGTTCTTCATGCAGAGAGAACAAGGCTGCAATTTTCCTCTCTGCGTCCCCTTGGCTTCAGAAAAGTCACAGCAGAGTGTAGTTTTTGAAATGAATAGTGTGTATGTGCACGTCTGTGTGCGTATGTGTTCGAGTGTGTGTGTGAGTGCCTGTTGAAAAACAGAAATGGCCACATGTTCTACAAGCCTTGGAGTTGTGACAGCAGATAGAATATCCAACAGTCTAAATAGTGCTGCAGCTTTGAATTAATCGGCCATTTTGAGTGCACCTGTTGTTTGAGTTATTCAACAGTGTGTGAGCAGTGCTCACTTGTACAAGTGCACATTCACACAAAAGCCTCAGGAGAAACCGACAAAACATTCAAACCCCAGCCTTCCGATAAAAAGCTTGATTTTCTTTTCCCCATGGACTCCTCCTTGGCCTCACAACCAAGTGAGGTTTTTGAAGGGAACTTGAGTTTAGTAATTTGAACATTCATCTGTGTACACACTGCATGTCTGCATATTCACATGTGTTTTAAGCCAGTTGCTCATCTGCAAACATTTGTGTGTGTGTGTGTGTGTGTGTGTGTGTGTGTGTGTGTGTGTGTGTGTGTGTGTGTGTTTCTGTTTGAGGGGAGAGGATGAACTGAGAGTAGTAAAAATGGCATTTCAGGAGAGCCACTGTGTCCCTCTCTGCAGTCATTAAATATTTACCTGGTAGCTGTCCATTTACGGCAATGAACACAAGATTCATAGTCAATAATTTACTCAGGGTAAATTTACATTAGAAAATTGAGTGGGATATTCTTGCACTTTTCTACATTTTGAGTGACTCATTACTTTTCAGTCTCATTTTTGGGGAACACAATTTGCACACAGGATTACACTGTGGTCTATCTGGCTGAAAGATTCACCATGAGAATTCCAGATGAACACGGTCCAACTCAACTGTAGCAGCTGCTAGGGTACCGCAGCTACAATAGACCAAACAGATGTCCAATAATATTCAATTGCAGGTCTGACATATCACCTTTTCAATCATAAACTTTATTCAAGACCCAGTGTCAACAAATTCAGTCTTTTTCAGACTTCTGTTCAATGGTTTTAATCCAAGCACCAGATTTCAAGATCAAATAGCGTACATTTTGAGCCTGAGTAAAAGTGAAAGAGAAAAGTCAGAAAAGCACAGCTATCTGGCCAAAAAAAAAATAGAAAAAGGCAGGAGTACGTTGTTTTTTACTTCTTTAAAATGTCAAGATGTTCTGCTGAAGAACTAAAAGCTAAGGAGACAATAAAATTCATGATATGCTTTTAGAAAAGAAAAAGAGTCCGAACCTCTCCATGAGAATCTAACTAACAGCCTTTCAGGTAGTAGGTAGGCCTAACTGCCACAGTTGTCATTTACAGATTCAATCTATTCTCTGCACTCTAGTGCATCACACTGAAAAAAACATGAATGCTCAAAGAGTTGCGAAGGTATTTAGATGGACATTTTTAATTGTCCATCTTATTTCACGTAGCTCTCCAAAGGGTTTCAGTGTACCGTCCTTCTAAGACATTGTATAATTACAGACAACATATTGGAACCGATTTCGTAGTAAGTAATAACTGCGTAGTGTTTAGTTTGCATCATTTTATGTAAGCTCTAGCAACTCAATATTCTACTGGGCTATTTTATGAAGCAACAGCCTTCCGATGTCTGTGTATTTTTCGTTTTAAACCATTGTTTTGTGCTTCACAGAATAACACCCCCAAACATGTTTGCTGCTAGCTAACCATGATGAAGGTGTAACCTGGTGTAACTGAGCCGATGAACACATGAACAGTCATGTCCAGCTCCCAACAACATCAAGCACGCAGTATAGGATATCCTACTCAATGTAAGAACGCAACATTGCTTTCCCACAACTAGCTACTCAACTGTTCACGTTTCAGGTTTATGTGCTGTGGTAATATTGGCCAAAAATATTGACTGATAAAAATAAATAATTTCAGTTCTTGCTAATGATTAGCCAGCTTGCTACCAATCACTACATTGACGCAACAGTAGCGAAATGTTACAATGGATGTACTGTTATGTAGCAAATCTGCTAGGCTATCTTGCTTGCTGATCATCACTCCCTACGAGTGGGCTAAGTGGCTAACGTTAGCAGGCTATTTCATGGCTTCATAAACTAGCGACAAGCTTCGTGCTTACCTGTTAGTATGATCGTGAGTATCCGTATGCCAAGATTTATGACCGAATGTCATCAACATAGTATGTTTTAGGTATCCGAGATGGATTAACTAAGCTGTATTTTCCAGTTGCGCACATGATACGCTCAAACAACACTTCAGTCCCTCTAACAGAATTCCCAGAACTGGGAGCATAGGAAGAGCAGGCGGAGTGGAGGGTGGGACTGAGCTCCGACGCGTTTTGGCTTCCAGTAAAATGAGCCAACTGGTATTAGCCAGTATAAAATAAAATTATATCCCGTTATCCCATGCTAGGTCCGTGGACCATAATTGGGTATTATATTGGATAAAGAGTAGCATGTTGTTGAAGCGTCTGTTTTAAGCGGTATACAGAGTCTCGGCTAAATTACTTTAATTTCAGATCTTTTTTTGCCAGTTAGGCCCACAGTCATAAAGTATCAGGCGGCATAGCCTATGGCGAATGCGTAGGACTTTGCACCAGTCCCCGTGCTACAGGCGTAAAAGTATTGACATTTACGACAGGGGTACACTATCATAAGGTTTAATGTTTTGACAACAACAGATTAAATTATTTTGTAAATGTTACGGTTAAGGATTATAAAGACATTATTTTTAAAGATAGACCATAACTGATTTGTTTAAAATTGGAAAAAAATGTAATGTATTTGGCTGCTGATTTTGATTGGCTGTTGACGGGCATTTTGTTGAGCGAGCCCATTGAATGTGGTAGTAGTGCAGGGTGTCAATTGTTGTGAAGTTTGAACCCTTACATGGCAAGATATTTATTGGCTAGTCCTCCTTGATTTTTAGGTGGCACCACTCCATCCATTTTACAGAGCCCAGGGCCCTAACCCCCTTATAGCAAGCACAGTGGCGACATGGCTCTTTATTGAGTTGTGCTACATCTGGACAGAAGAGCATTTTAGTAGTCTAATTGCGACATTTTTTTCCGACATATTTTTTCCGCGGCTGTAGGCCTATATCATCACAGCTGATCACTCTGAACACAAGACTGCCTTTTATTTGTGAGCTCTGCCTATATGAAAAAAAAATGAAAGAGTAACACTTGGCCACATAGGATGTTAAAGAAAATTCTAGGCGACCTGTGGAGTTTTCTCGAGCAAAGTGGTGCTAGATAGCTACGTCATACCAGCAATCAAATTAGTAAGTAAGTAAGTAAGTAAGTTTTATTTATAGAGCACATTTATATACAGCATAAACTGACCAAAGTGCTTTACAATGACATAAAAGGCAAATAATACAGTATAACAATAATACAATAACAGCCCACATAGGCAAGAACAGGGGGT
Organism: Sprattus sprattus; assembly: GCF_963457725.1. Taxonomy (NCBI): domain Eukaryota; kingdom Metazoa; phylum Chordata; class Actinopteri; order Clupeiformes; family Clupeidae; genus Sprattus; species Sprattus sprattus. Next base: position 22,371,563 of record NC_137913.1, read on the forward strand.
TAACAGTTCAGGGGGAAAGGAAGGCCAGGGAGTAAAGGTGGGTTTTTAGCCTAGACTTGAAGGCAGAAATAGAGGGGGCGGATCTAATGTCCTGAGGGAGCTGGTTCCACAGACGTGGAGCGGCGACAGCAAAGGCCCTGTCTCCTTTCTGATTGAGCCGTGTGCGTGGCACATGCAGAAACCCTTTGGTACAGGATCTTAGGGACCTTTGGACTGAATGTGGCTGTACAAGGTCAGTGATGTAGGCTGGGGCCAGCCCATTGAGTGCCTTAAAAACAAATAATAAAACTTTAAACTGTATCCTAAAATGAATGGGGAGCCAGTGCAAGGAGGCCAGAATGGGGGTGATGTGCTCACACCTCTTGGTGCCAGTTGAAAGACGTGCAGCTGCATTTTGGACCAGCTGTAGACGTCTGAGTGAGGAGTGGGGGAGGCCGAGGTAGAGGGAATTGCAATAATCCAGCCGTGATGTTATAAAGGCATGAATTACTATCTCCAGGTCTTTATGAGATAGGATGGTTTTGAGGCGGGAAATCACTCTAAGTTGGTAAAAACTAGTTTTGACCACATTACCAATCTGTTTGTCAAGACAGAGTTCAGAGTCAAGGATGACACCTAGGTTTCTGGCGAAGGGTGTGCAAATGGAGTGAAGTAACCTAAATTATTTAGAGTAGTGCATCTTGCCTTGGGGGGGGCCAAAAATTATGACTTCTGTCTTGTCACCATTTAACTGGAGGAAGTTGTTGGCCATCCAGTTTCTAATGTCTTCAAGACAGACCAGGAGAGATTGGATGGAGTCCCTAGATTTTAATGGCAGGTAAAGCTGTGAATCATCTGCATAGAGGTGAAAAGAGATGTTATGCTTTCTTATAATGTCACCCAGTGGGAGCATATACAGGCTGAATAGTATGGGACCCAGTATGGACCCCTGAGGGACCCCATAAGAGACAGGGGCAGATGATGAAGAGAACTGGCCTATAGAGACAGAGAAAGTCCTATGTTTGAGGTAAGAGCTAAACCAAAGTAATGCAGTCTCCCTGATACCCACCTGCTGGTCCAGGCGGGTGAGGAGGATGTTGTGATCTACAGTGTCGAAAGCAGCACTAAGGTCAAGTAATATCAAGATGGCATTATCACCAGAATCCAAAGTGAGGAGCAGATCATTAGTTACTTTAAGCAGGGCAGTTTCTGTGCTGTGAAGGGATCTAAAACCTGATTGAAAGGGTTCTAGTATGTGGTGGGTGGTCAGAAAGGGAGTCAACTGTGACAAAACAGCTTTCTCTAAAACTTTAGAAAAAAAAGGAAGCTTAGAGATGGGGCGGTAATTTTTAAGGCATTCAGCATCAAGGTTGTGTTTTTAAGCAAGGGTTGGACAACCGCATGCTTAAAACATGTAGGGACAGTGCCGGATGTGAGGCATGAGTTTAGAATTACCTGAATAGAGGGGCCAACTGCATCAAAAACACCCTTTATGATAGAAGAGGGAATGGCATCATGGGGGGATGCAGTGGGTTTCATGTGCAATACTAAATCCTGCAGTTCAATGAGAGAAATGGCCTGAAATCGGTTAAAAATAGCTGGTGCACCAGAATGATCTGGTGGAGTGGGTGATGGGGAGGGGGTAAACAATGATCTAATGTTCTCTATTTTATCGGTGAAAAACTTAAGGAATTTCTCGCAGGTATCAGTAGATACATCAGCAACTGGGGAGTTAAGAGGGTTGATAAAAGAATTAATAGTGCTAAATAAAATGTTGGGTCTATTAGAGTGTTTGCTTATCAGACCAGAGAGGTGTTTTGACCTGGCTTTTTTTGCTGCTGCCTGGAAGGAAGCTAGTGCAGTTTTAAAAATTTCAAAGGAGACAGTGAGGTGATCCTTTTTCCATTTCCTTTCGGCTTTACGGCAGGCCTGCCTAAATTATTAATATTTATTTTACGAGGAAATATTTTATATATTTTTAATTAGGCTATTCTTTATTCCAGTGTCAGTTAAACAGAACTATAAAGGAAAGAAATCACCATAATTAGACTAAGTAGACTAGCCTCTGAATTTGATTTATCCTAGTGAAGGTTGTGCTGTGGTGATCCGTCGGCTGCCTGCGGCACATGAGGGTTACTGGGCATCTAGGCCGAGTAAACAAGAAAAGAAATTCGACAAACACTATACAACAGTTCTGGATATTGTTTCATTTTGATAAATAAGAAGATGATGGCTTTTTATCACAGAACATTTCCGTTTGTTAAAACGTATGATTTCGCCCTAAATACTGGGTGAGCTACATAGCTGTAACCTACAGCGCTGTCCAAAGCAGCTAATAGTTTCAGCCTGTGCCGATAAAGGTGTGTCTCTATAAGGCCTAAATTAGCAATGTTATTATGACAAGCTATAGCGATTCCACCATCATTTTCGTAGCGCACTTGATATGACTGTTAATATTCTCCAGAGCAAAACTGCAATGCTAAAACTCACCTGTAGATGCCACAGTGGGTTGAGCATTAATGGATGCTGTGGATGACCTGTTTTTATTTCACATTTTGCGGAAGGGGAGAGGACAGTTACGCTGATCTGAGACCAAGTGCTCATGTTAGTCAAGCCTGTGGATGTTTTAACATTACGACGAATACATTAAGTGGGCTAATTGTTTTCTAATGGGAGTGATGGAAATGCATCAACTATGAATGCCATCTAATGGACAAGCAGGGCTACTGAAGGAGAAAAAAAGTTGTGCATGTACGTATTGTTATTTGCCATGTACTTTTTGTTGAGTGGCCGATGAAGTGCTATGGATCAGGCGTTGTTGCATATAAGTCTACTACTTACAATCTCTTGTGAAAACGGCTGGAACAGAGGAGTTGGTAAGTTCTTGGCTGTTTATTTGTTCAAATACAGGCAATCTAAGCGTATTATTTATATGTACAAGTTGTCAACATAAAGTATGTTTTTTTAAAATTTACTTTTTAGATTTTGTGGACCCTGTACCAGTTCAATTTCAATTGTATCCTAAAGATCATCAACGTCTTGTGGTAAACTGGACAGCAGTTAGCGCAGTTCAAGATGTTACTTATGAAATTCAAGTGACCCGCACAGACAACTTAAACCTTATTGAAAGCGTAAGTAGAGCCAGTAATTCGCATCAAAGTTTAAATAATTACTTAGGTTATACTTTTAATTGACATTTCAGATGTTTTGTTTCTAGGTAAACGTAAGCTTTAGACCTCAAGAATTTGGAGAACCATTCCACACTTGGACATGGACATCGAAATTGCCTTTACAATGCACTGATCACTCTGTGAGGATGAGGCCTGTCTACAACTCTACTTTTGTAGGTAACTGGAGCCAATGGAAAACGCATTTAGGTAAGAAAAGCAATTGGGATAAACTGTTGCTTTTTCTAAATTATCCTTGTAATGAAACAGTTATGACAGACCAACATCTGTTCTATAATTACCTTGGCCTGTAATACACACAATCTCTCTAGCATCTTATCAATTGCTGATGCTTTGCAGTGGTTCTCTGTGTATCTCCTAGACGTTTTGTGGTATATGTGGTTCTGTTTTACAGGTGTACATGAATATCAAGACCAAGTCTGGCATGAGCCGCAGATGTTTCCATCTGAAGAGGTTCTCCAGGAGAGATCAGAAGTCCACTTCTGTTGTGTGGCACCAAGGGATACCCAAGTCATCAACATGACCTTCAACAACACACATTACCCCCTAATCAACATCAGTAGCCAGGTCAAAGCCATTACAGTGGACAATCTCAATATCACCTCCGACCTGGGTGTCATCTTCGTGTGTTTTGTTTCTAAAGGCGATGAAAACTTCACTTCAAACTTTGTCTCATGTTAGTATTCTTGATTTGCCAATAATGTCTGGAGTTGTTACAACAGTCTGGCTGCCGAAATATGCACATTATGATATTTGCAGTGTTTTAAACTATACTCATGAAGATATGTATTGCCAGTCCCTCCACAGAAACCCAGAAATCTGAACTGTGAGACAGAGGATTTAAAACTTTGGAGTTGTAAATGGGATCCTGGAAGACTACCTAACTTGCACCATGAGCACAACTATACTCTGCTTGTAAAGTGAGTTCAACTTGAATTGTATGTATGGCTTAGTGGTGTACTTGAAATTGACTGCTGTCATTAAATGCAGTTGTTAATGTTGAATCTAATCTAAACAACATCCACAAATACCTGTGACCTGAAGGGATATCTGGCTTACCACTTATTTCATCTGTGTCTTTGTGAAGGAACTCGGGTCATGATCTTATCTGGTGTGAAACATCCTCATGTAGCTTTCTGGCTTTCTCACACCTGCACGAGTATAATGTCACTGTGATGGTAACAAGCAGTCTAGGGCAAAAAATGGAGAGCATCAGGTTCAATGCACTGGACAGAGGTTAGTTTGTTGTCTAGCAAACCACATGCTTGAATGTTACTTATTCTATTCTATTCTATACACATCTTTGTAATGTATTTATGTTCACAGTGCCCTACCTAGAATATGTAAATATTTTGACAAATGTGTCCAGTTTTTCCAGTTGCCAAGAGTTTGTCTATGAGGCCTGGTGTGACTGAAGCTAGCTTTTCTTGGACTATTGAGGGAAACTTTACCAAATTTCCAGTGATTTGCCAAGTCCAAATGAACCCTGAGGGAAGAGTCATGGTATGAATTATTTCCATTCATGTTCTAATCACCAAGTTACCATGAAAATTATCAAAATCCTATCGGCCAAATTTTGACAACATAATAGGTCAATTTGTTAATAATTACACATGTATGTATTTATTATGAAGATACATTTTACATTCTTCTAAGCCATTATATGCCATTATTAATGTTGTGGGTAAGGTATCTGCGAGCTGATCTTTGTTGTTTTTTTGCAGGACATTGAACAGATTGACGGTTTAGTGCTACACTTTGCTTGCCAACTTAAAAACTTAAAACCCAGCACACAGTACTCTGTTAAGGTACGCTGTGCAGTTTCTGGGAAAAGATGGGGGAAGTGGTCTGACCCACAGCTCTTCACCACATGTAAGTTCAGCTAAATTGGATTTCACCAGCATTATGTGTCAACCTTGAACCTTGAACTTAACAAACCCAGTTCTACTCTTGGCCTTCATCAGATCCCCTGGTTCGTGTAGACATCTGGAGGAGCATACAAGCACTTCCAAGTGGTCGCAGTGTTATTGTAACATGGAGGACAGTAAGTTTCAACCACAGCAGGATAATGATCAGAACAAAAGAATATCAAATCGTATCTTCAAAAAAATTATAACACATAGTGTGATATAGTGTGAAACATGGTTAAAGTGCAACCATTTCTCTCTCAGGCTGACACTGAAAGACTCAGTGTGGACACATGATGGCAGCACTTCGATCCCATTCAATTCTCTCCATGGGGTCTCCATGGGGGGTTAACTGCTCTATCTCTAAGCACATGGCAGTGACACAACTAGTTCTTGGCCGTGTCAGTTCAAATCAAATGCGGAATGTTTACATCTGCTACCGTTGATTATACAGTAAATACGTTGTGAAATGAAACAAAAACACACCACAGTTAAATTTGTATTAGTATTGATTGATTCACATCGATATGAAAGGATTACATGACTAACAACTGGTGAAAAAGTAATATGAAAATATTTGTTCACTGAATTAGCGCATTCTGTCCCAAACAGTTGCGTTGCAGTTTATAAGTTTCAGTTTCGCTTTCAGTATTTCAACGTGAATGAGAGGGAGCACAAGAACTGAGCGTCTAGCAGCGATTATCATATCATAGACATATATGATGCATGTATATGTCTGTGGGCACGATCTCAAGCACGTGCAAAAGTTGTTGTTGTCCAATTTCAATCTAGTTTCGAGAGACACATGCGCGCCCAGTCCAATTCCCAGCGGAATCGAATCGTGTGTCCAGGGGTTTACATCGGAGTCCAGTCGGACTCAAGCTGGACACAATGAATCTAGTTCTGGGGAGTCACATGTGTCCAATATCCAATTTAAATCGGACTGAAATCGGAAATTGGACGCATGTGTCCACACTGACTGATGCATGATTTAATCATGAGCAGGCTAGACTACTGTAACGCTCCCTTGTCTGGTCTGGCAAAGAAAGCTATTAGTCAATTACAAATAATACAGGATGCTGCAGCATGAGTCCTCACCAAAACTACACAGAGGGCACACATCACACCAGTATTAAAATCACTGCACTGGTTAGTAACCAGTGCAGTGATTGTAATACTGGTGTGATGTTACCTGTTAGTTGCAGAATAGATTTTAAGATTCTTTTACTAGTCTATAAATCACTCCATAGTCATGCACCTGAATATATGTCAGGCATGCTCTCAAGATACACACCCAGTAGATCCCTTATGTCCTCTGAACTCTTAAAAGTTCCAAAAGCCAGAACCAAGAGACATGGAGAGGCAGCTTTTAGTTTCTATGCTCGCAGCCTTGGGAATACTTTGCCAGGGGACCTAAGAATGGCTGAAACGGAGGAAACTTTTAAGCGAGATCTTAAGACATACCTTTTACTCTCGCCAATTATTCTCTCCGATATTTATCTGTTGCACTGTAGTACATGTGTATGTGTTTGCTTTGTAATATGTTTGCACTTTACATTCTATGGCTTTTGTACACCCCCCCCCCCCCCCCCCCCCCCATTGCACATTGTGTTGCCTCTTGGTATGAAATGCGCTGTATAAATAGGTTTGATTTGATTTGATTGGATGAAGGAACATAATGATGTTGCTATAACAATGCCAGTGTTGCTTCTCAGGGAATGTGTTTTTTCTTTGAAAGCACAACCTTGTCTCACCTTACAGTATGCCAGTGGCACACAGTTGGATGTCAAGTCATATGAAGTTCAACTCCAGCAGGAGAACAAGCTGGAGAAGTTGTGCACTAACACATGGCCTCATCAGACTGAGTTCTTAATCGATGAGCGAGGATGTAATATTTCTGTTCGTGCCATTACCAGAGCTGGTTCCTCTGTTCCATCTCATATCCTTATAGCTCCTGCAGAACGCTCTGGTGAGTGAAAAGTGGGCTCTGAAATGTTCCTTAATGACAGACGTATTATTTGTACTGAAAAAGACATTCATTAGAGCTACAGTTTAACATTGATGATAATTAGTGTGGACATATTGGTGCATATCTATTTGTACTGTATATGCACGTATATCACCCTGAGCATTACCTGTTCTACCTACGTGTGTCTCCACAGAAAATAATGTTATCCTTAAGAGGATTGCTGGCAGTGCCGGAACTGGGTTTATGCTGTTTTGGACAGAGGATGCCAGTGCTACATGTGGATATACAATAGAGTGGTGTCAGAATGGGACTGGAGTACTGCCTTGCAACCCTAGCAACCTTCGGTGGGAAACAGTGCACCAAAGTAACACCTCCTTATCACTCAGATCAGGTGATATCTCCATCCTTCGTAGCAGTGAAGTTTTCTCTCAGTGTATGTGTAGGAGAGACTAATATCAAACCACTTCTGTTCACTAGGAGCTTTTATCAGTGGACGCAGATACACCTTCAACGTGTTCGGTTGCAGAAGGGATGGACACCACCTTATTGAGACACACGTTGGCTACTTACAAGAAGAGAGTGAGCGTTGACAGGAAGAGGCACCTTTCCTGTCTTCTGCACTGCCTAGCACAGCACATGTTGCATCAGACCACAGTCAGAAAAATTGCTCAATAACATGGCCGAAATGGCAAAGTCATGTTGTTGTTTGAAAACTATCAATGTCCAAGTTTGAGTTTGGGACCATGTGATGGTCATCTCGACCAAACTAGTTGCTACTAAGTTTACTGTAGTGAGGCTACTAGGGCTTTGTAGTGTCCTGAAAATAGAACTAGAAAGTTATCTTTGGCAATATTTAATTTCTTTACAGGACCTACGCAGTTCACAAAAATACAAGATTCTCCAGTGGTGACATCTTCCTCTGCAATAATTACATGGACTTTTCTAGAAGATCATCCCCTGCACCCTGGTTTTATCACAGGTTACCTTGTGACTGTGCAGGATGGGAGCAACCAGAACCATAGTAAGTTCCAGAACCCTGACTTTGCAAGTCATTGTGATTGCCAGTTCACAGTTTTTTTTTAAAGGAGTGCTTAGAAAAGAGTGTCTGTGAGTGGCAGTGTGCGATTATTGGTCAAATAAAAGCAGTTCCTCTTCATGCACAAGTTAACATTTCGCAAGCAGGGTCGGCAAACAGCCAAACAAATATTCTGTTGACTGCCATGTTATGTCTTCAGCCTACACCGTTTCAGTAGACAACCCACACAGGAAGACCATCACAGTGAACAGTCTGATGGAGAACAAAGAGTACACCTACTACATACAAGCCTGTACATCAGTAGGCCCTGGTCCTCCTACACACCGCCGGTTCAGAACCTCCCCTAACTGTGAGTGTCGGTCACAAACCCATCATGCAATACGTAAGAAGGCTGCATACAACACATTAGATTGATTGTAAATGTTATTATCGTTCTGTTTGTGCATCTCCCCCCCCCCCCCATAGATTTTCTGTTTTGGGTGAAAATTTTAATACCAATGGCTTTCATCTTTGGTTGCTGTATGCTTCTATACTGGACAAGGTGAGTATATAATATGAAATGTTAAGAATTATAAAACATCTGCCACAGCAGGTTTAGTAGCCTACAGAAATTAATCACATGGAATTCTGTTGTCAGCTCCATATAAGACATCCTACATCAATCTTACACTGATACTGATACCTATCTGAAATTCCATAGACTGAGGAATACAGTTGTGGAAATTTTCACGCATCCAACCAAGGTGAATGTGAAAATAGTAGAGCTGGACAGCTGCCTTTATGAGGTTCGAGAGCATTCCATTTCCTTTACAATCTCACTTAAAAATGTTTAAAGAAACATGACACTTACAGAATGATCTACATTTTCTGTCCTCCCTCCAGACGAGCAAGAGGATTGGAGCCCTGAGAGTGGAAGACTGCTTGTGCTCTGACCTCGAGATCATAGACGTCAGGCCAGGCATGGCAGAGCGGAAGGTTATGATCTGTCCCAACGACGCCGGTTGTTCTTGCGTCCACCCAACAGAGCACTGCTACAGCACAGAGTTGCTTGACAATGTCTGGGACGATCCTGTTAGCGACAGCAGCATGAGCGTCTGTAATTTCACATACTCACCAACCATTACAGAGGTGTCGTTTTGTAGGTCATCGTTCAGCTCTGATGGTCTCATAGAGGGACAGCCTGTCCCACCACACAGCACATGCTTCAGAGGCTATGTTACCTCCGCAGGTGGCCCAACGTGAATTCTGGGCTGTATTTTCTCTCTGTGTCCTATTCGTTCCAGTTTCATGCATTATACTTCTATTTCTTACAGAAACTTTGCAAGAGGGGGATCCATCTTTTTCAAAAGCAATGTTGATAAATATATGTAGGCTTATGTAGAGTCGCACAAACCATGGTGTTAAGACTGTCATATATGGAGAGGCATCATTAACACAAAATGTGTAGTTTGTATACTGTATTCAATGTGTTTTTTCTTTTTTTTTTTTTTTTACAATAAACAAACAATTAAGATGATATTGAGACCAGGATGCTACAAGCTGTGTTGTATTTCCAATGCAATTTAAATACTATTTGTAGAAGTCACATGTGCAATGGTGCGATGTTAGTGATTTGATGTGTAGCTAAAGCACCCATGCTGCAATCGTGCTGTTTCATATAAATGAAGGCCTAATTACAAACCAAATGTTAAACTGTTTATAAACATTAAACTGTTCATAAATGAAGTATAGGTATTTTAGATACTGTATATAAGGACTAGAAGCATATTGAAATACACGCATGTCCCTTTAAAAGTTTCCTACATTTACAATATTGGAATCAGAACCCCCTACCTTATAGCAGCCATAAGGAGTTATGGTCCAAAACTAGTAAGCTAACTACCTAAAATGCATGCATACACTACCAACTGCCCAGTTGACACAGATAGAAGCTTGCCAACACACTAACTGGTGTATTTTGTAAGTACAGGTGCATCTCAATAAATTAGAATATCATCAAAAAGTTGATTTATTTCAGTAATTCTATTCAAAAAGTGAAACTCATATACCGTATATATAATATAGATTCATTACACACAGACTGATATATTAAGTGATTATTTCTTTTAAATTTGATGTTTATAACTGACAGCTGATGAAACCCCAAAATTCAGTATCTCAGACAATTTGAATATTACTGAAGACCAATAGAAAAAAGGATTTTTAACACAGAAATGTTGGACTCCAGAAAAGTATGAACATGTATAGCACTCAATACTAGGTCGGGGCTCCTTCTGCATGAATTACTGCAGCAATGCGGCGTGGTATGGAGAGGATCAGTCTGTGGCACTGCTGAGGTGTTATGGAAGCCCAGGTTGCTCTGATAGCGGCCTTCAGATCTTCTGCGTTGTTGGGTCTGGTGTCTCGCATTTTCCTTTTCACAATACCCTATAGATTCTCTATGGGGTTTAGGTCAGGTGAGTTTGCTGGCCAATCATGAACAGGGATACCATGGTCCTTAAACCAGGTACTGGTCCCTTTGGAAGTGTGTGCAGGTGCCAAGTCCTGCTGGAAAATGAAATCTGCATCTCCATAAAGCAGAGAGAAGCATGATGTGCTCTAAAACTTCCTGGTAGATGGCACCCCAAACCATCATTGACTGTGGACACTTTACAATGGATCTCAAGCAACTTGGATTCTGTGCCTCTCCTCTCTTCCTCCAGACTCTGGGACCTTGATTTTCCAAATGAAATGCAAAATGTACTTTCATCTGAAAAGAGAACTTTGGACCGCTGAGCAACAGTACAGTCCTTTTTATCCTTAGCCCAGGTGAGACGCCTCTGACGCTGTCTCTGGTTCAAGAGTGGCTTAACACAAGGAATGGGGCAGTTGAAGCCTATGTCCTGGATACGTCTGTGCGTGGTAGCTCTTGAATCACTGACTCCAGCTGCAGTCCACTCCTTGTGAATCTCCCCTGATTTCTTGAATGGGCCTCGTTTCACAATCCTCTCAAAGATGCAGTTATCCCTGTGGCTTGTGCATCTTTTTTTTACCACATTTTTTCCTTCCATTCAACTTCCCATTAATGTGCTTGGATAGAGCACCTTTTGTGTCTTACCCTCCTTGTGCAGGAGGTCAATGACTGTCTTCTGGACAACTGTCAAGTCAGCAGTTTTCCCCATGATTGTGTAGTCTACTGAACTAGACTGAGAGACCATTTGAAGGCTCAGGAAAGCTTTTGCGGTGTTTTGAGTTAATTTGCTGATTAGAGTGTGACACCATGAGTCTATAATATTGACCTTTTTCATAATATTCTAATTTTCTGAGATACTGAATTTTGGGTTTTCATTAGCTGTCAATTATAATCATCAAAATTAAAAGAAATAAACACTTGAAATAGATCAGTCTGTGTGCAATGCATCTATATAACATATGAGTTTCACTTTTTTAATACAATTACTGAAATAAAACAACTTTCTGATGATATTCTAATTTATTGAGATGCACCTGTATAGCGACGTCAAGCTGTTAAAGCTTTTCTTCACACAGAACCGCATAGGACATATGGCTAATAGAAAAGACACAGGTGCTTATCTGTCCTTCACATGACCATAAGCCCTCAAAATTAATTTAAGGATGGTACCAAAACTTGTTGCCTATAAATCCACACCTCAAAAAGTGTACCGATAGTGCTGTAGGTCAACTTTAAACATCCAAGAAATGCTCTGGGGCTCAAACAGTGTTTCATATTTATTCAGAATAACACTAATTCAGAAAAAAATTAAATACATGAGTGCATATGCAAAATCATATACACTCAATACGACATTTATGGAAATGAGTCACGAACCATCATCTCGTTTTCTCTGTTTAATAATATATCCCTTTGATTGTATGTCTGTCAAGGTCAACAGCGCCTAAAACATACAGTACACATTAAACAAGGGAGTCACAAATTCAGCACAAAAAAAAAACAGGAAAAATGGGGGAAAAAACCCAAAACAAAAAAGTATTTTAAATTAAACTTGAAATTTTATCTTAAGGAAAAATATAAATATTTTTTTCTGTCTTTTCTGGTCTCTCTCTTTCGCACGCTCATTCACTCACTTATGGTACACATACATAACACTGATCACCTCAGTCAAAAGATTTAAGTGATCCGCAAGTAATCTCTACAAATCCAGACAATTAGCAGCATATTAAACAAGAACAATTACAAGAAACAGGGTGGGAGGTTCAACTGATCCCCACTACCCCAGGCATCTTACATGTACTCTTAAATAATCATATCCACCTCTGATGATACACGATAATGTTGCAATCTGGGGAAAAGACAATTGATTCAGACATCTACGGGGTGACAGAGAAATAGGTTACAGTAAATGCAGTTTGTCATGCATGTTCCTTTGAAAGCTTGAGTATGCAATGGTGAAAGCATCTTGCATGAAAGGTGAAGGTGCATGAAGGTGTAAATGTCTGTGCTGTAGTTTCCACATCTACCAATATTACAACTCTCCATGATACCAGTGCTTTAAAGAAGAGTTTCTTAACCATAAAAGATCAGAATGTTTCTGAGGGAAAGTAGTAACATAACCGAACTTGATTAATAAAGTGACCATGCCAAACTGACCAAGAATCAAATCAGCTCCTTGTGTTGATATTTTCTCCAAATAGAAAGTTAAGACTATTGTAAACATCGGAGAGAGTGAATGCAAAATCGAAATGTGCTATGACATGGTGAAATTAACAAAGAGTTGTTCAATACAGGGCCTTATTCTGCAAACACACATACACTGCACAAGTTACAACCATTAGTTGGTCAAAAAAACAATATTTTCAACTGTTTTTCATGGTCAAAAAGTACAGAGTTACTTCAGATATGACATACCACCCCTCAGTTTGAGGTTAAGGGAAAAGGTACACTGGTGGATCTTACTGATAATAGTTTATATATTAAAACCACAGTATCCATACTTATTTGGCTTCAGGATAAGAGGATGTTGTGGGAACAGTTTGATTTTGCTGAAGTAAGCTGATATGATGTCCCTTCAGTGGTGTACATAGTATTTCATACGTAGTATTTTAGTACATAGTATTTTTTAATAAATAAGACAGAACCTTGCTTTGACATACTCTGGTGGAATGAACAACTGGTCTTCACAAGAAAAAAAAAGAAAAACACTTCGTACAGGATTAATCTTTCCTCAACCCTTGGATTCACTTCTGCTGTTGGCATACACAAGCAAGAAAATCAAAAAGAAACACCTTTCAGCTTCTTCTGTCTCAATGTCATATTGCTTGTTCATTTGCGCATGTGCAAATCGCCTGGGAGTTTTTAACCTCTTGGTGCACAATCATGTGGCAGGGATGGCCGGGGGACTGTTGGCCGGCTTGGGATCTGTTGGCCGGCCGGGGGCTTCTGTGACGGGAGCGCCTCCTTCTGGCCATAGAGATTCCTCAACCGTACCCACCAGACTCCCAGGACCAGAGATATGTCTTCGTTTGACTGGTTGAAGATTCAGTAGGTGACATGCGGCTGTGCTGCACATGACAAAAAAAGGCCGGCCTTCGGTGACCGAACTGAGGAGAGTACCAACGCAAACAGCTGAAACTGAAATAAAAGTAATAAAGATAATAACAATAACGATTAATAAAAACCAGCTCTCTCCAGAAAAGAAGGAATTAGAGAAATGAGAATGAGATGGCTAATGACGGAGTGTCCCACTAAGGAACAGCGGCAAAACATGATGGATGCTTGATTGTTTCAAGGATCTAATAAAAATGCTCCATAAGCTATGAAGAAAATGCGCAATAAATAAGACAAAACAAGAATTGCTCTTGTGATCCCAGTCCTTTGACTGAAGGCTTTGAAGGACAAAAGTCTTGATGTAGACTCTAGTCTTCTGTAGTGTAGACGATACCGACATGATTTGGGTTTTTCAACAACCATGTGAATATTCGGATCCTTTTGTGAGTGTAGTCCTTCATTGGAAGCAAAATGTAAAAAAAAAAAAAAAAAAAACGTTGCGTTCGTCGTAATGCTGAATTGCTTTGTTCAGGTTTTCTTTTAGCTATTTGAATGTGTTCTTTGTTCTGAGTGCAGCCATAATATTTGGTAAACATCTTATTCACAGCAAGCTAAAACCAACAGTGTGTTTGTCGGTTTTGCCTTTGTGGTTTCGGTTTTCTTTTGTTTCTGATCGCAGATCGGCCATTTTCTCAACTTCTCCTCCATGGGCACATAGAGGGCATGAGATCCTTTCCCTGGTCTCTCCATCTCACTTGTTCATACCCTGTCTTCCTCCAACACCCTTCCATCCTTTTTCCATCACCTCCCTCCCACCGTTGTCCAGGTTCTCTCCCTCACCATTCGTCCTTGGTCGCTTTGTTGCTCCGAATGTGGGTGGGGATGTGTGGTGTAGGAAAAAAATCTCTGCTGTGTGTGTGAGGTATCTCTAGGATGGGTGGGTGGGTGTGTGTGTGTGTGTGTGTGTGTGTGTGTGTGTGTGTGTGTGTGTGTGTGTGTGTGTGGGTGTGGGTGTGGGTGTGGGGGGGGGTTACAGAGCTTCTCCGGTAGGATCAGGACGCAGCAGCAAAGTCTCCTTCCTCCGTCTTTGGTGGCATTGACAACATGGTGTCAGCCTCGTCGTACATCTTTTTAAAAGAAGGTGAAGGTTGGAGAAAATTTACAAAATAAACAAACAGTTGCAACAGCACACTAGACAGACACTACGCAGAAACATTCAATATTTAGGATGCATGTTCAAATGACATTCTGCTTGGATTCAGTGCTATTTAAGATGTTGCTTCTGACTGTTGTGACTACCACGACACTCAAAAGGAAGAATTCAGCAGAAGGGGAGGCGACTTACGGGCCTGAACTGCACGTCCTGGAAGAGCTCCTGGATGAAGCGGCGGGAGGGCAGGCGGAACATGCAGTTGGCCAGCAGGTAGGACACCTCTGAGTACAGGCAAATGTCATCAAAGGCATAGGGAAACTTCTCTTTGATCCTGTAGAGAGGGGGAAGATTTACTTCTGGTTAAAATGGGGGGTAGAGGTTCACTGGTTGGTTAATACTACCATCTTCACAACCATGAAAGCACACTCTACACAGCAAAGTCTTGATGATGTGGAAATGTAGGACACTCCAATGTGTATGTAGGACACTCCAATATCTGGCAACAATTATATTGATAACAGCCTAAACTCTAAATCACGCTGTAAAAGCACAATTACAACATACTACTTTAACACACACACACACACACACACACACACAGTCTGACTTACGTGAGGAGGCCCGTCTCATGGCCCTTGGTGCCCACAGAGGAGCTGAGGTTGACCACCAGCCGAAGCACCTCCTTTCTCAGGAGCACCCTGGAGGCTGGCATGTCCTCAGGTATGGCCTTAACACCTGGGGGGGGGGGGGGGGGGGGGGGGGGGGGGGGGGGGGGGGGTTGTCACTCTGTTTACCTTCAGTTCATTTGATAAAAAAGAAGCATGTTTCTAATATCTGCACATCACCAGTTTTGCTTGTAGCACTGATTTGAACCAGGTAACACACTATAAAATAGGAGTGTGTGCCCTGGTCCCCAAGTCCAGCACACTTCGGTTGATTAAAAATTCTGATGATATAAGTTTGTAGAGATAATGAGGTTAACTGTAAAATACATTTATTATTTGTTTAAAACCCATGTCATAAAAAGAGGTAACCTTCTACATTGATGAAAAGCAATCACCCGGGAACTGGTTTGGGAAAATGCTGAAACATCACCCCCTAGTGGACATAGAAGCTTTCAGTTCCATTCAAGGCTTGGGCCTACCATAATCAAGGCCTAGCTTTTCTATGACCATAGCAGACAAGAGGTTCCATTTGAACAACGAATATAAAATCAAAGCATAAATACAAATTATTATTTGTAGTCTACAGAAATAAAATCCCCTCTTACCCAGAACAATGTCTGCGCTAGGGGTGCTGCTGTTGACCGAGCCCCCAGACACAGCATCACTGCAGCCCGACACCCCCGAGAACTTGGACTGGGGTACCACCTCCAGGTGGTTGTGGCTGGTTGGCCCACACCATGTAGGGTACTGATTGTCACTCACTTCTGCAAATGAGAAGAGCAAATACCTTTTAAAAACGTCGGCGGGAAGTTGTCGGGAAAAGAAGAAAGAAAATGTCCCTGTCTAATGATAAGAGCAGTGTCCTCATCAGTGGAATCAAACAGGAGTAAATTAAAGCCATTCTATAGGCCAAACAAATAACAATGGATCTCCTCTACAAACCCTGTGGCACTGCCCGTCCCCTGAGCTCTCACCGTTGCGGTTGTGTGTGGAGTTGAGGTGGTTGCCAGCGGCGGGGCAGCCCAGCACCAACAGGCCCACGCAGTAGAGGCAGTTGTCCTCCGTGTGCTCCTGCAGGCCCGTATCCTCAAGGCCTCCCCCCTCCTGTCCCTGCTGGTCGGGGCGATTGCCGGCCAGCAGCTCTGAGATGCTGATCTGCTGCCTCAGAGCTGGGCCAGATACAAAGCCTGTAGGTGAAGTATGTTAAGTCCATTTAGTTATTTATCTACAATTTCATGATATAAGCTTACATTTTAATAACATTAATTGATTTGAAGTGATTGTGGTAGAGTTCCATAGTCCAACCATACAACTATATTCTATTCCTTTAGAATGCAATTTAACATTTAGATTTTAAAATATTTACCATATTTTCCAGACTATATAAGCTGCATTAGAGTATTTTATGTAATTTTATAAAACAAAATCGAACGAATATTGAACGTTACATCATGCCATGTAGTTGTGGCGCTAGTGCTGGCAGCTATTTTAAACACGCACACGCCCACACACCATTCCCACTCACAGTGAAAATCCTTTCTTCAGCATTGTTTAGTGATATGGTGTTGTGTGGGAAGGGACGAAGGGTACTTTTGAATGTAGCCAATTAAACAATGTAAAATGAGAAAAATGTATCTAAGAAGAAATATACAATGTTATTTAGTCAATCTTGCGTATGTTCACCAGTAGGTTCAAATGACTGTGAGGTGGTTTTGTAAGCATTACCATCTGACTCCCCAAAGAATTTATTCACTTTCTCCCCAGCTGTTGGACTTGTTCGTTTCTGAAAGTAGGAGGACTCTTTAATCTGAAACATGAAACATAAGCAGACATAATAATTAAAACTTTCCCTGACAGTGAAGATTAGCTGTAAGCTTCTCTAAGCCTGAGGCAGCAAATATACGGCATAGATAAAAGCACTGCACAATCACAGACCACAGACTGCAGGCAACTCTGAAAATAATCTAAGCTACCACCATCATTTAATGATAAAGTAGCATTATGAATCCTGTATATCTCCAGATCTTGAATGAATCAGTCAACTCCATGCCAGTCAGGCTGTTACCGTGGTAAAAATATATTCTTGTGATGTTGTCCTAAGGATCTGAGGGATGCAGCCAGGGACATGTTGTTGGTGTGCGATGCAATGTTGAAATCTACTCTGCGATATGTAAAACCGATCTGACATTACCTGGAACATGTCGTTGATGTCCACGGGAAGCGCCAGACCCACAAAGTCATCGGACCAGCCGTAGGTGGCGCTGGACACCATGGAGCGCACCGAGGAGGAGCGCTGCAGGGTGGCGTGGTTGATGGGGCTCAGGAGGTCCTCCTTATCCAGGGAGGCGAAGCTCAGAGCCTTGAGGAACCTGAGGGGCATCAGGCACAATGTGAGCAGCAGCACACTCGACCTCCGGGGGACGTGGGGGAAACTACTCCAGCTAGCTTAGCATCGAGGGTCACTTGTGGTTTAACTAGTTTTATTTGGGCTATGAGGGAAAAGAGCTGCTCTGTGAGCAACGGAAAAGGTTTTTGACAGTCAACAGAAAGAACAACTACTCAGGACATGTTCACAAGTCTGGAATCACAGCATCTCATCTCAAACTAGCAGACCACAAAGCAAAAAAAAGGATCTATTAAATCACCACATGGGCATTCCGGGGACAAAAGTTATAAATCATCAAACTAGACAGACCATACTAATCAAACTTAAAAAAAAAAGCATCACACTACACCGACCATAGAAATTAAACTCAATCATCAAACCGCAGCAAACTAGGTTCTACTAATAACTACCGTAAGGACATAGCTCTGCCTGAGGGAGATACAAGGCTCTACGTGGATGGGATGAGAGGATGGGAATGGAGGCACTGGGCATTATGGAGTACTTCTACAGAACTTTCACACGTTGCAGCCGCTCCTACAGGAGGAGGCATCCACCCACCGTGGGAGGAGGGAATCGGACACCCCGCGTTGACAACCCATTGGTATGTACCCTGAACAGCTGTGGCGCTTTGTATGTGTCGGATACCTGAAGAACCAGCAAATACAGCACTGCCATTAAAGCACTAGACTTTATCTAGATAGGTGTACAGGCTGCCTTAGTGCCTACAAGAGGAGCACCCACCGTGGGAGCAGGACTCTGGACACCCTGCGCTGATAGCTCATGGGTATGTTGCCTGAGACGCTGTGGCGTTTTGTGTCTGGGCAGTTGTACCTGAAGAGCCAGCAAATACAATGCCACAGATGAACAAGCCCAAGTCCAAGCTCTAGGGTCTACCACGAGTGAAAAGTTAGACTGATACATTTACTGACTCATTTATATGGGAGGTGCTGATGAAGAAAATTAGGATTTTTTTCAGACACATTCTCAATGCTGTGAATGACTGTGGGGATATGTCCATTTTGAAATAAAAGTCAATGAGATTTGTAATAAAGGGGTCATCTTCAAAGGTCAGCAAGAACAAGATGCATGTGTCTCATCAGTATACCCTCTGGTAAACTACAATCACCACAAGACATACCAAGACCTATGGAAACTTAACAAAGAAGAAACACAGAGAAAGTGAACAGATTAACTGGTAATCAAACTGGGAAGCCGGGCACATGAGTCATTACAAAAGACTTACTCAATCTATAGCAACCTTACAAGTCCACCAACACATGGAATGACTTTCAAACCTACTGTCAGTGGAATTATCTTGTATTCCATTTAGAATTCCATTGCACTCCTTGGCATGCATGTGTGTCTAGACGTCTCCTTACCTGCGTGAGGTGAGTCTAGAGTCAAGGCTGCCCGTCTTCATGGTGATGGTGTCGGTGAAGAGCACGTCCTTGGCGGGGGAGGCGAGCGCCTCGCTGTGGGAGAGTGAGGGGTGGATGCGTTGCTGCTGCAGCCGCTTCAGTGTGGCGTAGCCCAGTGCATCGCGTGGGCTTGTGTAAATAAAGCCGTAGTCCACCAGGCCCTTGACCGCCGCTACCGAGGGCGACTTGAGCGACTGCGCCCGGCGCGGCAGCGTATGGGCTGAGCCCGGCGGCATCAGCAACACGGAGCTGGCCTTGGACAGGGGCAGGTGGTTGGACTCGGGCGGAGGGGTGAGTGAGCCCACCGTCTTGAGCGTCTTGGCACTGACCACAGTGTCCAGACTAGCGCAGTCAGTGTCGTTGGCGGTGGCCGTGGTGGAGGTGGAGGAAGAGTCTGTGGCGGAGCCTATGGTGGCGGGGTTAGCAGGGGTAGGGGTGGTGGCGGCAGTGCCTCCGGCCGTCTCACGGGAGGGGCTGGAGCTCATGGAGCTGATGCCGCTGGTGGTAGTGTCCGTGTTGAAGCTCTGGCTGCGGCTCTTGAAGGTGTGGCCCCCCGAAGTCAGACAGGAGGGGCCGTCTCCTGAGGTCAGGCGCTCCCGCTGGCTGCCATTCAGCTCCCTCGGCCCTGCCGCCTCAGCCCCAGGGCCTGGCCCGGCCCCTGTGCTTTTGGGCAGAGAAACCTCAATCTCACAGACACTGGAGCTGCTCCCCCCTACACCTCCCGCACCTCCACCACCACCTCCAGGCTGGGCCGCCGCCACCACCACCCGGTTGCCCAGGAAGGAGGTTTCCAGGCTGATGGTGGGGCTGTGAGGCGAGTTGCTGCCCCCATTGAAGAACACTTCAGAAGAGGGGCTGTAACAGAGCGAGGCCGGCTCCGTGACCGTGCGGACTCGCCTGCTGGCGCTCATCTGCTCCTCGTGGTGCCGGCCACTGAGGCTCTTGGGGTCGCTGGTGCTGCGCGGCTTCTTGCTGGCCAGTGAGAGCGATGTGAGGAAGCCGCGGGGCATCAGGCGGCTGGAGGTCAGCAGGGTGAAGCGGCTGCGGTCTTTGTGGGGCTTGGAGCGCGTGCGCTGGGAGTGCTCCTCGACGAACGGCAGGCCGTCGCACCGGTCGTCCTCCAAGTAGAAAAGACCTGCAGGAGAACAGTCAGTCACTTCTATCCCAACTTAGTAGAGGCAAGCTTGGATGAAGAGTCAAAGCACAGGTGTTTCCCCCCCCACCAAAACAGCTGGAAGACTTCATGTCAATTAAATGTAATGATTGAAAACATAATTATCAGAAGCAGGTGAATGATGCAAAACAATGACAAGGATGGTCTCTGTACAGAAAAGAAGTGAAATTTCTCCGAATGGCTGAACTCACTGGGCTGTGATTCGCTCTCGCTGTTGTGCCGGGAGCTGGTGGACTCGGAGTTGAGGCTGAGCGTGCTGGGGACCGACGACAGCTCGGTGGCCAGCGGCTGCTCCACCTCGTCCGGGGCCACGGGCCAGAGCTGCCGGCGGCTGTGTCTGACCGCATCCCAGCCCTGCTGTTTCAGCACGTCGCAGCCCTGCTTAGTCTTGCTGATCAGCCCCAGCACATACAGACATGTCCTGTAGAGGGAGGGGGGAGATAGACAGACAGATGAACAGAGAGAGAGAGAGGGAGAGAGAGATGGTATGGGACAACCTGTTAAGGCTGGTGAGGAATATAACAGTTTGTGTAGAAAAACATTTCTCTCTTAAGTAGTATCTCCAAATAGTCATAGAGAAAGGAAAAGCACACACCACACAAGGCCAAACTCAAGAAGAGAGGGGTGTACTTACCCACGGATGGATAAGACCTCACACTGCTGGGCCAGAGCTATAATGTCTGGAATCACAGCCTCCTCTTGGAGAAGATTCAGACCCCAATTTGAGGAACCAATATTACCCTAAAAAAAGATGGATTTTAATTACCAAGCACCCCACAGAATATGCTGTCTCGACCTCATACATATTGATATTAATATACAAGACCTCCATATAAATGAAATATAATTCATTTAAAATATGATTTTTTTTTTTTTAAAGAAAGATTTGTTATCATTACATGTGTATCAATCTTTTTTAAAAAGCGATGTCTGTCTGACTAACCAAAGCCCACAGCGCTGCCTTGAGCTGTTTGATGCCCTCCCACTTTTCCAACACTGGAGAGCGCACAATATAACTCAGGTCAGGAACAACGTTCTGAGGAAAAACACATGTGTGAAGATTGTGTAAGAATGGAAAACTAAGAATATACTTTATATACCACATATCATAAATGAGTGTACAGCTCAAGAAAACGGCTTTTACCTGGGCTTCGAGAAGGTGGCAGCCAGTCTTATCATGGACAAGCTGGCCGTACAAGTGCACAGGAAGATATACATTTGGTCTTTGTAACCTGTTAAAAACAAACACATGTGGTTCACATTGCAAAATCAAACATTGCAAAATATAAAGAGCAGCAGAAGATCTCTTCATCCACACCTTTGGTTGCTACGCCGTACGTAGTTATCCCCATCTACAGGCTTGCGGTACGTAGTGAGTGCTTCGTTCAGTTGCTCTTCGATCAGGTCAACATACTTCAGGTTGTATTCCTGTGAAGATAGCAGAGCAAATATATCAAACTCCTTTAAAAGATGTTTGCAATAGTTTTCCGCAAAGATGCTCGCCATAGTCTTTCACAAAGAAGATTGACATAGTTTTCCACAAAGATGCTTGCCATAGTTTGCCACAAAGATGCTTGCTATAGTTTGCCACAAAGATTCTTGCCATAATTTAACACAAAGATGCTTGCTATAGTTTGCCACAAAGATGCTTGCCATAGTTTGCCACAGAGATGCTTGCCATAGTTTGCCACTGAAATTGAGTAGCTGCAACACATTCCCAATGACAAAGCACAACAAACACATTCACAATGACGAAGATAACCACTAGTCTCTGCCCACATAACTGCCACATGCCATCACGCTGAAAATGGTAACAGGCAGTGAGGTATGACAGTCATAAAGGTCAAACAGCCACACAGGGCACAATGACTTACTCTCTGCCATCTCTCCAACTGCTTGGTGACATAACCCCTCTCGTTAAGGTAGGAAAATCCCTTGGGTATAGACAGGAATCTAGAAAGTAAGAAAGAAAGAAAGAAAGAGAGAAAGAAAGAAAGAAAGGAAGAGGGGGTGTTGCTGAAATACATGCTGTATCAAACTGTTGTTACAGTCTTATGTAGGTTGATTTTGATTATGACTTAAACTTAACCCCAAATATGCCAAAATCCTAAACAGGTGCGTGATACGGGTCTCCTGCTCTTCACCATCAGCTTACCTTAAGAGTAATAGGACTCCTTTGTCTCCGAGGTGAGAAAGTGCTGGCTTCATTTGGATAAGTGTGTGCAGATTGGCCTTAAAAAGATCCAATTCAGCATTAGTCAGCACAGGAAAAATGACACGATAAGCACCACAAGCAAAGGCATTCCCATGTCCTCAACAGACTCAAGCTAAGGTCATTGTTAGGTCAGTTACCAAGTTACATTACATTTACGCTAAGCTAAATATTAACTAGCTTAATGGGCAAACTGTCTTCTAAACTCCCGTTCACATAAGCTCTTTGTGACTGAATGGAGTTCTGAATGAAAGGACTGCATTTCACTGGCACTATTGACCAGTCTAAGAAACAACGCTTGCATTATGCTCTGCGCGTGATGCTACAGGAACGCTTCACGACTGAATGAAATCAGAAAGACTCAGAGTCTGCGGCATTAACTCGTTGTCCTCTTAGCTATTCTCATTACCCCCAGGGTGACCTTGAGGTGGGGTCATTCCCAGGCTCACCTTGTCCTCGCATGCCTCGTCCAGTATGTCCAGTGCCTCCACGGAAATGGCCTTGTTGTGGTCATGTAGCTGGGTCACCAGGAGCTCCATGCCCCAGTTACTGAAGAACTCCACGTTGGCCCGCAGCAGCACCCGCAGGTGCTTGGTGGCGTACATGCGGCAGATCTGCAGGGAAGACACGTGATGGGGGACACAGAAGGAAGGTTGAGCTGAGGACCATGGGCTTACGGTGTAAAAAAACATGCCGCTTTAGCCTATTGCGTTGATGCTTTTGTGAAACTACAGTGCAGGGTCTTTACAAAAGCACCAGGTCTTACATCCGTTGACGCTGTGAGGACCTTTGAGAGAATAACCCGTGCCAGGCCTTCCCGGCTGTAGTCCAGCGAAGCCACAGTGAGCTTCAGCATGGCGTCCTGGTTCTTCATGGAGCACATGTTCAACAGGCTGCAGGTCACCAGGGAATAAAGCGTCTTTAGAGTCACTACCAATAAGAGGCTTCAAAATAACCAACTGCACAAACAAAGCCTGCTGCTTTCGATTCAGGATCAAATATGGCTCTCACCACTGGAAGACACTGCACTTCTCCAGGACCTTGACGCCGTTCGGGTGGGCTGACAGCGTGCCCAAGAACAGGAAGTAGTGCTGGCTGAGGGTGTTGAGCAGGCCGTTGCTCTGGAGACTGCGCTCGGGCTTCACCCCCGAGGTGGATGGGATCCACTGCACCACGTCCTTCACCAGATCTTCCAGATACGCCTGCCCATCCTGAGCAGAGAAGGGGGACAAGAACCACTCAAACTCACCCACAGCGACAGCGGCAGAGATCCAAACACAGAGTGACATGAGACACTTAAGAGAGCCTATTATTAGAAAAAAGTGACATGCTTGGTGGATTTGCCTTGAGATGACGGGTGTTTCTTTCATTTCACAGAGTAACTCAAAGACTTAGATATTCCCTTCCTGCAGTATACCAGCTTTAAGGGTAGTGTTTGCTGACCTCCTCCGAGTCCATGAGGAACTCCACAAACTGGCATCCCACCACGGTCAGCTGCCTGCCCCTGCTGTGGTCCAGCTCCAGAGCGGCGTACAGCTTGCTGCTGGGCTTGTAGAAGTAGAGCAGCCGCCGCGCGAACCTAAGAGAAGCGACAGCAGCTCGGTCAACTGTGTCTTCCTGTGTGAACTACTCTGAATGTTTAGCATCATTCTGAAACCACTACAGTGTGTTGCTATTCAGAGGAGATGGTAGCTCTTGCTTACCGGTGCATTTGTTCATCTTTGTTGTTTTTGAGGTTAGCATTTGGCCACTTAATTATAAAAAACAGGAAGTTCAAACGTTAAATGGAATAACTAATAAAGTAATCAATGTGGGGGGAAAAAAACATTATTTAGGCACTTCACAATTTTATAATTTTGATCTGTTGTTTATTCATTATTCACATGTTTACCTGAAAATAAAAACCAGACTCACCTTCAGTATAGTGGAGATCAGAAGCCAGTTCCACTCAAGGTTCTGCTTGTGGTTGAGGATGTGACTATCCCTCAAGTTCAGCATAAGCGTTTCTTCTGTGTCCTATATTTGAAAAGAATGGAGACAAACGATCTTCAATAGTATTGGTGGCACGTTATGCCACAATATGAAAGGCACATCTAAAAGCAACATGTAAAGACTATTTTAAATAGATAAACAACTTGACAGATCATAAGCAATGCACTCAATCCCCATGGTTCACCAACAGTATGCTGGGTGATGAGTTCCCCACTTCCATCCCCTCGTTCTAAACACACACCTTAATGGATGCGTAGATGTCCTTGTACGTCCGCACTGGCGCCTCCCTGCGGTACGGGGAGTCTATGGCCTTGCGGATGATTTGGTCCAGGTACAGGCTGTGGGGCCTGGGGCCGCGCCTCTTCTTCTCGTGGAAACGCTTCAGGTGGTTCACCGCTGCACTGGCACGTCTGGGCAAAGAGGGGGGGGGCAGGTTAGGAACTTCTGCAATACGGAAGCGAAAATAGCTTGCATCTGTGGCTCAAGAGATAGGGCACTGCGCTCGATAGGTCAGCACAGCACAGCACAGCACATCTATTTTCAGTTCGTCTGAGTAATGATAAATAAAACGGAATGCTCTGCAGCTAAACCCTAATGTCTTGAAAGGTTCCATATTGGTGCACATAGTGAGCACGGACTCACAGTCTTTTTTCCTGGGTGACGTCGAAGGAGGCAGCCAGGTTGATGAGGGTGGGTAAACAGTGCAGGTGATGGCTGTGCGTGTGAGGGAGGATTGTGTTGGCCTAAGGGAAACACGGGCACCCAAAAAAAGAAAAACACATGAAAAAAAAAACACGCACAAATAATTCTGTAAAGTGAGCACTAAGCAGCTTGATTATAGTAAGGGCAAACTTCCACAGTGTGTTAGAGAGGGGCTGTGTGCTTATTCTATGGACCAGTGTTAAGTGGTGTTACGTGACACCCTACCATGTGCAGAAGTTCTCCCAGGAGGATGGTGGCTCGCACTGAGATCTGGTCATCGCTGCTGGTGATGACCTCCACCAGACCCTAACAAAGGAAACAGATACTGTTTACCCCTCACGGTCACTGCATTACTCTCTCACTCAGCATATCTGACAGAAAATGAAGGCAGACAGGCTCAACATTGCTTTCTTGTACCTATAAAAGAACAGTTAAGGAAATAGAGAGAACTTTTTCTTTAGCCAAACTTAAATGTGAAACTGAAAACTGCTTCCCTTCGTCATCTTGTTTTCAGAACAACATTGCTATACACTCATAACTTGCATTTTAAAGAGACTGCCCATTCAACACAGTGCCTAACTGATATAGTTGTGACCAAGCTAACATACCTCTAGAACTCCACTTGTGATGAAAGCAGATAGTACCAGCGCTAAGTAGTTGTCCATGAGGTCAGGCCTAGAAAACAAAACCAATATTTTATTTAAAAAAAAAATAGAAAATATATATATTTTTAAAATAGTATTACGGCTGTAGAACTTCATGCATGCCTAGATAAAATAATCCGGAATACACAATCAGCGTGGCAGCGGAGGTTAGTGAGAGTTTAAAATTATATTGGCAAAATTTGCGATCAGGGGACGGGGGCGTGGCTGCGGGAGTTAGTGAGAGTTTAAAATTATATCGGCAAAATTTGCGATCAGGGGATGGGGGCGTGGCAGCGGCGGTTAGTGAGAGTTTTAAATGATATTGGCAAAATTTGCGATCAGATGATGGGGGCGTGGCAGCGGCAGTGACAAAAATTAACGTGTTGCCCCTTTTTTCCAGGGCAGAGCAACTGCCCTTCAAAATTCCTGTGCATGTCCCTGCATGAGAGAGTCTCACCTAGACCGGGCCCGATGAGGAAGAACAACCTTGGCCTCGGCCGCCACAAAGCCGTCGGACAGTCTCCAACCATCCTGAAACCTGCTGGGGTCTGTGAGGGGGAGTGTTGAAAGAAAGTGATAAGAACTTCTGGTGGCCTAACACACACATACTGAATGCTGGTGGTATACTGTAGTCAGCAGAAGATACACGCGGCTGGATTTCTCACCAATGCTGTGAAGGGCTTCTTCAAACTCGTCTGTCACCATGGGGACAGGAAGGCGGAAAATCTCATTCAACACCTCCAACAACCCTTTCTGTAAGAGGTAAAGAAACAACTTTAAGGGAACATGCACACCATTACATCACTAGGAGAGATGTGTATCCCTGTATTTCACATGGCAAACAGAGCTTCAGTTTATTACTGTGTAACTTACTCTAACTTCCATATTTGGTATACAGAGTACACCAATGAGAGACTGGATGCCAGAGTTTCCAGATCTACAAAGGTTAATGATTCCTGCACACAAGAGTCAATTTTACAATTTTACATTACATTTATTATTGCACATAAACTAAACCATCATCATATTCATCATCTATTTCATCATCAAGTGTTCAATCAATGTTACACCACAGCAGACTGATATGCAATGTGACTCACCTGACCAGGAGCGGAAGGCTGCCACAATTGCCATCTTACTAGCTAAAAAACGAGCTTGCCGGTCCTCTCTACAAACAGAGTAAAAATAGTCCAGAGCTCAATACTATAAACAAACAAACATACAAACATTGTTGTCAAAGTGCAACCAAGACCACACACAACTCACTTGAGCTGGGCTTCGGTCGTGTCTGGATTGTGCCTGTAGTGAAAGTCTGTATAAGGTGCTAGAATTTGCTGAAAAACAAAACGTAATTTGGCCATTAAGGAAACAAATACTGGCAATGTTTATTTATTGTTTTATTTTATCAGCATTTACTAAAAACAAGTCTGAAAGTACACTACAAATAAAACTAAAAACGGTGTCATATAGTTTAGTATATCAAATTGACGTGGAGAGTGTGGCTCCTAGTGGTTTCTAGCCTTCCACTTCCAGAGGCTTGCTTGGAAATGCCTACCTCAAGTTCGACGTCAGAGCGCACGTATTGGCGTGTGTGGGGATGGTTGAGGAGGTGCAGGATGGTGGTGATGAGCGCCTCGTTGATGCGGCTGAGCTGGCTGTCGATGACACTCTTTAGGATGGTGCAGAGCCCGCCCCTCTGTGCCACAACCGCAGGGTTCTTCAAGGCTAGAGGGTGGGGGTGGGGGTGGAGCCATTAGATGAATTAATCCAATAATGGACTCATCTGTACAACTGTTTACAAAGTCTAGAGGTGGAACAGCAAGGGGACACTACAGTAAATGGTCCATCTGGGAGATGAGACCAAGGATATTCAAGGTTATATATATATATATATATATATATATTATAATTATACAACTTCTGTCTGCTATGTATTGATTTATACTGTATGTTCCATGTTGGCTCTAGGATGACAGTGTAGAATAGAAGGACTTAGGACATAATGACTTTGCATAAGAGTTTTATTAGGAAACTTCTTTTGGGGGAATACTAACCCAGCTCACAGACGATGGCGATGCAGGCCCGCACCATTGGGTCACGCTCCTGCAAACCGTCACTACCGATGGCGATCAGGGAGTTGGTGACAGAGTTCGGGAAAAGCAGGGCGTTCACGGTGATCATCTATGGAAGAGGGATTTGGGGGGAGGGGAGGGGCGGGGCGGGTCGGGGTTGGAAAGTTGTAGTCATGATAGGAAATTTAGCAGTCAATTCCATTCCTTCTGACTGACTTGTGTCCTTTCAAGGCTATATGTGCATGTGCGGGCACGCACAGACAATCTCGAGTAGTGGGGCACATATGCAGAGGGCAAAATTAGCCACTCTTCAGTGCAGCCAGAGGCCAGCTTTAATTGGCACATGCTCAGCTGCAACAGGAGAGGCTTTCGCTGTAAGAATTCTGCTGTGCCCAAGCAGGCTTATACAGACACTTAGCCAGGTGCTCCACAAATGCTCTGTGTTTAAAAAGGAAAGGATCATATTCTTAGCCTTACCTTTCTGGCCAGCCGCAGAGCTTGTGTTCGTTCCACTTCATTGCTTTGCTTTATATCAATGCACCTGGAGGGTATTTGTATAAGGATATCAGAAATCTTGAATTTTAATAATATTTAGAACACTGTACTGTCCAGTAAAATGATGATGTATATATGTTTATATATAATGATTAAAATTCAATACAATATTAAAACAAGGTCTATGGCTTGTTGGCTAAACGCAAACGCATACTAAACGCACGTACAAATAAGTATCCAACAGAAACCAAACGAAATCACTACTTCCACACTGCATTTCAGAGAACTCTCAAAACATGTTGTTTTGATGCACACAGTCTGATGGGACAGGGGCTTGGAGCAAAGAGAGAAAAAAAATCACTGTGACACTTCCAGGAATTAGCAGAGGACACTTGCCTCTATTTTAAGCACCCACCATAAATGAGTTTGCAAACTCAATGATCTAGTTAGAAACATTCTCCACAGCTCCCATGTGACCACGTTCACATGTTTAAGCAGAGGCCCTCTGGTTTTCTCCCTGGCCCTCACTACAGCGGGCTAAGCTAGGGCAAAATGGCCTATAAATACACCAAGCTGAGCATCCACCTCCAGAATACAAATTGGGCTAAATTAGCAAAAACAAGACATAATGGGAATAAAATGATCGGAATCACTACTAAGCTATCAAGTGCTTCATCTGTTGTAAAAGAAAAAAAGACACAGCTTTGCATCTTTGGTTACAAAGGAAGATGAACAACAGCTTTTTTTCTCCCTTGCCCCAAATCCAAAAGCATGAGACACTAAGGTTAGGGAAGAGATATGGCAATTTATTTAAAAAAAAGTTTATTGAGAGAACTGAAGTTCCTTCATAAACAATGTATTTTTGAAAGGGCTCACCTAGAAATCAGGTAGTCCACCTGCAGCCGCAGGATCCTCTGCAGTACGCTGCTTTCCCTCATGAGGTAGCGCAGGGCTCTCAGGCCGGCCGCCCGCACCTCCTTCGCCTCGTTAAGGAGTGCCAGCCGCAGGCTGGGGAGAGAACGAGGTGAAAACATTCACATCCTCAGTTACACATGTCATCCAGGTGGACTCCACCCTTCCACTTTGTTCAGTCTTATGCCATATACTCAGCTTCTTCCCATGAAAATGCATGCACATCAAAGTGATAATTAGTGATTAGGCAGCTCCATCAATAATTTTAATCGAAACCTAAATGTACAGGGAGAGCATAGAATTTGAGGTATTTTAGGGTTTGAACTCTTGACCATGCTGATAACGTTGTGTTCCAAACAATCTGAGGAAAATCAGACACTTCTCCTTTGTCTCAAAAACTGCCATAGCACAGTGAAGACGGACCAAACTCACCAGATAATGATTTCTTCATATGTAAACCCAAATGTCTTCACACAGTAACCAGCGCTGATGAGAAGCTAGAGGACACCAAAGCAGGGATAAGTTTCACAAGAACACAAACTTCAGTTTCATCAAAACACCCAGAGGTCTCTGATCAATGTAATTCTCTTCTAGCATTCATGTCTGGGACACAGTGTGTACCATATGAGAAGACTCCACTGTTTGTAAAGTGCGATATAAGTGCTTTTTGCTTTAAAAACACTCCTCAGAGACAGGGCTTGTGGACTTGTTGTGACAACGAGCACTTGGGGGGTAGCCTACAGAGTTCAACACCTCATGCCAGCACTGTGTGCTCTGAGTGTTGTTTGGATCGATGGTGATGTCACAGCAAAAGTAGGCTGGGGGGTGGGGGCATAGACATGTGACACTCCAGGGGATTAAGTCACCCCACTCTGCGCTGGACCCCTTAAAAGGTGATGTGGGCCAATAATCCCTCCCCATCAGTCAGAGTCAGGTGGACAGAGATGACTGCCTTTCAGGAGCTCCACATGCCCTTCTCTTGACTTGAGACTGCTAGCTCCATGTGCATTTCAGGTGATGTATAATAACCAGCAAATTGGAGATTTGAGCCTGTACAGTAGTGTACAGGTAAGGCAGAGTAACATGAAAAGTGGATGGCAATTGATGCGCAGACCAGAAACACCAGATATACTATTGTCACAAACAAGGAACAGATCACAAATACAGTGCATCGGAAAGCAAGACATAATGGCAAGCACATAACGCTTGGGAATCTATTTAAAGAGAATTGCAATTTAAAAAAAGTTTTTTTTGTTTTTTATCAGTGGTCACTAAAACATGCACGATGTTGGGCAAAGACACTTCTTGCTTCATATGATCCAGGTTTTCTTTTGAACTCCAGAACTAATGTTAAAAACACCACTGCTAAAACTGGTATCTCCATCACAATGAATGGTGTGTTTTCATTCAAATGTTATTATATGCCATATTCTTAAACTTATCAACTGTGCGGAGTGATGCCACCAGGGCATTACAGACATGATTAGGGAGAAAACAGAAAGTCACCAAATTATATAAAATAACATCTGTGCAATATCACAATACATCTTTTGATCAGTATTTGTGAGCTACTTTTTAATCCTGAGATGCAAAACACACTGGCAAAATGTTTCACCTGCGCTGGAAGCAATCCGTCCTGCATGGCAGTCGTTGCTACTCTAAATAACAAACAGGCGTCTTCGTTGGTTATCCTAGACTTGGGGTTGCATGCTACCCAACATATGTATAAATGCCTGTGTTAGAAGATATTAACTCAGATGACATACCTTTATGAAATTGTTCAGATGGCCTAGTTTCCGCATGTTAGAGACTCCATGTGGCTTGGCTACATTCTGAAGGATTTCACGCATGTTATCAGAGGGCTCTGGCATAAAAGAAATGAAGCACATGAAATGACACACACAACTGGGTTTTAAACCACGCAGGCATAGTCCTTGCATTTCTTACATACAAGCCATTGGCATAAGAAATGCCATAAATTACACAATACGCACAGTCTTGACATGCACCAAATCAAAACTAACTACTCACAAAATATGACTTTAAGTTGTGGTTCAAAGACGTACATCAGGCGTATGAGTATGACCTGACTAGAAAATGTAATACATTTTAAGGATCATCTTAGCTTGACGAGTATAAGCATTGACGAGTATAAGCATTCATGTGGGTAATATAAGCAAAACAGTTAATTAATGATAGCAGACACGTTTGTCTTCATTGGTTACCCAATTGAATTTGTTCTTTGCCAAGTTCTGTCGTTACCTAGCCAGAAGTCGAAACATAAATGTCCTATGTGTGTAGTATGTATGGCAAATAGGAAGAAGTGAGGACTTTCTCCAATTCAAACGGAACCCAGAGTTTGACACAAAGTCGGGGCGTTGCTCTAACAATAATTGAAGCGTTCTTTAGCCTTAAGCTAACAACTAAATCAAAGTCGGTCTGCAAAGGAAACCCTACTCAGAGTAGCTAGCAGGTTACACACAAACTTGGTACGCTTATATCTTAGTGTTGCAGGTTGGTTTGAAGAGGACCTTTCCTTTCACAACACCAATGTTTCAGCAGGACAAGTTAAGTACTGCATGTACTGTGCTGAGGCTAACAGTTAGCTTTAAGCTAGTTGACTTAGCGAGCTAAAACAGCTAGGTTACGTTGCAGACGTCTCCACGAAACACTATTACAATTCATTCAACAAGGATGCGTTAGCAAGCAGTTAGCATTGTGTCAAATATAAGGTGGCAGTTAACTAATTGAGTATAGCACGTCATACTGTTTATGTTTGTAGTTTGTAATTAACCATATTACTTAATAACAGTAATATTAAAGATATCTATCTGCCCAATATGAAGTGGTAAGCTCAGACCTAACCAAGTCTGGTAATGTGGGTGTGCGAAGCCGCATCTGACTTGCTAGCAAGCTCGTCAGAAGTAGCTATGAAAGAACTTGGAGGTAATGAGTAACATGACGCTTCTTGCATGAGCTAGTTTTAATGGACTAGCTCGCCCAATGACTAGGGTATATTTCTAGCAAAGCGTTCCTGCAAACCAATAATTGTAGTGATTTAGGTCTATGCAATTGGTACTGCAGTAAGCTGGCTAGCTACAAGCTATCCCCGCTAGTTAGTTATTACCTCTAGTGAGATCCAGCGGTACGTTTTCCTCTCCACTGTCATTGCGACCTGTCAAAGGAGATCAACAAAGACACGATAAGCGCAAAGAATCAGTATCGGCAATAGCAACAACACAACGACTTTTATTTGGCTATAATTTATCAGTGATAGTCAATCATATTTACATCGTTTATCTCGAACCCGAACACTTCGGATAGGACGGCCGCGGACGCTAGCCGCCATGTTCCCAGAGACATTCATCACAACACCGGAAACCTCACGGAATCTCGCGGCAGAGATAAACAGACCAGTCTCGCAGATAGGGGGCGAATTTTGGACTCGAGTGCCGCTGACAGAGAAGGTTTTTTTTTATTCAATGTAATACGTCTGCTGTGTCCATTGCACCTGAATAGCCCCGCCAAAACGTAGCAAAACGTTTATTTAAAAGTAAGCGGGGCTGCATTGAACAGAGTTCTGTGTTGAGCAAAACTGAGATTAAGACCATTCTTTGCGTTCGTTTCGAAGACATTTTGGAACCTGATTCCATCGGTTTAAATACGTGTTACACGTCACTGCTGATTGGGTAACACCTCGGACGCACCCACCAAAGAGAAAGTAACATACCGGGCCCCTATTAGAAGTTCTCACACCAATTCGTGGAAACATGTTGCTCAACCATTTTTTCAGATGGGCAAAGGTTAAAGGCACCCAGTGCAACTTTCGAGGCTTAAAAATAAACATTCAATTTCTAGTCTTTTTAACAAGTAGTAAGTTTCAATAATTCCATACCATTACATATCGATATTTAAGGAGCAAAGATGAGACGTCGTTGTGTGGTGAGAACTGATAGAAAATCGTAAACAAAAACAATGGGCGCCATTTTTTTTATTTATTGAGACCTCCAAAAAATAAAGCAGGATTCCAGTCAATGGAAAAAAGGCGTCTCTCCACCGGCGATTGTTGTTGTTTACGATTTTCTATCAGTTCTCACCACACAACGATGTCTCATCTTTGCTCCTTGAAGGTCGATATGTAATGGTATGGAGTTATTGAAACTTGTGTAAAAAAGACTAGAAATTGAATGTTTATTTTTCATTGAATGTTTATATAAAGTTGCACTGGGAGCCTTTAAGAGAAGTTGTAAAGAAATTCTGAGTCATTTATTTAACTTAATTCAATTGTTTGGGCCTTGGGGATGAATTCAATTCTCACAATAATCTTCATAATTTATAGAACTGAAATTATTGTGCTCTATATTTAAACCCAAGCAAGCAACTACAGACCTGCTTGGATCTGATGAGCATCATTTCTGTGCAATAGGCTAATAAAACTGCTACAGTAAATATACATTTTAATGTATTCAGTCTTCTTCACCTTTGAATTGCTACTGATATCCTTTTTTTTATTTCCCTCTTCCCCATTCAAAGTAGCATTACAGCTTGGTCCCATTACTACGTATGTTACGAGGTACAGTATTACGATACAGCCCAAACCTGTACATGGCAAATCCCTGTCGGTAAAAGTTTTTTTTTGTTGTTGTTGTAAATGTAAAGCAATTGGTTGCAGCAGTTCGTTTATCAGAGCATACTGTAGACTGTAAAAATAATGAAAGTATATTTTCTAGGCCTAGTCTACATTATTCTACATATTTCGATCTCTAGGTTTTCTTATCAAAATTAAAATGCTTCCAGATTTGTACCCTAGTGATAACGTTATATATAAATATTTACCGAGCACTTATACTTTGTTTCAGTCATTTATTGTGTCGGTTTGATACATTGTCATTGTTTTTCTTGTGTTTAGTCCACTACAAAATATTTTAAAAGCAAAGTTCTCTTCCAGTTTTTGGGTCGGCGAATCCTATCAATGTATTAATTACAGTGCATGAAATGCCCTGTATTGTTATTCCTAGGCTTCTTCTTCTTCTTCTTCTTCTTCTTCTTCTTCTTCTTCTTCTTATTCTTGTTACCTTTTTCTGCGATTAATTCAGCCCGAACCACTTAACGTAGAAACTTCATTCAAACTTTGTCGCGTAGGTCTTGTAAACGACACTTATGCTATGTATTTTTCACTTTTCTAAACTTTATACTTTTTAAGATATTAAAGAAAAACGAATATAAATTTCTCCCATTGACTTACATTGGGCCATTATGACATCATAATAGGGTCTTTAAACTGGCTTGCACCTGTGCTTTACTCTGCCGTGCTAAGGCAAAAGACCGTAACTTCAAGTTTGGTCAAAAATGAGTTTTTGACGTATTTGTAAAATATTAGCAGTAATTAAACAAATGTACTGATATTAAATGTACTACTAACATGCCATTATCAAATTAAAGCCAGTGACATCAGTATTTTGGTTGATTTCACGATGTATAGGCTACCGACAGTTAGCATACCAAGCTAGGTAGCATTACCATTAGAATTGCATGGCAGATATGCTAAGCTATCGGGCTATTCCCCCACCCAGTGCCTGTGGCTAGTCCGAAAAAGGTGCATCTAAATCGGGTAACTTCGCTTGGCGAGCGGGGGCATGTGGAGGGGGAAAATGGGCCTCATTCTCTATCGTTCTCTCTCTCTCTCTCTCACACACACACACACACACCCCAATGGACTGACATAGATGTTTTATGTGTTTCATGTGACAATTCAAGTTCATTGTTTTATGTGCTTAATGTGATAATTCAATGGTGTGTGTGTGTGTGTGTGTGTGTGTGTGTGTGTGTGTGTGTGTGTGTGTGTGTGATAATCATTGTATTGGTAATTGTGATAAATGAAATAGTATTACTACTGATTAATTAATAGGGTCATTATTCCATTGTTATCATACCACTGAGCTTTAAGAAGTTACTGCCTTCTGCCTTAGTATGCTTCACTGACACCTGTGCCAAATCCAAAGAACCTCTTCTCTCTCTGTCCCTCTCAATTTAACTGTAACTAGGAACATTAAGACACCATCCATTCTCTATTTTTTTTCTCTCCATCTCTCCATCTTTCTCTCTGTCAACTTTCTCTCACACTCAATCTCTCTTCTTCACTCCATTTTTATCTCCTTTTTTCAATATTTTCACTCTCTCTTTATCTCTTCATCCAGAGCCACTCTTGTTCACTCTTCTTTCCTTCTTCCACTCTTCTTTCCTTTCTTATTTTCTTCTTCCATTTTTCTTTCCTTCTTCCACTCTTCTTGCCTTTCTTTTTTCCTTCATCCACTCTTCTTTCCTTCTTCCACTTTTCTTTCCTTTCTTCACTCTTCTTTCCTTCTTACACTCTTCTTTCCTTTCTTCTTTCCTTCTTTCACTCTTCTTTCTTTCCTTATTTCCTTCTTCCACTCTTCTTTCCTTCCTTCACTCTTCTTTCCTTTCTTCTTTCATTATTTCACTCTTCTTTCTTTTCTTCTTTCCTTCTTCCACTCTTCTTTCCTTTCTTCACTCTTCTTTCTTTTCTTCTTTCCTTCTTTCACTCTTCTTTCCTTTCTTCTTTCCCTCTTCCACTCTTCTCTCCTTTCTTCACTCTTCTTTCCTTTTGTCTTTCCTTCTTCCACTTTTCTTTCCTTTCTTCACTCTTCTTTCCTTCTTACACTCTTCTTTCCTTTCTTCTTTCCTTCTTTCACTCTTCTTTCTTTTCTTCTTCCTTTCTTAACCTTTGCATTTCATGCACTGGTATTTCCTTCAGGAAATGCATTTTCTAGTTTATTACTTGATCACGTGTGCCGCAGCGGCGTTTAGGATGACCACAGCCAGAAAATGGCGGATGTTGAGGAGTTACGGGTAGGCGAAAGTGTTATGACAGCTAGCGACTGTAATGCTTTATTTCAAGTTAACAGTGCTCTGTTGTAAGTTGAGAACATTATTTTTTAATTTACAAAGATGATAGCTGTGCACTTTTCACCTAAGGGAAGATGAGGTTCAGGGTTTGCTATCAGGCGGTCACCTTTAGGCCAGTGTGAAAGAAGAAATGTTCATATGTATCACAGGGTTAGCTAGCTATCTAGCAAGATAGCTATCTGCTTAGCTAAAGGTAGACAACTTAGTTTGAATAGTTTGCCCGAAAAACGTAACTAGTCTATCTGTCTTCAGCAAAATTATATGGTGAGGTCGCTAACGTTGAGTAGTTTGCTAACCTATTTGTTGGTTACCTGTTTGATAATTCCGTGATGTCCTCGGAAATGTTTGTTAACTAGCCAGTCTTCGACACAGCTAGCAAGCTGGCAAGTTATTTTATCAACTCTAACATGTTGTAAGTTCTTCCATACGGGTTTGTTTGATGTCAGCTTGTTAATGTCGTATTTTGAAATGTCTCCGATGTGAATTGTAAGGTTAAAACTACAAATTGGTCTTGCATGTTTTGGTTTATTTTTCCCTGGGTGTTCTTTTTAGCGGACTAGCCAAACACAGACTCTGCGACTTAGCAGTGCTATTTAGCCAGGTATAATGATAACAAGCCAGCATGCCTCTACCGTTACTGTGTTTACCTAGACGTATCTTAAAATATTTTGTCTTGTTAGCATGATGTCTAGATTAGAGATACATTTCAACAAGATTCATGCGGGAAAATCTAGCAGGCAACTTTGCTTTTTTTGATAAGATAGCCAGCTCTGCCATTGTTTACATGTGAGCATCAATACTTAGCTTGCTAGCTTTAACAATTGTATTAGCCTGCTATCCTGGTGACAGGCATTTGTTTATCTAATACTAAAATCTTGTTTAAATATGGGCAGTACTGGTATCACTATATCCAAGCAAGCCAGCTTAACTGTAAAATGTTTAGGTGACTTAACGTTAGTGCAAACCAGGTCATAGAAACTTCAGTAAATGTGATGGGGTCAACATGTTTGTTGGGGGTAGGCTGCAGGGGGTCTCTTTGTCTTGTTAGTTGGTTGTCTTTCAGGCATGTCCGCTGACGATGTGAGTGTTTTTGTCTGGAACATGATACTGTAAAATCCTTTCCCAATTGATCTGGTATCTTATTGATTGACTTCTGGAATTCTAGAACAAAAGCTGTGTGATGTCTAAATCTCTCATTGTTTATCTAATGGGCTTTGGACTTTATTCTTAACATTTTAGATGCATTTAGGTCACATTTGTTAAGGATTTAAAAAAGAAAAATGGATAGACACGTAAGAACAATCAAGCATGGACCATATAATGAAGGGTTAGTCGGGGTTTTCTTACTCTTCTGTGGGATTTCGAAACGGGATTGTTTGGGAGGGTTGTGGTCACTGTCATTCAGATTCTGGGCTGATGTTCGTGGGGTCTTGTACTCTCCAAAAGTTGTAATCCTCCATGTTCTCTTTATACTTAAGCTATGTAGTTTTGACTTGCACATTCTCACAACTAATAATGTGTTTGAGAAAATATGAAACTGTGAATTTGGATGATATTTATACAGTGTAAGAACTTACTTTCTGTTTTGTCATTTTACTATCTAAAAAATAGATTTGCTTTTGTTATCCCCTATCCCTATGTTTGCTGTGGTTTCAGTAGTCATGTAGTCAGGTTTCAGCGTTTGAATGTCTATTAATGCAATGTCTCTGTGTTCATTTCATGTTTGTTTTTGCAGAGCATGGTATCAAGTTTCCGAGTTTCCGAGCTACAAGTGTTGTTGGGCTTTGCTGGACAGAACAAAAGTGGTCCCAAGCACGAACTTCTCGTGAGGGCCTTACACTTGCTAAAACGTGGATGCAGCCTGGCAGTGCAAGTCAGAATTAAAGACCTGTACAGACGACGTTATTCAAGGGCAATTGATAGTCTTCCTGATTTGGCAGCCTATAAATCAAACCTGCAGAGCTACTTCCAGGCAGAGGCAGAGGCGTCAGCAGTTCCCACTGACCTCTCTGGTTCTGGCCACCTGGACCTGGTGCATCACAGCCCAGATTCCTCAGTCTGTCCGGAAACGAAGCCAAGGATGAATATGCAACAGGGCACCCCGCTCATGCCCCCTGTGCACCCTGACGTGCAGATGAAGACACTTCCTTTCTACGATGTCCTGGATGTCCTGATCAAGCCCTCTAGTTTGGGTAATTGTTAGCCACACTTATGCTTCTTCAGCACTGTATGATCGTGATGGTCTACAAATATTGATTAAATGTCTTGCTATTTGCAGGCCCGTGTACTACCCAGAGATTCCACCAAGAGAAGTATTTCATTTTTGCCTTGACTCCACAGCAAGTCAGAGAAGTTTGCATCTCCCGGTAAGATCCTTTATCTAACCATCAAACCATGATCAGTTTCAGTGCTTTCAGTTCTTCACAGCTGAACCTTTATTTGCTCTTTTCATTTTGCTAAGGGATTTCCTTCCTGGTGGTAGAAGAGACTATATGGTCCAAATTCAGTTGAGGTAATACTTTGTTGTTGTGAAGGCTCATGATTACTCATTTTGCATGCCTATGATGTGAAATTATTATTATTTTACAAGTTCCTTCCTCCATTCAGTATGTTCTGTATCTGCCTTTCTTATGCCAGGTTTTGCCTTTCGGAGACTAGCTGTCCTCAAGAGGATAATTATCCCAACAGCCTATGTATCAAAGTCAATGGGAAACTCTTCCCATTACCTGTAAGTGAAACAATAAATGCCACCAATTGAAAATTGGGCATTTTGAAACCTGCCATGAATCCACTGTTTACTGTTGCTGATGTTTTTCCAGGGATTTGCCCCTCCTCCTAAAAATGGAGTGGAGCAGAAAAGACCAGGGAGGCCTTTGAATATAACATCTCTCGTCAGACTGTCGTCTGCAGTCCCCAATCAGATCTCTGTTACGTGGGCACCAGAAATCGGAAAGGTAAAAACATCTGATTCATTATTACTGTGTTATTTTGTTTTATTGTTTGCATAGTTTGTCACACACAGAAATATCTGCACATTTTATTTGAATTGATGTGATGACATTGAGAGATTAGGCCTTAGACCTTGAAAATGTTTGTTTCTTTTTAATTAATGGTCATGTCTCATCTGTTTAACAGACCTACTCCATGTCGGTGTACCTTGTGAGGCAGTTGACCTCCCCATTGCTGTTACAGAGGCTGAAAATGAAGGGGATACGGAACCCTGACCATTCACGAGCTCTGAGTAAGGGTTCTAACAATGCAAAATATTTGTCTAACTGCTCAGTATGTTATATCTTGAAAAGTGATCTTGGTAGTCTGCATTGTGCTCTGCTGCTAGGCTAAACCAAAACACGTCACCTATCCAGCTCATGTTGTTTCATGTTAAGGAGAGCTCTCTCTTTCTCACTTCAATGTGTTGTTTGCATACAGAAATAGATAAATAATTATTAGGAAATATGACTCAAATAAATCGACTATGACTAGTATGTTCTATTGTTGCTTCAAAAGGCCATAAGGAGTGCAGGAAAAGTGTAGACCATAGTTAGATTTTTTATAACTACTGTAGTGATTTGCACATGAACTGTGATTTAATGGATATTACTATTTTAGTTATACACAGGAAAGGATTGGTTGGGGACTTCCCAAAGCCTCCAATCCTCTCACTGTCAAATGCAAGTACTCATACCCTATAACCTTACCTTACCAATATAACAACTGAAGTCTACAGTCACTTCTACAGAAACCTAAACTTAAACTACAGAAACGATAGACTACAGAACTACAGAAACTGTAAAAACAGTCATTTTCTACAGTTTGTTATTAAGGTAAACAGACACAGGTCTATCTCTGCAGGGAGACACTTATAATAGCATAATGAGCCTGTCAGTGGCAAAAACAAGTGGCTAACTGACAAGGACGTTTGCCCAATAGGATAACATTGTATAGCTGTTTTGCAGTTGCAATATTGGACAGTATTCCTGTCCTTTTCCCTTGACTTGTGTTCCCTGTGGTGTTCAGTAGATGGCAGCAACATTATGAAATTGTGTGTGTCTGTAATACCGCACCTTAAGTTGTTGACAGTCTTGCTACAGTGAGTAAGTGGTGTCCACATCTGTTTTAGATTTAAAACCACTTTTCCTTTCTGCAGTTAAAGAGAAGCTCACTGCCGATCCAGACAGCGAAGTTGCCACAACCAGTTTACGAGTCTCCCTTATGTGCCCAGTAAGTGCTGCCTCCATCCATCTGGTCTCCGTATGCACACCCACTTTTGGACATTTATTACATTTTATTTACTCTTCTCATCACCCATAATTTATGTGCAGCTTGGGAAGATGCGTCTCACGGTGCCATGTCGAGCAGTGACCTGCTCCCACCTCCAGTGTTTCGACGCGGCACTCTACCTGCAGATGAATGAGAAGAAGCCCACCTGGATCTGTCCCGTGTGTGACAAGAAGGCCACTTATGACAGCCTCATTATAGATGGGTGAGCTACACGGTTATGACTTGTTGGCCATATTTAATTTGTTGTGACGAGCAGTTGTTTTAACAAGCCCTCCCCCCTCTTAGACTCTTCATGGAGATCTTGAACGATTGTTCGGATGTCGACGAAATAAAATTCCAAGAGGATGGGACGTGGTGTCCAATGAGACCAAAGAAGGAGTCCCTGAAAGTGTCGTCACCATCCATCACCAAAGTTGAAAGTGAGGAGTCCATACATTTGCTTGCAATAACAACTATCTCATGTATTCCAACATTATTCAGTTACAACTGAATCATCAATTCCACATCAAGAGTTAAAAGTAGTAACCCTATGTGTACCTGGCAGGTTCTGCACCTGTGCGGCAGTGTGCAGTGGTGCCACACGGGGAGGTGAGCAGCTCTAAGAAAGCTGATGTGATTGACCTGACCCTGGACAGCTCCTCAGAGGAAGAGGAGGAAGTGGACCCTCCCCACAAGAGACGCTGCCTTTACATGTCCAAAACTGAGGAGATGCATGGAAAGGGGTGAGCTGTCTGACAAACAACTGAAACAACCAGCTCACTCATTTTTACAGTGTGCTTTTTTGTATTAAATCATGTAATTGTTAGCATTTGGCTAGAGTGCAAATGTAGGTATATAGTTCCAAGTGTAAATAAGGAATTGATTGGGTTTCTAAGTGCGTTTAGTAGGGGAAATCTGAAGGTGTTCATGAAGTTTTGTGCTCTTTATTCAGGGTGTTGGCCTACCAGCCCTCAGCTATGCGGGTGCCAAATGTGCAGAGTCTGGACCCGTCTTACCTCTCATCCTCCTTGGCAGACTATGCAGCTCCATTCCATCACTCATCGCTGTCCAATATCCCTTCAGATATGCAAGGTTGGTAAGCCTCTGTTATCCTCTCAGTTATTGATTGTTTTTTCTCTCTTCTGCTAAATGTTGATTTAATCTCAAAGTCGGTAGAATACAACTTTATCATTTTCGTTTTTATCCTTTAGGTCTGGACTTATTTTCTTTAATTCAAGGAGACCCACAGGTATGTTATGTTTTCACTGTTATTTATAATCTTTGACCACATTCAAAGGTAAATCCTGTAACTGGGAGAAAAACAGTATACCTGTTAATTGGCTAACTATGGCATGGTCAATTATCACTTCTGAGCATGTGCTGTTAAATGATGGAGAAGTATTTACAGCCGCGGAAAAAATTAAGAGACCACTTCAAAATTATCAGTTTCTCTGGTTTTATTATTTATTGGTATGTGTTAAAGTAAAATGTACATTTTTGTTTTATTCTATAACCTACTGGCAACATTCCTACCAAATTTCAAATAAAAATATTGTCATTTAGATAATTTATTTGCAGAAAAATGACAATTGGTCAAAATAGCAAAAAAGATGCAGTGTCTTCAGATCTCGAATAATGCAAAGAAAGCAAGCTCATATTCATTTTTAAACTACACAATACTAATGCTTTAACTTAGGAAGAGTTCAGAAATCAATATTTGGTGGAATAACCTTGATTTAAAATCACAACTTTCATGTGTCTTGGCATGCTCTCCACCAGTCTTTCACATTGCCGTTGGGTGACTTTATGCTACTCCTGGCGCAAGAATTCAAGCAGCTCGGCTTCTTTTCATGGCTTGTGACCATCCATCTTCCTCTTGATCACATTTCAGAGGTTTTTTATGGGATTCAGGTCTCGAAATTGGGCTGGCCATGACAGGGTCCTGATCTGGTGGTACTCCATCCACACCTTTACTGGCCTGGCTGTGCGGCATGGAGCATTGCCCTGCTGGAAAAAACACTTCTCAGAGTTGGGGAACATTGTCAGAGCAAAAGGAAGCAAGTTTTTCTTCCGGGACAACGTTGTACTTTACCTGGCTGAGGTTTGTAAAAGACCATAAGGATTGAAAAAAAGCGGACTGGAGGGTCTTCTAGTTCGTCTTCTCTGATGAGTCCAATTTTCAGCTTTGCCCAACACATGGTCGTCTGATGGTTAGACGGAGACCTGGAGAGGCCTTCAAGCCACAGAGTCTTGCACCTACTGTGAAATTGGACTCATCAGAGAAGACGAACTTAGAAGAACCTCCAGTCCGCTTTTTTCAATCCTTATGGTCTTTTACAAACCTCAGCCAGGCAAAGTACAACGTTGTCCCGGAAGAAAAACTTGCTTCCTTTTGCTCTGACAATGTTCCCCAACTCTGAGTGTTTTTTCCAGCAGGGCAATGCTCCATGCCACACAGCCAGGCCAGTAAAGGTGT
Source organism: Sprattus sprattus (assembly GCF_963457725.1). NCBI lineage: Eukaryota > Metazoa > Chordata > Actinopteri > Clupeiformes > Clupeidae > Sprattus > Sprattus sprattus. The sequence goes on from NC_137913.1 coordinate 22,414,636, forward strand.
GGATGGAGTACCACCAGATCAGGACCCTGTCATGGCCCGCCCAATTTCGAGACCTGAATCCCATAAAAAACCTCTGAAATGTGATCAAGAGGAAGATGGATGGTCACAAGCCATGAAAAGAAGCCGAGCTGCTTAAATTCTTGCGCCAGGAGTAGCATAAAGTCACCCAACGGCAATGTGAAAGACTGGTGGAGAGCATGCCAAGACACATGAAAGTTGTGATTTTAAATCAAGGTTATTCCACCAAATATTGATTTCTGAACTCTTCCTAAGTTAAAGCATTAGTATTGTGTAGTTTAAAAATGAATATGAGCTTGTTTTCTTTGCATTATTCGAGATCTGAAGACACTGCATCTTTTTAGCTATTTTGACCAATTGTCATTTTTCTGCAAATAAATGATCTAAATGACAATATTTGTATTTGAAATTTGGTAGGAATGTTGCCAGTAGGTTATAGAATAAAACAAAAATGTACATTTTGCTTTAACACATACCAATAAATAGTAAAACCAGAGAAACTGATAATTTTGAAGTGGTCTCTTAATTTTTTCCGCGGCTATATGTCTTATATTTCATGTGGTGTGTTGCCCTCTGTTCAGCAGCATTACCGGGCGCCCATGTTCCTGGACAACCTCTCCAGCAGCCTCCAGAGTGCCACCACCAGTGGGAGCCTGGTGTCCTCCTCGAGTCAGTACGAGACGGTCGCCACCACACACAGCGCCAGCTCCAGCCACGAGACGGGCGTCATCACAGGGGGCACGGCTACCAGCATCTCCGACATCATCTCATTAGACTGAGGTTCAAGCAAAGCCTACTTCTCACGCTCCACTAGTCTGGAGCAGAAGGACCCCTCTAAAGATCCCCCATCATGAGGCCCAAGAGCTTATCCCGGTGTCACTCACCGCACCAGCCAAGGGTTAATCGTAATGTGACGAGGACGGTTTTGTTTTGTTTTTGTACGTTGCCTTTCTGATTGGACAGGCAGAGCTCACACGCCTTGAGTGTAAGGACGATAAATGCTGGACACATCGCGATCATGCTCAAAGCCCATGCAGCTCTGGGAATTTTCACCGCAGGCTCTCTTTGGCAGCTGTCTTTTGATTTATGCAGTGATATTTTCTCATTCTTTTGGTCCTACTTTTAGTTGTAGCAATAAAACCTGTTTTGTCATTTAAATATTGCACATTTATGTAAAAAATGTTCATGGTCCAGTTTGTGCCCTCGTTGGATGTTTTTCGTTTTTTTTAATCGTTCGTTCCTGGTTTATTTTATATGTAGATATGTGAAAAAACCTTTTGTATGACATCACATGCTATGTTGTTTTTCACCAAGAGACTTAAAGGGCCAACAGTACTTCGCTGTTGAAGCTATTCAAATAATTTTACACGCACAAAAAAAGCGTGTGTTTCCACACTACAGTTGGAAACGGCTCTTTCCTTATCCTAGCTGTATAGTGTACTTGATGGCATACTAAGAGGATACTTGACTAGTGAAGTTGGACATGACGTAACATGGGATGCCAGCTTGCACCATCACGCTGTCAAATTTGAAACATTGTAATAACATTGTGTGTACCCTCTACCAGCAAACATTATAATGTCAAAAGGGATTCAATCTGTCATAATCTGTAAAAAGCAAACAGAATGATCTGTAGTCACATGGTTATGAGCATATGTCGTTCTTATTGCATCACTGACATATGAGCGCCACATAAAATGTAACCGATTTGATAAACGGTGCCACTCCAAAAAAAATCCCAAATGTCTTACTGGATATGAGCCATGAATTTAATTACAAGTGAAAGCATGTCTACATTTAGTTGTTTTGGATAAAAAAAAATCTCACTCGAGCCCTTCTTTAAAATTGTCTATAAAATGAAATGCCCTCATTTTGTCATCATTGACTGCCTGTAACAGATTTTGTATCAGGATCAATTGGGTAATACAAGCCGTCACAAGCCTTGTCAACTTATGGAATTAACTCAATGGTTTCTGTTGTGCTTTCATAGCAATTTGTTACAAGACACAAGGTTTAAACACCATCTAGGCTAACTGTAAGCATGGAAGTCCGGTTGTCTTTATAATTATAAATTGGCCATGGAAAAACACAAAGTAAGGTGCTAAGTTTTATTTGCTGTTGATATTACAGTACTTAACACTTCTTTTTAGTTTTCTACTGTAAACGTTCACCCTTACAGTTCTGTTTTATTTTCAGTTTCTTTTTATTATTTTACATTTAACCAGTAAGATCTGCATTGATTCATTGTGGACTGTCATGAGATTCATTGTGGACTGTCATGGTGATCACAGTTTGTCCAGGAAGTTGTCGAGAGCTGGGATTCCTTCCTTCAAGCCCTTGCGTTTACGTGTCTCGGTCACAACCTGGCATGGCTTGCTAGCAACGTCCCAGGGATCACCTGGGAGAATCTGCCAGTGGTCAAAGACGCATTGGGGGAAAGCTTGGCCACCTGTGTTGGACCTCAAGTCTGCTGTGAACCCTGTTGGAAAATAAATATTTATATGTAACATGCTTGAAGTCTTATGTCATGCACTTTTCTTGCCTTCATCTCACCGTTTGGGGATGACTGGTAGTACATGATCAAACTTACCGAATGACTCGTTTACAGGGAGGTAGGCCTTGACAATAAAAATAGGCGTTCCTGCAACTTGGGACTCCTCAAACACGTGCCCTCGTTTCCTATTCAGCACACCGTAGATTCCTCCAACAACTTGCTCTGGACACTATAAAGACAAAAGGAAGATCAATTTAACAGCAATATATATGCCTCTATATGCATCTATATGTACTTGAATCCCTGTCCTGGTACTTTTAAAGTACTTCACACATTGTACATAAGGTGTAGGTGTATGTGTGCCACACTGATGGAACTGACCTGGATCTCCACCAGATAAATGGGTTCCATCAGCCTTGGTTGTGCTGTCAACGCAGACGCGTACAGAACCCTGCGGGCTGTGGGAATGATCTGGCCACCACCTCTATGGATGGCATCAGCATGGAGAGTTACATCATGAATGTCGAATCGCACAGCACGCATGTTCTCCTCACAGAGGACACCCTAAAAGATGAGAACGTGCATGCGTTAAGAGCCTGTCCTCAACAAACACTGAGATATGGATAACATTGATCACATCATTGTAGAGAATGTATGCTGAAATATTATTTTGAAATGGTGTGTGTCTAACTCACTTCTTTGGTTGCCCACTGGAAACCTGCCACGACGCTGTCTTTGATCTCATTCAGGTACTGAACTCCCTTGGTCACATCCATCAAGAGGTTGGGTCCAGTACCGTCAGGGCCAAAGCACCAAATCTTGCGAGCCTCTGCCACATCCCACTCATACTTATCAGCCAGGAAACGAGCACGCGTTTTCAGCTCCTGTCGTGGGGCCACGTCGCCCTTGTCAATGTCCTCGGCCAACCCATCGGGGAAAGGTCTGGCCTTCATGTACACGCGGTTGTGTTTGTTGGGGGATTTGGACAGGCAAACTTGATCGGAGTCCTCGCTCACTGTCTCACGGTATGACACTACTGGGTCAGATTTCTGTAAAGAATAAAGAAATGATGACAGCTCTGGTTAATGCTTTTCATCTGTCATGACCTAATTTCAAATTGAGGTACACAATACGTTTTCCAACCTTGAGAGGAATACAGGCATGGTCTTCCTCAAGATCCTTTAAGCAGATCTCCAGATGCAACTCCCCAGCACCAGCCACAATGTGTTCACCAGACTCCTCAATGATACACTGAAGACGAATCAGAAGAAGAATTCACTTCAACATCTCAACATATGTTTTACCTATATGACCAGGCTACAGGCATTTCATCCTACTAACCTGAACCATAGGGTCAGACTTGGCCAGGCGCTTAAGGCCCTCCACCAGCTTGGGCAGGTCAGCGGGGTTCTTGGCCTCCACAGCCACTCTCACCACAGGACTGACACTGAACTTCATGACGCGCATGTTGTGTGCGTGCTCAAATGTGCTGATGGTGCCTGTCTTCACTAGGTACTGATCAACTCCAACCAGACCAACAATGTTTCCACAGGGCACATCCTCGATGGGCTCCGTATAACGTCCCATCATGAGAATGGTTCTGTGTTAAGAGGAATCAGGAGATGTTTGTTGGAGAATGGCTCAAAAGACTAATGGCTACCCTAATGTTCTGTAAGTTAAACGCAAAAGTTAACAACACACTCTGTTCTTTACATGAAGCAGATAATACTGGCAATTTCGATTTGTATGTGGTCTTAGATTCTAGAGGACAAACCTCTGGATTGGCTTCAAATACAGATCCTCCTTCTTGCCAGGTGTGTAGTTTGGCCCCATGATGCGAACTTTCTGCCCTGTGCTAACCGTGCCAGAGAAGACACGACCAAAGGCATAGAACCGGCCCTTGTCGGTGGTGGGCACCATTTTGGAAATGTACATCATCAGAGGGGCTTTGGCATCACAGTTTTTAACACCTGTTGGAAAACAATATGGGCACATTTGGGTTTGTAAAATGGTAAATGGTACCCTATAGCTCTCCAGTCTAGTTTATTTTGAATGAGTTACAATGACCGTGGAGAATCAGTGTTAGCGTGTCTGGTCATATCAGGCTAGGTAAATCAGACTAGGGCTGCACTCACCCATTGCAGCCTCGTCGTCTAAGGGACCCTCATAGAGCAGCTCGCAGCGGTACTTCTGGGCTGTGACGGGTGAAGGCAGGTGAATGGTGATCATCTGGAGGAGGGCATCACCTGCTGGCAGCCAGCGACGCATAACCGCCTGGAGGGCAGAAGCCGCCCAGCGTAAAGAAAGACTGTTAATGTCTATACACGTTGATGCATACCAATGTCAGTTTTAGAGAACTTTTTTTCTTTCATGCTCACCTTGAGAAGTTGTTTCCCTTCTTTTTCCCTGTCCTCGGCATCAAGCTTCACGTCAAGTTTCTCAATTAGCTTCGCGATTTCCTCCTTCTTGAAACCCATGATGGCATCGAAAACCTTCACAAAACAAAACAAAGGAATTAGTGAATTTTCATTGGGAAAGGTTAAGGCCAGTGTTATCCAAAGCAGAAACTGATTCAGCAGGATGATATGGGTGTTTCAGTAAATGGTTAGTTAAACACAGACCTTAAAAATAGGATCCAAGACAAGTTGGCAGAATGTGCGAGGGATTTTCTTGCCCTCTGCATTGGTGTCGGTTTTGCAGAACTTCCCATTAGATGGATCAAAGTATCTAAACGAACCATTAAATATGAACAATGAAACACTAAAAATGTATTACTCATTAAGATAAAGCACTAGCACATTAACCACCAACACCTTAGTCACTATGATGAAATTTGACTAAACGTGTGTGTATGTTATGTAAATGAAAACCACCACTGAACACATACCATTGTACACATTATTTTAGAATATTTATAACTAAAACATACTTGTCTCCCCAGAGCTTCTTCATCATGTCCTCCACTTTCCTGGCACGCTCTGCGGGTGGGAGTGGGGCTTTCTTGGCAGCAAATTTGCCCACGTACATCTCTGCAAACTGCTTCAGAGTGAATGCCCAGCCATGAAGACCTGAGCCAAATCCAACTGTTCCCTCCACAGGGTCAACCTGGAGTTCAGACAGGAGCCAAGATGCAGGAATCACAAATTATTATACATACTATGAACATAGGAGACTACAAGCCTCTGGTTTATGAATCATCTTAATATCTAGACTAATAGGTCAGCTCTAATCTCGTAGCTGCCTTGCAATGCCATTACTTGTTGTATGGATAGGAGAAAAAAAATGTGTTTAATACTTAATGAAACATACACATTTTAGTGCATGACTGTGTTTGCTTGTAAAATATTAAACATTTAAAAAAAACAATAGAGTAAATGAATGTACACTTTCATGAAGGATAAGCTTGATAGTGGCTTTTGGACAGTGGTGTAAAGGCTGCTTATTCAGAGCTGCTGACCATGATTTTGCCCATTATACCAGCCTCCCCCTCTCCATAGGTAGCGATGATGACGTTCACATTCTCCACAATGCGCTGGAAGGTCTGGAAAAGTTCATCTGTTCCCAACTGCAGCTCAAGCAAGGCACGGTCCATCTTGTTCATCATCAGGACAGGCTTGATCCTCTCTGCGATGGCCTGCCTCAAAACAGTCTCCGTTTGCACACAAACACCTACCAGAGATGAAGAGAGAGAGACAGAGAAAGAGAGAGAGAGAGAGAGAGAGAGAAAGAGAGAGACAGAGAGAGAGAGGGAGAAAGAGAGAGAGATTGGGGATGACAGTTATGAGTTTAAATATTTTATATGTTGCTATAATTTGTATAAATACAAATATTGGTTGATTTTATGCTCAGCCTAAATTTCGGTTTAAATTTAGCGAAGCAGTGATCCAGTTCATTTGCGATGATCTTTTGATCATGTGAGATGCAGTGCACCTTTCCCATGCTGATAATGAGCAGCTTCTCAATACCAATCTGACAGTCATCTGAAAGCTTTTTTTATCCAGTTAGTTTGCATAAATACAAGTTAGTTGATCTTACCACAGCAAATGTAATACTCAGCCCAAATCTCAGTTGGTATTGAGGGAGGAAGAAGTTGTCACAGTGCAGTGATCCAGTTTACTTGTGATGATCTATTGATCATCTGTGATGCAGTGCACCTTTCCCGTGCTGATAATATGCAAATTCTCAATACCAATCTGTCAGTCATCTAAAAGCTTTTTTTACCCAAATATATGCCAACAGCATCGTGTTCAGTGCACTACTGTGTGACACATGCATGTCTTGTTTGCTTAGCAGTATGAGAGGCTGAAGGCTTACAGTGCACAGCTATAGCACACACATAACCCGCAGGCCAGTACCATCATACCTGATACACAGTCTACTACTACAAGAGCACCGTCAGTGACGCGCAGAGCAGCAGTCACTTCGGAGGAGAAATCGACGTGACCAGGAGAGTCAATCAGGTTAATGAGGAAACCAGAGCCATCCTTGCATTGTTTGATGAAGCCCAAGTCATTTTCACTGAGCTCATAGTACAGAGAAATTGCTCTGCAGGGAGGGGTGACACATAACAGGACTGTTAACCGCAGACAAGGTGCGGCGACGTCAACAACAGAAATTATTTGGGGGTTTTCTTAAATTCTTAATGTATGGGTGACCTGTGGACAAAATATGTTGTATCCCTGTTCTATACAAGCCTGTACATTAAAAGGTTTATTGTCACACAGTTTGTAACTTTTCATATAGGCCTATATGTTGTTCATATGTTGTTCATTATTTGTCAACATAAAATGTAAAACAGGGCAATAAAATGACCCATACTGTTCTAGAAAATGACAAGTAATAACCTTGTGAAACAGTAATGTTTACTATAAACAACATACAGTCAATCCACACTCCTTTGATGAAGTGATGTCATATTTCACGTGTTGACCACGTTAACCCCTCGACTAGACGCCCCTTTTAATGCTGATAAAACACCTACGTGGACTTGATGGTGATACATCTCTCTTGTTCATCTTTCCTTGTGTCAGTGAATCTGGTCTCCCCAGCGCGACCCGAGGCGATGATTCCAGCCTTGGACACCAGGGAATCGGTTAGGGTCGATTTTCCATGGTCCACATGAGCGATCACAGACATGTTCCTAATGTTGGACTTTTTGTCCATGATCTCCCGGATCTGGTCTACTGTAAAGTTCACCTGAGGACGAATAACGAGCAATATAACATAAGAGGGTACACTTGCCGTGGGGGTGCTATTTCATCCACCTTTAATAATTAGTCTGTAACGGACTGCTCTGTTTTGCAGACTATTTGCTGAATATATGCCGCAGTATCTCGTACAATCCATCCCTATGGCTACTCCACGTCAAGAACCAAGATAATTTGTCTTTCAAAAACATAAACATGGCCAGTGGGGTATCATTATATCTCAGATTTCACTTGCCCAATCTGTGGACATGTAACTTTAATACGCACATCTCCTGGAACAGTGGGCGTCAACGGACTATTTATAACAGGGGGTAACGCTATTCCAATGTCTATATTGGCCGCATGGACAGGCCTCAAACCAAAAGCAAGTGTAGCTTAAATAAAACTAAATATGTGGGCACATTTGGACGCGATGGTGTTTTGAAATTCTTTATTCGAAATTGACAGTTTGGTCTAAATGATCGATCACTATTTCATGATCATCCAAATAATTTGGCAACACATTCATTTGTTTTTGTGCATTAGTTTCGTAACTATTTGGCAATCAAAAGCATAAATCCTTCATAAAATTGTATCCAGGCTCAAGTTCAATCCACACGCATGTTGCATATAATTACGTCATTAATAGAACTAGATAGCCACGGCCAGGGTGTTCGGGTTTCCAAAAACACGCGTACCACTTTAAGAATTAACATAGCATATCAAATGCAATAATTTAAGTAATTTCAATAATATGTCTCACCATTTTGGCTGTTGGTTCCCCGGTTCAAGACAGCCTCAGTTGCAGATACCTGATGGTGTACCTCTCCGTCGGAGGACTGCGGGGGAAAGAGAGAGAATATGACGTAGAATCTCAGTTTAAGCAGCTGCGACACGCCGGACATCGAGGGTCATGTGGAGTAAGTCATATGGATCAGTATCCAAAAGTGAACCAACCTGACAATGAAGAAGTAGCTGCCACAAAACATTAACAAGTGAATCAGTGAACAAGATTCACAGTTCCATCCGAACATTATTTTTAATGAGGTCTCATGTCTTAGTAGCCAATGTCGATTTTCACTGCGTAGGCTATTCGCATAAGTCTGTACCATCATAATACATATGCATATATGTACAACTTAGAGTGGTAAAAACAATTTTACCAATAGGTCTGAGAGGAAAGAATACATGTAGTAGAGTATGTAGTGTATTGGAGATCTTTACCTGTACAAACACTGCTCGAGAACTTCAGCAATAAGCTTCCTGTAAGTAAAACACGTCGCAATACTCTGTTGTGCCGCTCATACAGTCCGTTACCTCTGTCCACCAGAGCAAACGAAGCGCTAGCCTACAGAAGGTCTTGGTACCTTTGCTGCCTAAACAGAGCCACATCAATTCCAACTATGCATCGGTAGAGAGCCATGACCAAACCCACCACCAGGTGCAGATGCACTGGTATCTCTAAGTAAACGACTTCTAAGTAAACAGTATGAAGACACACAGCAATTTGGGTCAGGATGAGTATGAATGAGCATGTAGCTTATTGTGCTATACTATGAACAGACTGAACACTGGCAACTGTGTAAGAAGTATACAAGTAATCAAATATCGAACAGTAAGACCCCAATCTGAACTTTGATGATCTGTTTCACAGTTCTTGGGATATTGTAAGGATTCTTGCAATCTCCCTGCAGAATATTTTCTTAGAGAGGCATCCACATATTGCACAGCAAATTTATGCCAGTTCTTGTCAAAAACTAAAGCACAAACAGATGCTTGATGCCAAGTTCATCAAATAAATGAACTGCACACAAGACCTTCGTTAATATTAAGTGATGGTAATAGGAACTACATGTAATACATTTACATGCCATATTACTGCTAACTCAGTTCCAGCATATCTATATCAGTTGACATACAACTCTTGCATGGAAATATTAGCAAAGTTGCAATATGGCTCCATAACAGCAGATGGCGGTATAGCGTCGTATGTGGAGCTCTTCCTGCTAAGAGAGGGAAACTTCGAATGTCTGCTGTCTGATATTTTACTGTAAGTTCATCTCCAGTTGTGGTGCCCTGTTTGATTGATTGTTGTTGGAGGATTGGTGTGAAACTAAAATGCCTAATTACGTTTAACCCGAAGTTCATTCAAACAGGAGATATGGACGCTTGTCTTTTAGACAAATGGACACAGGATAATAACTCCTTCGTGAAAGAATGGAAGGTAAGGTAACTGGTTAGCTATGTCAAAGCCCTTTAGGTTTTTGGCTATATAAGTCCACACTGTAATTCCTCGCAGATAGGTCTATGACCAAACATCTTGTCAGACTTAAAGGTAATGTTATGAAATAGCTAGAACTTTGTATTTCAGCTGACAGACGGACGAATCGGTGGGAATCATGGCGTTAAGGAAAAGTGTCATAAGGGGACCCTTAAATTACTTCAGAAGATACAAGGTATTTGTAATATTACAATTTGGCACACAACAGTTGAACGCTTAACCACTATGCGAACTGTTTTGATCATGTAATGTTCGCTCTCCACAGGTGTACCTGCTGTTATCGAGCTGCTTCAGCTTGAGTTGGTTGTTGCTTACAACACTCTTGTGTTCTCTTTCAATGTGTCCACGTTGAGTGATGTGCAACACAGCCTTACCTATACTCTTCTCAGAGGTATGTGAGCTTTTAGAGCGTCTGTACAGACTAATATGCAAACAACCGGGCCTTACACATTCCCAGTGATTAAGTATGAGTATTTTCATTACTCGTAAAATGGCTGTCTCATAAGTCATAGAGAGCTACGAGCCCCCTATGGAGATAGACTGCACTGTATGTTTGAACAGGGTTTTGCTACAAATTGCCACCACTGATTCAGAGAGTGAAGACTGATCATTCTGTACACAGAGACTATGAGGCCTCCCACACCCATGTGCAGATTTTATTTCATAGGCTACAGCAGTAGGTGCAATGTTACAAGTAACAAGTTACAAGTTACAAGTCTTTTATTTGTCAGATGCACAAAATGACACCGGGTCACACAGGGCACTGAAATTCTTAAGACAAGGCACCGCCTAAGAGTCTACCATGACATAACATAACAAAGTATAACAGAACAAAAACAAGACGTACACTCTGTACAAGTACTCTGAACATAATTTACACGTAATAAAACATATAATCACTTAAATAACCTTACTAAATAATATACAATATAAATATACCATACAGTATGCTAAACATATAACAACCAATACTAACAAATATACATATAACAGCCTATACAGATAATACAAAACTACAGCCGCGGAAAAAATTAAGAGACCACTTCAAAATTATCAGTTTCTCTGGTTTTACTATTTATTGGTATGTGTTAAAGTAAAATGTACATTTTAGTTTTATTCTATAACCTACTGGCAACATTCCTACCAAATTTCAAATAAAAATATTGTCATTTAGATCATTTATTTGCAGAAAAATGACAATTGGTCAAAATAGCAAAAATGATGCAGTGTCTTCAGATCTCGAATAATGCAAAGAAAACAAGCTCATATTCATTTTTAAACTACACAATACTAATGCTTACACTTAGGAAGAGTTCAGAAATCAATATTTGGTGGAATAACCTTGATTTAAAATCACAACTTTCATGTGTCTTGGCATGCTCTCCACCAGTCTTTCACATTGCCGTTGGGTGACTTTATGCTACTCCTGGCGCAAGAATTCAAGCAGCTCGGCTTCTTTTCATGGCTTGTGACCATCCATCTTCCTCTTGATCACATTTCAGAGGTTTTTTATGGGATTCAGGTCTCGAAATTGGGCTGGCCATGACAGGGTCCTGATCTGGTGGTACTCCATCCACACCTTTACTGGCCTGGCTGTGTGGCATGGAGCATTGCCCTGCTGGAGAAAACACTTCTCAGAGTTGGGGAACATTGTCAGAGCAAAAGGAAGCAAGTTTTTCTTCCGGGACAACGTTGTACTTTGCCTGGCTGAGGTTTGTAAAAGACCATAAGGATTGAAAAAGCGGACTGGAGGTTCTTCTAAGTTCGTCTTCTCTGATGAGTCCGATTTCACAGTAGGTGCAAGACTCTCTGGCTTGTAGGCCTCTCCAGGTCTCCGTCTAACCATCAGACGACCATGTGTTGGGCAAAGCTGAAAATTGGACTCATCAGAGAAGACGAACTAGAAGACCCTCCAGTCCGCTTTTTTCAATCCTTATGGTCTTTTACAAACCTCAGCCAGGCAAAGTACAACGTTGTCCCGGAAGAAAAACTTGCTTCCTTTAGCTCTGACAATGTCCCCCAACTCTGAGAAATGTTTTTTCCAGCAGGGCAATGCTCCATGCCACACAGCCAGGCCAGTAAAGGTGTGGATGGAGTACCACCAGATCAGGACCCTGTCATGGCCAGCCCAATTTCGAGACCTGAATCCCATAAAAAACCTCTGAAATGTGATCAAGAGGAAGATGGATGGTAACAAGCCATGAAAAGAAGCCGAGCTGCTTGAATTGTTGCGCCAGGAGTAGCATAAAGTCACCCAACGGCAATGTGAAAGACTGGTGGAGAGCATGCCAAGACACATGAAAGTTGTGATTTTAAATCAAGGTTTTTCCACCATAAAATTGATTTCTGAACTCTTCCTAAGTGTAAGCATTAGTATTGTGTAGTTTAAAAATGAATATGAGCTTGTTTTCTTTGCATTATTCGAGATCTGAAGACACTGCATCTTTTTTGCTATTTTGACCAATTGTCATTTTTCTGCAAATAAATGATCTAAATGACAATATTTGTATTTGAAATTTGGTAGGAATGTTGCCAGTAGGTTATAGAATAAAACAAAAATGTACATTTTACTTTAACACATACCAATAAATAGTAAAACCAGAGAAACTGATAATTTTGAAGTGGTCTCTTAATTTTTTCCGCGGCTGTATATATACATATGACATATAATACACATATAATAGACTATGCTAACCTAATTAACCTATACTAATCTACATACATACTGAGGGAGTTACAGAGAGTGCAATATTTCTGATATGGTATTACTGCTAGTGCAAACAGTAAGTTGTAAGTGACAGAATATGTAGTGTATTGCAAACAGTAGTGTGGAAGTGACAGTGACAGTGTATGTAAAGTAAATGTAAAGTGAAAATGAATGTTTGTGCTAGTTTGGCCTGCATAGTATGTACTGAAATGAATGTTCTTTTCAAATGTTTGTGTAATGTCTCCCCGTCTAGCTCTTGAAGCTATTGGCTGTCAAACATCTAGCATGGACCCTATCGTGTTATGGTGTGTCACGTTGAAATCCTTCAGCAACACAAGTCACCTGTCCTGCCTTCACAGCTTGTTGTGTGTGCAGTGGGCTCTGTGGTTGGCCTCCTGCCAAATTGAAAGCATTCGCCATCTGCTGAGAGATGTCACTCAGGTGGGAGAAAAGTTATTTGTTTTTCCTTTCCTCACAGGCCTTAAATAATAGTGATCCTCAGCAGAAAATTACATAAGGAATGTTTTTTAACCTCCTTGGTTAAACTTATTTACTGTGATTAAGTAAACTATGGAGCTGGCAGAAAATCAGTTTAAATGATGATGCAGTGGTTTTATGAGGATGATGTGTGGTTTGAACCACACCGTCATGAAAGAATATAGAGTATGACATATCTGAGAAAAAGGAATGTAGATTACCTAAATCACTGCAATGGGTTGTCTTGGAAAACTATAGTTTGGGAAATGCATTTTTTTTACTCATGTTGGCATCTCAATCAGAAGTCATGCAGATTTCATAATAATCAAATTATTATTATTAAATCATTGCATTGCAACGGGAGTATTTCATCTTGTAACAACATGCATTAGTGCATCAAATAATTAACATGGAATTAGGTGATATGTTGAGAGGCTGAAAACACAAAGCTTTATAACTGAGTTCTGCATTATTAGATACACTTGTCTACCACAGACAGCATACATAAGGTGGGACCCATAGCAGAAAGGCCAACTAAATAGAACAATGAAAATATGAACCCACTTTAAACAGACTGACAGTGGAGGGCTTGAAGTTTGAAGTGAAGTTTTATGCAATGTGATGTAAGAGTAGAGGAAGAGGCTAGGTACATTAATTATCTAATTAGATTTGTGAAGCCACCGTGTGCTTACAAAAGGTGCTGAACAAATCAATAAAGAAATGTTATGTACTACTATTATGACTCAAAACTTTTGGTTTTGCACAGGAAGAAGTAACTGCTTCATCACAGGACCTCCGTACAGTAATTCAAAAGCTCAGGCTGTCAGACAAGGAGAACTCCAACTTGCTAGTTGCTGTGACAGCCAGAGAATTCGAAGATCTTTTGCCTATCTGCACCATCCTTCTTGAGGGTACAGTATCTACACAGTATAGTAGAGTATACAAACATACATACATACACACATATATATATACTGTGGGGAAAATAAGTATTTGAAGTGAACCCCTGCCGATTTCGCAAGTTTGGCCACTTGCAAAGAGATGTGTGATCTAAAATTGTAATGGTAGGTGTATTTTAACAGTGAGAAACAGAATATCAACAAAAAAAATCCAGAAAACTGCATTATATAACATTTATGACTTTATTTGCATTTGATGCAGAAAATAAGTATTTTAACCCACAACCAAACAGCAAGAATTCTGGCTCCCAATGACCAGTTATGTGCCCAAGAAGCACACAGATTAGTCCTCATTAGGTCTAACAAGGTACACATGATCTCAACTGGTGACGTTTATAAAAGAAACCTGTCCAAAGAATCATACTTCACACCTTCAACCTCACCACCATGGGCAAGACCAAAGAGTTGTCCAAGGACGTCAGAGATAAGATTGTAGACCTGCGCAAGGCTGGAATGGGCTACCAAACGATTGGCAAGCAGCTTGGTGAGAAGCAGACAACTATTGGTGCGATTATTCGTAAATGGAAGCAACACCAAACAACTGTCAACCGCTCTAGGTCTGGGACTCTATGCAAGATATCCCCTCGTGCGGTATCAGTGATCATCCGAAAGGTGCAGAATAACCCCAGAACTAGACAGGAGGAGCTTGTGAAAGATCTCAAGGCAGCTGGCACCACAGTCACCAAGAAAACCATTGGCAACACACTACGCCATCATTTTTTGAAGTACTGCAGCACTCGCAAGGTCCCCCTGCTCAAGGAAGCACATGTACAGGGCCATCTGAAGTTTGTCAAGGCACACTTGAATGACTCTTAGGAGGATTGGGAGACAGGATGTGGTCAGAAGATGAGACAAAAATCAAGCTCTTTGGCATCAACTCGACTTGCCGTGTTTGAAAGGGGGAAGAATGCTGAATATGACCCCAAGAACACCATACCCACCGTCAAGCATGGAGGTGGAAACATTATGCTTTAGGGCTGTTTCTCTGCCAAGGGTACAGCACGACTCCACCGCATCTAGGGGACTATGATGGGACCATATAATGTGGAATATTGGGCTTGAACCTCATTCCCTCATTCCCTCCCATTAAAAACGCAACCTTAAGGATTTAGAGAGGATCTGCAAAGAGGAGTGGACCAAAATCCCTCCTGAGATGTGTGTAAACCTGGTGACCAACTACAAGAAACGTCTGATATCTGTGCTTGCCAACAAGGGTTATTTCACCAAGTACTAAGTCATGTTTTGCTAGGGGTTCAAATACTTATTTTTTGCATCAAATGCAAATAAAGTCATAAATGTTATAAAATGGTGTTTTCTGGATTTTTTTTGCTGATATTCTGTTTCTCACTGTTAAGGTACACCAACCATTACAATTCTAGATCACACATTCCTTTGCAAGTGGCCAAACTTGTGAAATCGGCAGGGGTTCAAATACTTATTTTCCCCACTGTATATATATATGTACACACACACACACACACGTGTGTATGTAGTTGTTCTTAATGTGTACAGATTTATAAAATGATTTCTTACTATCTATGAAGCACAGTTTTTTCTTATCTCTTAGGTCTGGAAAACATAACCCAAGAGAACTACTCAGCAGCTCTTGTAGCTTTTCTACAGGCTGCGTCCTTGCCTGCCCCCAGGACTCTCCTGGCTCAGGTCCATACCCTTACTGGATTTGCCTTTGCAAAACTGGTAGGACAGGCTTTGGAGCTATTGATTTAATAAGTTCTCCAAATAACATGATTATTATTGTAGCTGGTGCTTTTGTTGTTGATGATGATGGCGATGATAATGATGTGTGTAGTTAAAGAAAAAATATCATGAAATTAGAATGATCAGGTATGGAATTGGATTTTGTTTAGGACCAGCCTCAGAGCTCGCTACAGTCTTACAGAAAGGCTCTGGAGGTGGATTTTGGCTGTCATAGTGCACTTTACCAGAGTGCACTGGTGTACAGGCAGTTAAAGAACACCCAGGCTGAAATTGAGGCCCTACGCTTGCTTCACTCAGTAAGTGACCCAACTTCACTGAAAGTGTTGGTGTCATTCTCCAATTTCAGGCCATGGTGCTTATTATTAAGCACACCAGTTGTAAAGAAATCTTAAAACAATGGTGCCTCCTTCTCTTGTGCTATCCCAGGCCCTGGTTCAGCATACAGAGGAACTGACTGTCAATACTAGAGTGATGATTATCTCTCCAGATGTGCTACTTAGCAGCAAATGTAAGGATTCCATCATGGCGGTACCCTGTCCTCAGCTGATATTGCACTCTCTGGCATGCACATGTGTGCTGGAAGACAGGTGGGTTTTAAAGCAACTGGGCAAAGCAGAGATGCATCACGAACATGTCATTATAATTTACGTGCAGTCAACTTCCTGTTTGTGTTCTTCAGAATCTTAGAGGCGGTTGAACTCTATCTGGATCTGATGTCATCCCTGCAGTCAGATATCACACAGCCTGTAAGTTATGTAAATAAAATGCACAGTACAAAACAGAGTCCCTTGTATAACAGTTATTATTTCTTGTACTGAAGCACAGGCTTATCAAATAATGATCAAGTTTTGAACTGCAAATGGTAGCAAACTTGGTGCAGACATATATATCTTAGATATCCATACCTTTATATCAATAATTCATATGCATCCATGCTCACTCAAAATCAAATAACCCTTGCAGGTGTGTACAGAGGCTGATGTGTCCCTTCCAAGAGTTCCTGTTGTGTACCTCGAGGCTGCCTTTACCTTGCTGAGGGCCAAAAGGATGTGGGATGTAATAACAGTCTGTGAAGAGGTCATCACTAAAACCATGAACCTCATTCCTGAAAGATTAGTATTAGATCTGTCAGAGGAGCACTTACTTTTCTCCATGGAGGGATCCTCAAAATCACGGAAGCATGAGCGACTAGAATATGTGTTATGGGCTGCGGCTGCTTACTACCTCCAGGGCCTAGCCTACTGTAAGATGAAAGACACCAAAGAATCAGTGGCCAATTTCACAAGGTACGAATTAAAAGCTAAAATGTATTCAAAGTCCCTTATTTATTTTGTATTAATCAAGAGTATTGCCTGCTTAAAAGGAATAATAATAGTGTGTATGGGCTGTGTATATTTTGTTTCAGATCCCTAAATTGGCTGGCCAAAGTGTCCATTAAAAGTACAGGTAAGTGTTACTGTAAATATGCTTGTTCATGTGATGTCCTTTGAATATTCCTGTTGTTGTCATTTTGTTTGAGTTTTATCATTTATGAATATTAGGTACACTGGTTGGAGACCAGGGAGACTGTGAGGTGTTAAAGACATTGAAGAGACTGAGGGGCCTGGCTCTTGCTGGCAGAGGGATCAGCTTCATGGAGAGGGGCCAATTAAAGGAAGCACTACGGGACCTGAAGCTTAGTCTTCAGTCCATAACAGGTACTGGGTCATTTTTGCGCCTACATATTGATCACATTTTTAACAGTGAAATAGTAGCTGAATTTGTCGGATTAAGCTCACATTTATCATTCATCGATTTACATGTGTGTATTCAGCAGAAAAGTTTATCCAAACAAGTTAGGGGTACATTTAATCAATATGTGTGCTCCCTGGTAATGGAATCCATGGCGTTCTCATTATTAGAAACTTGTCCACCTTGATGAACAGCAGAAAAATGTATATTTTATTTTACTGTTTACATCTGTTGTGTCATCAACTGTTTATTGTTATTGTTGTTGTTGCCTTCTCTTTGAAAAATGCTACATTCATTGTCCTGCCTCTGGTGTCCCTAGAGTTACAGGTGATAAAGTTTGGACTGGTAGAGGTGTACCGGAGGCTTGGGCGTCAGGAAGAAGCCAAAGTGTGTTGGAGAGAGTCACAAAGCTCATCTGAGGCGGTCTCCTCTGGGTAATATTATGTGTTGGTGCTACTATCATCTAGTTTGTGTCTGGTGTATTATGTTGCCATGAGTATCGAAGAGCTATTCTAGGTTTTTAAGGCTATGTTTGCATCCTGGGGAACTGTATAAGTTTGAAAATATATGATTATATGAATTCATTTAAGATTGCTTGTTGGTTGTGTAAAGTTGTTTTTTGGGGCTTTGCAGTTTTACCTTTATTGTAATTTTCTATATCTGCTACCTTTCAGAAACCTGCCTCTTTATCTTCAGACATTCCCAGAAGTCAGTTTATGCTTTGACATCAATGACCTGAAGAAGGCCATGGAAGACACTTTTCAAAGAAGAGGAGTTTTAACATGATTAGATAATTTCGATTACATTTATTTAAAGAATAATCTAAACAACAAAAACTTGACAAATAAATACATTCCCTTCATTGTTGAAATACTGTTTTTGTACTTTTTTTTTTACTAAAAGTGTACTTCTTGTTGTGAAATGATGTCGGGTAACTAGGTCACTTTCAAATTCCAATATAATCCATGCTGCTGCAGTAGCAATGACATATCTGTTTCGAAACATGGGCTGTATGTTGTTTCTACCGTTTGTTTTGTGACCTCAGAGTCAGACCGAAATAACCAAATAAGCCCCAGAATCTACGTATCTGAATGGTCAGCTATTATAATTAAGAACTAAATTGACTAGTAAATGCAGTCCAGAAATTGTGGTTATGGAAATATTATGATTCTGAGACGATGAAATTACCAATAGCGAGGAGCCATGTTGCATTTTCAGCAAATTATCTGCCTACATACGAAATCGTGGTACACTCTTCTTCTCCTGAACCAATCCGTTCAGATTTCGCTTCCGCCATACTAAAATACGCAAATATGACCGGTACTGGCTGTAGTTTGACCAATGGCTGTTGTCTGAAATAACAACTCTTATTTTTTTGTAAATCACAATTGTTTAATTGGCCAATCGCTCAGGTGAGTAGGACCAATTGCGGGACAGACTCACTTCAAACGCTCTCTGATTGGCCCCCTGAAGCAGAAAGAGAACTGATACTTTTCCGCAGCTTTGATGCGAGGAAGCTAAGCTGACGTTTTGAAATTCAGTGCAGAGGAAAGAATCGTGAAGGTTGCCGTCGGTCAATCAAGAGAGTTGCTTGAGTATATTGTTACCTTTTATTTATATCGTTGTTCGGGAGAAGCAACATGGCTTCGGGTGGAGAGTGAGTATATTCAGACAATTATATGTTCTATTTCTATTCATCGTATTTTACAGCGTTGCTAGCTAGCGAACTGGCAAGCTAGGACCAACTCAACTACGTTAGCTAAACAGCTAGTGCTAGCATTAGCACTGTATGAAATGCATTTGTGGTCAATATGTATTTCACCATGGTAATTAACGAATCTGTAGGGACAGAGTTTCGATTTAGAATTGCGTCAGTCAAGATAATGTGGCTCAAACCCTGGCATTGGCAAGTGATTGACGTCGATACCCTTTCCAATTTTCTTTTTAGTCTTAGACTAACGTTCAGCCTAGCTAGTCAACTTTAGCTGTCGTTCAGTTCACAATTACGACGTTAGCTAAGCGGCTAACTTAGCTAAGCATACTGAGTCATTCTCGCTCTCCGTGGGGGTAGTTTGGCCTACCGGCATCAACGGAGTTTGACATGATCCGTTCTGTGCCACCTTTTAATGGTTACAAATACATTGTTAACATGCAGTGTCTTACCCATGTATGTGTATTTAATCTCTACTGTGAATTTAACCAGTGAACGTAAGCTAGCTTGCTCGCGTCTGACATTCTGAGTTATGCTTACGTTAGTTAACGTCACTCTCATACGAGTAGGCCATTTCACGGCGAAATAATTTGCCCTGCTTTTGTGTAACAATGTTGTCACCCAACCAAAGTCGTAGGCAATACACCATACATGTTGCCATCGTAGTCATCGCAATACATATGTTTGATACGTTGATGACGCACCATTCATTTGTAACAATGTTAACATCCCAAATAAGGTTTCTAATTCTCGAGACCGATAGTTAAACGTGCTACAGCTAACTGATTAGCTTGAAGCTAGCTAGTCGGATAGCAACCCCGTTTACTCCGACGCATTTGCTGTGTCATTCGGCATATAACCCAGCGATTGCTAGCTAGCTAGTGAGGTTCGCTGATGTTAACCACAAAGCCAAAAGCCTGAGGATATAAAACCTATGATATCAAGGCCAACATTGTAAATATTATTTGCCCACCATTACCCACCATGTGTCCGGAAACTTGTGGTTAGTTTTTCTACGGCACTAAAATTAACTACTATGTACACTCAACTTATGTACTCATTCAAGCGTAATTTTTGCTTTTGTTTGAACAGGTACAGATAGCTAGCATGGCTAGTCGTAGTTGAAGTTTGTTCATGTTTCTGTTTTGATCAGGTTTATAATGCGTATGCTTCCAAATAATAATTCGGTAGAAAACAATAACTTGCGACCAGTCTATAAGTGCCAGCAAAAACAAATGAAACATTTATTCTAATCTAACTCTCATCTGAACCTAACGAACTGTCTAGTTAAATTAGATGTTGATTGCCAAGTTCAGTGACGTCGGTCAGAGTTGCAGTTTATTTTTTGTTTCTATTCTGCGCACGCTCATCAACTGCGCAGTTTGCCCGAAGTTTCCGTTTCTACACGTATTACCTGGTAAATCACATTGACATTTGTGCAATGGGCAGTTCGAGTGTATCAGGTAGGGGGAGCTGAACGATCAGTCTGACCGTACGCTGGGTAATTTAATTATTATTTAAAAGTGTATTATCTGCCGTAGTGGTCTACAATCAAAGGCTCATAAAGAGTTTGTGTCAATCTCTGCAGATCCAAAAATGCTGATGATCTTTCCACTGCGATCCTGAAGCAAAAGACCAGACCCAATAGGTTGATAGTTGATGAATCCATCAATGAAGACAACAGTGTGGTGTCACTTTCTCAGGTAACAGCAAGCTTTGATTTACCAGTCATGGAGTAGATACTATTATTTGGTATGGTTTTACACTAATCACTAGTCATCAGGTATGTCAGACAACTCAAATACATATTTTTTAAATTCTATTGGCAGGCTAAGATGGATGAATTGCAGCTCTTCAGAGGAGATACTGTGCTGCTCAAGGGCAAGAAGAGGAGGGAGACGGTGTGCATTGTGCTCTCTGATGACTCCTGCTCTGATGAGAAAGTGCGCATGAACAGGGTGGTCCGTAACAATCTTAGGGTCCGCCTGGGAGATGTCATCAGGTATTTTCGATTGCACTTTTAAAAACGGTTAACTATTCTGGCTTTATTCTGGCTGTTTCATATCTCTTAAAAATGAATAAAAGGTTGAATTCCATCCATTCCGTATAGCAGTCTTTTACTCAGTATGTGTACCTCTGCTGTTCATAGCATCCAGCCCTGTCCAGATGTCAAGTATGGAAAGCGTATCCATGTTCTGCCCATTGATGATACAGTTGAAGGCATCACTGGCAACCTGTTTGAGGTGTATCTGAAGCCATATTTCCTTGAAGCCTACCGGCCAATCCGTAAAGGTAACAAGTCTCTTTATGATAAGGGAACTACTCACTTTGAAGTTGTATTTGATGGCCTCCCAATGGCATCATTCCTCTGAAATGAGAATAGTCTTGTTTGTTTTTTAGGGGACATTTTCCTGGTCAGGGGTGGGATGCGTGCAGTTGAATTCAAAGTGGTGGAGACGGACCCCAGTCCTTACTGCATCGTGGCACCTGACACGGTCATTCACTGCGAAGGAGAGCCCATCAAGCGTGAGGTGAGTGCGGGGAAAGCTTCTGCTGCTCTTTGTGCTTTCCGTCATACCTTTTAAACGAGTAGGATTGGTTTATTAATGAAGCATTAGCTTTGCTTTGAAGCAAAGGTCCCACCCTAGATCAATAAGTACCGCATGGCTCAAGCAACACTCAGACATAGAAGAGGTGTAATATTAGACTGATCAATAATCTTCTGGTACAGGCAACATTTCTTAGTACTGGCAGACTGTACTGCAAGTTGGTTTGGAGAAATGCATCTGCTGAAGTGACTGAACCGTGTTTCTGTTTCCTGGTTGTCCGTAGGATGAGGAGGAATCTCTGAATGAGGTCGGCTATGATGACATCGGAGGGGTTCGTAAGCAGTTGGCTCAGATCAAAGAGATGGTTGAGCTCCCCCTCAGACACCCTGCCCTCTTCAAGGCCATTGGCGTGAAGGTGAGGAAAGAATACTTTGTTAGCAGATGGACTTTAATTTAAACAGTACTACAAGATGAAACTCTAACTGGTCTTTGTGTGTGTCAGCCTCCACGTGGCATTCTGCTGTATGGACCTCCTGGAACTGGAAAAACTCTCATCGCCCGTGCTGTTGCCAATGAAACTGGAGCTTTTTTCTTCCTCATCAATGGTAAGAATCATGCAGAACAAATAATGGAAGTTGTGGTGAAATTTAATGGAGACGAATGTATCAGTCCTTGGCCTAAAAATTATGTCATCATGTTACTTTGTATAACACAATGGGAATTGACAGGTAGTGTTGGTGATTGATTTATCTTTATAAATTAAATTAAATAATATTCTAAATAAATAAATGAATGCAACATCACACAATGTTAAGTCCTATGACCTGAGTCCATAGAACTGAATTCTGGCCAGCTGACCTTTAAGCTCCACAACCTCTGCAGTGATGGCCAGTGATCACCTTAAGGGCAGGCCAGACTAATCCGATTTTCATACTTTTGCGGAAAATAACTTGACAAACTGACCTCCCGGCCAGATAAATCTGCCATTTGGAGCGTTACTTTCCGTCAAGGTTAGAATCCCCTCTCCAGAGTGGGAAGGTTGCAATCTACCCTGCTATCAGGGCCTTTCTGGCCGCAAATCGGGTTTGAATCCGCGAATCTGATGACGTAATTATCCCACGTGAACGCTGGAAGCTGTCAAGTAGTCACGTACATCTTCCCAATCGCAATAAAAACAAAAAATGTAAGTCTTCTGTTCTGTTTATGGCTGGCAAACAACGATCTAAGAAGGGCACGTTTTATTCACTGAGTTACCAAAGCAGTCTTCTTTATGGGGACTAATTTACACTGCACTGAATTACACAACTAATATTACCAGATACATATAATAGTGGACATTACACTAGGCAACATGGATCTCATTCATATCTCATCCAGTCGAAATCTTAGCAGGATTGAACACATCTTTATTACAGCGTATCAACATAAGAACAGAACATAGCTAAATCTCCGCTTAGCGTGCTAATCACTACTAATAGCACTAGAAGGTAGCCCAAAATGTGGTATTTAATACACACGATCTATCACAGTAGCAACTTCATGAAAACCCTTACTTTCATTAGGTATATACATAATGCATCACATACAGGTCGAACAATGATGATTTAAGCATAGGAAATGTATAAGGCACAGTATGGTCTACTGTCACCAACTTAACTAGTTGTAACTTGTCATCTTCTTCTACGAGTCTTCTTCTCCATTTCCGGTAGCACCCTTCACAGCGCCACCAACAGGCCTTGCATATGTACTACAGTATATTCACCAGTTTCAATGGGTGTGTGTGGCCGTAGAACAGCGCAGCACAGCTTTGTCTGGCAGCGATTGACTAAACCCGAATACGTTCCGGAAAGTATGAAAATCGGCTCAGTCTGGCCTTACTCTTAGAGTGTGAAGTAATTTCTCGTCTAGCTGTAGGGCTGCTGAGGGCATGATCATCATCTACATTATGCAACCATAAGCACTGGCCCAATGATCGAAGTAATGCATATTGCATTACTGTCCTCTTGGGCAGCTTGGGTAACTAAATTACTTTAAAATGCATTTGCTGATATTTTTCCAAGTAATTTTTTTGCTATTTTTCTTTGGCCAGTAGTTGACTTCATGATTTGTCTGTTTTCCCTGATATTTGTTTTAGCACACCCTGTTAATCATTTTATCGTGTTTCCACATCTTTTCATCACCCCATGCTCTCCTTGCAAGTGATACTCCTCTTGTTTCTTGCTAAGGAGGACAAAAGCTATCTCATGTTTCTTGAGCTCTGCATGAAAGTCCTACTGATCACCTTTGCCTAGAGACACGTGGTGTAGCACGTTTTCCTCTGCATCTTGATCTGCTCTCCTCTGACAGCTAGGTGTCACCCAAGCACTCTTTGGTAGTCTTATGGAACTTGGCATACCAGCATTATGCTTTTAAAGATGCCATTTCTGTAGTGTTCATCAATATCAGAGCTTGTGCTTTTATATTATGTTTCAGCCATTGTACTCCCCCTGCTAAATTGACCTGGATTGTTGCACTTCATTGTCCATCAGAATGACTTAAATTGCCAACAAAACCCCACAGTTTCTGAAGCAGTAACGTGTTGTGATTTTATAGGTTCAGATTCACTCTTGAATATTTAATTATTAGTGGATAACTAGAGCTGTAAATATTACTTCCTGAGTATTGCCATGTGATGTGGATAATCAGGTTTGATGTTATAAGAGCCAGCTGTTTTTTTGTTTTTGTTTTATAGTGACTGAATTATCCTGTTTGTTTTTTTTTTAATGAGATTGATTTATTGACAACGCAGGAAGCTACAAAATATTTTATATTTAGACATATCTCTACTGCTGGTTGACCTTCTTTGAAAAAGGATACACTTTTTATGTAATGTGAATCATTTAAAAAAAAAAAGAGTTAAAATCTGAGTGCTTGTATTAATAAAAACAGCCATGTCTATATTTTATAAACGAAGTGTGAAGCCGGTCAAGATCCACCTCTGCTAGTACCTGCTGTAGACATTAACATGTGTGAAGGGTGCAGTTTCATGGAGTTCTTCTGTCTGGAGTTAAAATCACTACTGCTTGTGTAACCTAGGCCCTGAAATCATGAGCAAGCTGGCTGGAGAGTCTGAGAGCAACCTGAGAAAAGCCTTTGAGGAGGCTGAGAAGAACGCCCCCGCCATCATCTTCATTGACGAGCTCGATGCCATTGCCCCCAAGAGAGAGAAGGTGAGGACATTGTGTTCTGGCCTTTGCTACTCATTAATATAAGGAACCTCAAATCCTTCTCCAGGAGCTCTGCTGCTAAGCAGCTTTATTGCATGAGTAATGATATTCTGTAACTGCACATGGTTTTATGTGCCATAGCTGGACACAACTTAAAATGTCTGAATAACAGGACTTGGATGTGATATAACTGAAGTCTTGGATTTATTTTTTTCCGTTTACAATCATACAAAAAATAATTCACTTTTGTTACTTATATAGTCAGATGCAGAATTGCAGATAGTTTGTAAGCTTGAGCCCTTTTTTTATCAAGGAAGTCTTTAAGTGTTCAGGTCCCACAGATCGAGAACCCATGAGAACTCCCATTTGATGTTGCACTCTGTATTCGTCGCGTGCGCTGTAACCTAAGCCTCTCCTGTGTCCTTGCAGACCCATGGTGAGGTGGAGAGGCGCATCGTGTCTCAGCTGCTCACCCTGATGGACGGCCTGAAGCAGAGGGCCCATGTCATCGTCATGGCGGCCACCAACAGACCCAACAGCATTGACCCGGCCCTCAGGCGATTCGGTGAGACCCAAGTCCTTTTAACTGAAATTAATTTTCTGCGGCATTGCAGTGATTGAGTTAAATAAATTAATGCAATTACTAATAATAATATAAATATATATAAAATACATTTTTACATTTTATTTGTAAAGATTCGAAATCCTGGCAGGACCTGAGAAATGGGCAACTTGTCAATGTTATTGAGCCTGGATATCATATTCTGTCTCCCTTAAATCCCAGGTCGCTTTGACAGAGAGGTGGACATTGGCATTCCAGATGCCACTGGCAGACTTGAGATTCTCCAGATACACACCAAGAACATGAAGCTGGCTGATGATGTCGACCTCGAGCAGGTATGGTTTACAATAATAAAGGGACATGGCTGAAACTTGGCTTAGGATACCACAGGCAGGATGAAGCAACGGCTCCTAAAATGGAGGATTGGGTACTGAAGCACTGACTTGAGCCACGCCTCCTCTGTTTTTTCAGGTTGCCAACGAGACCCATGGCCATGTGGGTGCTGATCTGGCTGCCCTCTGCTCTGAGGCTGCCCTGCAGGCCATCAGGAAGAAGATGGACCTCATCGACCTGGAGGATGAGACCATCGACGCCGAGGTCATGAACTCACTGGCTGTTACAATGGATGACTTCAGGGTCAGTGTGCTTGGCATTTTAAAGTATTTAAGACCATTAAACATTTTTTTTTGTAGTTTTACTTTGCTTTGTACTTTCAGCTCAAATTATGACCTTGGTGAATTTGCCTTCAAATGTGGCTTTTAGTAGTAAATGTCACCCTTTCACCCAATAGCATAATGCTCAACGCAATCACTGTACCCGGATCAGAACAAAAACTGGGTTTGGGAGATGACTGGATGTCAACCATAAATGTTGATGTTGCTCCTTATGTGTTCTGCCACTGTGGTCTTTCAGTGGGCCCTGAGTCAGAGCAACCCATCTGCCCTGCGTGAGACTGTGGTTGAGGTGCCCAACATCAGCTGGGAGGACATTGGAGGTCTGGATGACGTCAAGAGGGAGCTGCAGGAGCTTGTGCAGGTACACAGTAGAAACTTGAATTGACTATATGGATTCATGATTGTTGAATATCTAATGAACTTCATTGACCTCTGTGGGTTATTTATTTTCCTCTCAGTATCCTGTGGAGCATCCTGACAAATTCCTCAAGTTCGGCATGACCCCATCCAAGGGTGTGCTGTTCTATGGACCACCAGGTTGTGGTAAGACTCTCCTGGCCAAAGCCATCGCCAATGAGTGCCAGGCCAACTTCATCTCCATCAAAGGTCCAGAGCTGCTCACCATGTGGTTTGGAGAGTCTGAGGCCAACGTCCGTGAGATTTTCGACAAGGTAAGATTCTCAGAATATTGGCTCCTTATCAGCCAGAATCCTGCAGCTATTAAACCTGCGTTGAGACTGCATTTTTATAGACTTGGTTACTTGCCGATTGATATGTAAATTTGATAAACACGGACGAGCACATTTTATTCGGCCACATACAAATGAGACTAGTCTTGGTTCTGGAAATGTCTTTATACACTTTCCCATGGACAGTGCTTTGCCTGTTTGCAGATCTGACTGTCTATTCCATATGCTTTTACCCCCAGGCTCGTCAGGCTGCTCCTTGCGTGCTCTTCTTTGACGAGTTGGACTCCATCGCCAAGGCCCGTGGTGGGAATGTAGGTGACGGTGGCGGAGCAGCTGACCGTGTCATCAACCAGATCCTGACAGAGATGGACGGCATGTCCAGCAAGAAGAACGTCTTCATCATCGGTGCCACCAACAGACCCGACATCATCGACCCAGCCATTCTCAGGCCTGGCCGTCTGGACCAGCTCATCTACATCCCCCTGCCCGACGAGAAGTCCCGTATTTCCATCCTGAAGGCCAACCTCAGGAAGTCCCCCATTGCTAAGGTCAGATTCTCCCCCTCTACGCTGACTGGGAGGGCTTGTAGAAGTATCAATATTGTATTAACATGGCATACAAAAGTTGAGTACTATAATGCAAAGGAAAAACCAGGGCAGATCAGTTTCCAATGTGGGTCTAACTGATGTTTTTCTCCACTGTAGGAGGTGGATGTGGATTTCCTGGCCAAGATGACCAATGGCTTCTCTGGAGCTGATCTGACTGAGATCTGCCAGCGGGCCTGCAAGCTCGCCATCAGGGAATCCATCGAGAACGAGATCAGGAGGGAGCGCGAGAGGCAGACCAACCCCTCAGCTATGGTGAGAACTTAATAAGTCTTCATTCAGGCAGTCATCAAGTACCACTGCATTAAGTCTTAAAATCTACTTGCCAACTGACTAATAGAGTAGCACTTTACCTGTCCACAGAGCTGGGATGAAAAGGAAATTATTTGATTTCTCATTAAATTTCATAAAATGGAATCTCACATGTACAATTTAACATGGGTCTAGAATTTCAATTGTAGTTATATATTCCAAAGTTTATGAAAACAACATAGTCGGGCGAACTATTTCATTTTGCAATGTTGCTCTAGTTTTGTCTTGTTTTGTGTTATAAATCCAGCGCACGCATTTCCCGTGTTCTTTGCCTCTCCCTTAAAGCCCAAACTCTCACACTGAATAAGTAGCGCCACTGCTGAAATTCTACAATGTTGAATATGTGTATATACTATTGTTTAAATGGTTTTCATGCGCGGTTCAATGTCAGATTTGACAAAACAGAGTGTTTGTGCTGAGCTATCCAGCTATCCACTCTCTTGGCTTTATCCACAGCCCTGTTCAAGATACAATTTTTTTTTTTCACTTCTAGTAGAATTCTGGTTTATAAAGGTTAGCCTGTAAAAGTATATTCCAGACCTACCAGTAGCTTCTCCACTGATCTGTCGCCGTGCTTAGAATTTAATGTTGCCACTGAACCTGAATTTGAAATACAACTTTGTACAAAAATTAAGATCATTTTAAATCTTGTCTATATGTATAAGTCCATTTACTATTTCTAATAATAGAACAAAATATAAGTTAATTTATTATTACTGTAATAATAATAATACCAACATAATAGGCATTGATGATACTACTACTGATATACAAAAAAAATATTTAATAAAAGCACAGCGGGTCCAGGGTCACAGGCTTATGTCCACGTGCACAGCCTCTACATTGGTTGCTATAGTAATGACATAATGCCCAGAATGTTCACATTTAACAAACCAACAGGGAGAAATAAAATTGGCTTGCTAGTTTACCCTACGAATTTACCACATGACTATGTATAGCCGCTATTGAATGGTGGACCCTCGTTTGTGTCCTCAGGAGGTGGAGGAGGATGACCCTGTTCCTGAGATCAGGAAAGACCACTTTGAGGAGGCTATGCGCTTCGCTCGCCGCTCCGTCAGTGACAACGACATCCGCAAGTACGAGATGTTCGCCCAGACGCTGCAGCAGAGCAGAGGCTTCGGCAGCTTCAGGTAATCACCTCACCTGTTCTATTCATAACATCCCAGAGTAATACAGACCACTATTCGATATGTAGGTTTACAGGATTCACATAATAGTATCAACTTAAAGATGAGGGTATGTAATCGGATCACAAACCCTTTGTTGCATGTGCTTTTATATACATTTCTTGACTAACTCCAGTATCTAGAGTAATTCATGATCATGGTTAAGATGGTTCTTAGTATTACCACAAGCTAGTTTGGAGATTTAATTTGATTTCAACGCCTGACTACTTTTGGATAATGCAGCCAATTGTCATGAGAATAAAAAATAAAAAACAAGTTGGATTTTCACGGGTTGCAAATAGATTTGGCTTTAACCACCCTTTGCCCACCCGTTCCAGATTCCCCACCAGCAGCCAGGCTGGCAGCGGACCAAGCCAGGGCTCAACAGGAGGCAGCGGTGGCGGCACTGTGTTCAACGAGGACAACGACGACGACCTCTACGGCTGAAGAGTGCGTGCCTGACCGACCACTCAGTCGGCTAAGGCCTCCATGTACAAATAAAAAGAGTGAAAAAAAAGTAAACAAAAAAATAACCAACTATAAAATTCCACATTTTTAGGACTCCTGTGCTTCTTTAATGTCTTTCTTTTTTTTATTATTATTCCCTCCAAACTATTCTCTCCCATCTATTCCCTCACCTGTCAGAGAAAGCATGTAGCTGCTTGTACTTGGCTCTGGTTTGTGAAAGGATGATTATTGCTGAAAGCTTGATCTTTATGTAATGTGGGTGGTGGGGTGGGGGGTTGCATTTCCGTGAATACATACCAGGTTAGAGTGGCTTCATTCTTACTTTTTTCACAACCTATGCGAGCAGCTTTAGTGATGGGATTAATGCTAGCCTGTTGAAAGAAAATTGATTAAAAAAAATGAGAGAAAAAAATGGCTAATTACTTCATTTTTTTATGAATGTAGCATATAATGTATTACAAGTTTGAAAATGTTCCAAATAAAATTCACGAAAGGAAATAAATCTGCTGGTCGTGGGTGTTTGTGGACCTGCTGGATTCTGGTGGCCTGGAAGTGGTCTATATTCAGCTTGAGCCTCCCAGAGAGGTGTAAATGGACTTCTCTGTAGGAATAGGCACCTGTACATTTCCATTTTTTTTCCCAGCTGAACATTTTTTTTTTTGTCCTCAATCCTTTGTGTTTGGTGTTTCATGGAAATGTTCTTTTTTTGCAAGGTAGACAGTCTTTTGTTAGCAGGTGATTCAGTGTATTGCACCCCCCTTTTTTATTGGCATTTTGTGCAACATTGGCCATAAAGGCTTTTTCACAAACTTTTTTTTGTTTATTTTTTTTTTTAGCACAGGAGAAACCATGGATGGGCATGTAAGGAAATGATGGTTGTTTACATACTGGACAGTACTCCCAGTAAGCTCCATCATAGCCCGTCGGTATACAGACCTGGAGACCTGGTTACTTTTAATGTGTCAGCTAAATGTGCTGTCTGCCACTGGATGTCACCCTTGCTACCTTGTGGTCTTCTCACAGCTACCTTCCCAAGTTCTCTATTCTGGTAAGCTCTAGAAGTCCAGCATCATTAAGTGACAGGTGAAGAGTTTCAGCTGGTCTTTAAACCAAACAATTCAGAGGGCTTTGTGTAGCGAGTAGCCACACATTAAAACAAGCGAGCACTCCCAGCCTCCCTGATCATGGGATTCTAGAACTCTCCACAGACAGGTGACAAGTGTAGCCTGGTATAGACAAGTTTACGCGTCATACCCTGGGCGCCGCCATTACCCTACACCAATGCATTTCATTTCCGCCGGAAGTGGTTTCACAGCGGTTGCCAATGTAAACAGACGCTTTGACAGCCAACTGTCAGATCGCTATCGTAAGCTAATAATGTCCATACAATGGCAACACAGTTTAAATGATCTTACTGGAGATGGCATTACTATCCCCCACCCGAATTCAGTGCAGAACTGGGTGGATAACATGGCGACGTGGCCAAACATAACGTACAGTAAGATTTGCGCCTATTTCGTGGACTCCATAGCAACGGATGGGAAAGCGATGGACAGTCTGAAAGCCTCCGAGGCATATCAATATTTGCATAGCGACAAAGTCGGTTGTGTCATGTCATACAAACATGATCGTTTCGTTTATTTGAAAGCAAATGTAGAGCCTAGTCAATCTTTGAATAACGCGTGGCATAATGCTTGGGTGCTGGTAACTGAAGCTGGAGAAGTCAAAACGGCTGGATGTACGTGTGTCGCTGGACCAGGGAGATCTTGTTCCCATGCAGCTGCGATCCTGTGGAAGGTAACTCATTATTTGACCATTGTACTCTAGGCCTATATGTCTTTTTTATTTATATTAGTAAATTCTATTATAGTATATTTTTTTAATATATATTTATTTATTTATATAGTATCCGAACTACATCATAGAGGTTAGAGTGTGCAAGTGTGTGTACCAAGATCATAATAATAACACATTTTCTATTACTGAAATCCCAGTGCAAACTATATCATATGGCATGTTTGCAGTGAACTCATTATTATAATATCATTATCAATGCACTGTTTTTACTATAATCTTTCTAGGTAGAAAATGCTGTGAGACAGGGGAAAACCGGGCTTGCCTGCACAGACGGACAGAACCAGTGGAATGCTGGGTCTAAAAGAAATGCTGGTCAGAGGAAGATGAAGAATGTATGCTTCAAGCGACACAATAGGAAGGACCTCTACCAGCTGCCATCAACTGCACAGCCATCCTCTACCACTCCAGAACCAGCACAGGAGGTGAGACTCTTTGGAAATCATGCAGAGTGGAGGAAGAACGCACTTGCCTCACCAATGGCAGAACTTTTCAATTGCCCTGGGAATAGCCTCCTACAACTCTGCCTTAATGCTGATACCTCCAACATCACCGATCCAATACCATGCCCACACCTCCATCTCCTAACCCATGATGAGCACCACACACCACTGGCTTGTGTAAAATGCAGAACCTTCTACAATCAATACATTGATATGTCCACACCCCAGCTTGAGGAGATTGAGAAGGTTACAAAAGCACAGAGCAAAGAACAGGTCTGGCACGATGCACGGAGAGTGCGAATTACAGCAAGCACGGCTAAAAAGGTGCCCATTCGCTTAACCACGGCGCCTGAGAAGTTTTTGTCAGAGCACTTACATCCATCCTTCCGTGGCAATGCCGCAACTCGTCAAGGAGCAGAGGGGGAGGAACTTGCAAGGGACTATTTGGAAACTCTGGGCAACAACATCGAAACCAAAGGGTTAGTGGTGTGCAAAAAGGAACCGTGGCTTGCAGCATCACCCGATGGAGTGATAAACAAAGACACTCTTTTAGAAATCAAAACACCTGTGATGGGAAACAAGTCAATTCAAGAATTTTTGGCAACAAAGAGCTGTGAAATCACAACTGTGGCAAATGGCGATAGGGTAGAATACCATATTGCCTGCAATGGTCCAAAAGGCTACTACATGCAGGTTCAACTTGGGATGCACTGCACAGGGCTTCAGCACGCCAAGTTGGTCATCTGGAACAAAACTGAGCACCTAGAAATAGAAGTACCCTATGACCAAGGCTTTGTTCAGGAGCAAATCACAAGGCTGCGCACATTCTACTTTTCCCACATGCTCCCAAAAATCGTTGATTATTTTGTCGAGGGAAGGTTACAGTTCTGCAGTAAATACCTCAGCATTTTAAAACCAAAAAAATTAAATAAAAAAAAAAACTGCCTTATGTTGGTGCCCAATGGTGCCAGCAGATGTCTGTTGTTTACATAATGTAATATAATGATGAATTTAATGTTGAATATAATACAAAGTTGAAAATAAAGGTTGATGTATTTTCATTTCATTATTGCACTGAACTTCGATCATGATGCCCCATCTTCTTTAGAGTGTTACAATTTCTTTTAACACAATTCGTTCATAGTAAACTCTTACATTAATAACACTGGATGAATTAATTGTTTTGAGGAAATGAAACAAATGGCTTCAACAAGAAAGATCATGTATTTAATCCTTACATGTATTAAAAAGTGAAATACAAAACAAGCCCACACAATAACATCAATAACAATATTATTTACAATATTAACCAAAACTAGTATTCACACAGGGACACAAGGCAAGATTCTAAACCTCATGAGGCATTCTGATCAGTGGACTTCTTAGGTTAACTAGGCCAGCACAGATGGTCAAGATGTTGTCCAGTTTAGGTGCCATGCTGATGGGAACGGTCTGGGATAAAATCTTAAAGACCTTCAGTCTCTGGATTGCTCTTTCCACATGTATGCGGACATTGGCTACTCGCCTGGTTCGTGTTATCTCCTCATTTGTCAACTGATTGCGCCTGTTGGTGAATGCAGGGATGTTCAAACTGACCTTTCTTTCATTAAGCAGGTCCTGAATGGTGAACCCACGGTCCGCCATGACCTCATCACCAGCCCTTAGATAGTCAAGAAACCCACTGTCCATGGTGATAAACTTATCGCTGCTTCTGCCAGCATATGCGTCAGATATAAACATGATTAGTCCATTAGGGGCCACAGCGACAAGATATTTCACAGTGTTGCGTGATTTATACTGACTGAAAGTGTCACTCCTTGAATCTGGGTTTGTGGCTCTCTGCATGGCACTTTCGGCACAGTCAATAATGCAGGTGGTTCGAGGGTAGTTCCTCTTAAACGGTAAGGGCATGGTGGCACGAATGGTCTCTCTTGGAAGCCAGGGGATCAGGACTTTGAATTGTTCACCCATTACGCCAATCCAGTGACTAATCACAATGCTCGCTATGGATGTAGACACATTGAAACGGTGAGAAATATCTCCTAATATAAGATTTAGTTTTAGCTTCATCAAGGTCATCAGGATTTGGTCAACAACAGGAAGGGTAATTGATGGCTTAGCGAAAGGCAACAACGCCGTCACCATGGTGAAAAATTGAACCATGCGCACTCCTGTATACAGCCGAGACCTAGAATCATCCATGACTGTGGTGCTAGTCACAGTAGGATCCTCGCATTGTGTGGCCTTATCTACTTTAACAGACTGTGTTGCTGAAAAGTATGTGTGGTCCGTCAGTGACGGATCCTCCCACTGGGTCTGGGCATCTCGAAATTTTGGTGTGGCAGGCTCGGCCTCACAGACAGGCTGACACGTTTCGGGAGCATCTAAAAAGGGGAAGAAAACACATAGATGGAGCAAAATTAATGCAGGCATAGTAGAGTCCTCTCACTAAAAACTTCACAGTCGCATAAATTGTACTACAACATTACACTCACTCTCTCTCTCTCTCTCACACTCACACTCACACTCACACACACACACACACACACACACACACACACACACACACACACACTCACACACACACACACACACACAGCACTGTATCTCACAACCCAACGTACGTACAAGCAATGATGTAACGTTAGCTCTACTGTCTATGAACATTATAGTAAAGCGACCTATTATCCCGCGGGCCACCAAAAAATCCGCTTAACACATATGTTTTTATGAATATAAATACGGTTTAATGAGTCAACCTTACATATTTCAGAAGTGACAGGTGTGTAGACAATGCACGAAGTCTTGTTTGACTCTCAGCAGGAACATTTCTAACCGTATTTTCCAATTTGTTTTGTACAGTCGCGAAACGGCAACAAAGTTGGCGACGACCTATTATCCCGCATTGATTTAAAATGCCGTTGGAAATAAAGCTCAACAAGAAAAAGAATTTACACCGAACGTCGCGAAATCATAATTCTACTATATGTATCAGGCTGGTTTGTACACGCAGTATTACAACACTATCTTATACACTTCAATACGCTGTATATGTGCCATTTTTGCTACAAAGCTAATTTAAATACCCTTTTTGGGCAGGGACTTAAGTTTTCCGAAATCCGCGATCCTGGATGACACCAAAATCAATATTAAGTAACGTGTACCAGCGCTTGCGGGATAATAGGTCGGGCTACGATAGCCTAGCTATGGTGAACATTGTTTGTCCCATCTCTAAAACAACCAGCTGTTTTAGCAAAACACCGGTAGCAATGTAAGTGTATGATAACTTCTTCACAGTTAACAGTATTGCCAGTTTCATAGCTAAAGTTGCTGAACTTACCATCAGATTGAAGTCTACGCTTCTTTGGGGAGGCAGTGGTCCGCCCGGTGACTCGGCTCCTCTTTGGCTGGGTAAAGCGTGTGTATCCCAACCACAACTCTGGAAAGGGGTTATTTCTCGTTGGTCTCTTGTCCACAAAATGATGTGAACACACAAAAACGGTGCAGGGTGGATTTTTTAAATTCAATGCCTTCAGCCAGGCCCGCGATTCCGAGTCGGCATCAGGCTTGCGAAAAAACTGAAACAACGGAGGACATAAACATTGTCTCTTCGTGGCTGGTTTGTGGTCAAAACACTCTCTATTTAACCACTCGTTCAGGTGTTTCCTTGAGTTGGTACAGCCAACTACTGCACACGTAGTTCCCGAACCACTTTTCCTAGATACATTTTCCATTCTTTTGGAAACTTTGTCTCTGCGTCGATATCGGCGATGCCTAGCAACATAAACCTTGAGCCCGCCAGAACGGAAGTGGAATGCATACACGGAAGGAGTTAAGGAAATAGAGCGGAAACGGGTCAATAACTTGTCTATAGGCTGGCTTGTTTGACTAAGTGACTCACAGTCATGCGTTGACTGCTGTTGCCAGTGTTTTAGTGTGATGACATTTTTTCACCATAATATAAACAATAAGAGGATGTACGTGAGAGTGAAAATGAGATTCTAATTTTTTTAATTCATTGTTACAGTAGGGCTGATAGTGTAGCATATCACACTCGGCCTGTTGCATATCAGACTACTTCTCAGTGCTTGGTACAGTAGCTTGCAGGAATCAGAAGGTTTCGAGGAGCTAGGTTTCCCTGGGCGTGGTAAGAGGTAGTTAGTACGAATCATGGAAAGGAAAGTGAGGATGAATCGCGTCCCTCCACACCCTCACACCGTCTTTCTGTGAGGAGGAAATAAACAAACAGCTCTTAGAAAGTGGCCGTAACATGTCAAACATGAACATGGCACTTTTAAGTACCGGCTTGGGTGTGTTTACCTCTATGGTGGGAATGATGAGTCTCTCATTACGGTTGAAGGAGTCAATCTGCTTCATGTCTTTCTCCGATAATTCAAAGTCAAACACCTATTTGGGAACAAAGAAACAAAAAGACCTGTTATCAAACGCAAGGTGCAAAAAAAAAAAAAAACCCACAAGTACTGCTAATTCTAATTATATGCGGGCTTCTCTCTCTCAAGGGTAAGTGTGTATGGTGATGGGTGGGTGTTGTAGGACAGGCCAACTAGCTAAATATGGAACATCATTTGCATATAACAGCTCTTGGCTGCCTGCTTTGAAATGGGCTAATCGTCCTTTTAAACAGTGCCTGCCCTTGAATTCTCCACATTTGAATATGAAGACTGCGACGCCATTACCTCAAGGTTCTGCTTGATCCTGAATGGAGTAACGCTTTTCGGTATGCATATGACTCCCCTCTGCACCTGCCATCTGTGTCAGTGGAACAGGCCAGCTTAGACATTTGGCCACAACACTCACTGTAATTGACCTCAGCACAACATGGGGACAAAACCCAAGCTGTGACATTGTGTCACCTGAAATTCAACCTAGATATTCACTCTATATTTAGTCATTTTAAAGCAAGGGCGTAACATGAGATTTGTGGTACCTAATAGAACATCTCCCCAGCGTTTGTGCTTCCTGAGTCTCAAACTTGTGATTTATCTGGTGCCTGGCACAAAACTAAACCTACTACACCAGTTTTACCAGCTGAAAGAGATTTTGTGACAGTCAAGGTTCAGACTCAGTCCTCTCACCTGATGATGACTTGGGCAGGGGTCTTGTTGTAGCTTTTGGCTATGGCGAGGATGCGTGGTTCGTCCAGAAGCAGGGGCTCACCTGGGGTGGCCCAGGGGCGATCTGGTGAACCAAGGGGACTGTAGGCGGTGACAGCCAACCCTCGGCTCTTACAGTGGGCCAGCAGCTCTGACTGGATCAGGTAAGGGTGACACTCCACCTTTCAGTGATCAGTTTGGAGAGCAAAACCACAGAACCAGTCTTAGATAATGTGTTCTCTTTTCCAGAGCAGTGAGCACAGATGGACTTTCCTGCTGTGTTTTAGTTCCATTATTTCACTATTCAAAACAGTTCCTTATTTATGAGAAATTCAGTTTTCTTATTCTATATTTGGCATTATGTCTAAAGGGGTGATTCATTAGATGGAGTGCTTGCAGCATGACTGTTGGGTTTTGACATTTCACTTTCCCTATCACACGGTGCGGTCATCACTTAGATACCTGCTGAGGCCAAGTATGTCTCCACCACCTACAAACTTGAAGTACCCTTTTAATGTCGAAGCAACTTTGATACTTCAATCTCTCACTTGCTCAGACATGGTGTCTTATGTAAGAGGTGTCATAAAATTGATTTGATTCTCATAAATTGAGCCTCAGTCTGAGCAAAAGTGTTGATTGCTGTCTGGGGTAAATCTGGCTCCTCTGAACCAGAAGGTTACATAATTCAATCATATTACACATAATGAGTCACAGTGTAGCAACACCATGACACATAGTACTGCAATAAAACAATGCACGGACCATATACTGTAACTCAAAAACATGTCAATTTAACGAGGCCTTTATTATTTACTTTATTGTGGTTCCTCTGTATATGGTTTGATTGCATAAATATCTGTACGTTATATAAAATTGAAATGGTTGCTGACTATAGTATCATACCTGGTTCACAACTGGTTTGTGCTTTGCAATGCTAAAAATGTCACCAATCTGCTTGGCGTTGAAGTTGGACAACCCTATAGCCTTCACCAGGCCCTGATCCACCAACTTCTCCATGGCCACCCAGGTATCTCGGTAGTGGGTATCTGCATAGCGAACAGTACCATCCGGCCGTCTAGGCATCAGCTCAACCCCCCTCCTGGAGACACAGATTAATGACTTTGGGATCATTCCAGATCTGGACCCTCTTGAACCAACATCTCAACTCACCTCATCAACTCTTACACCTGGTGGTAGAGCTCATGTGAATAATAGTTTAGATGAGTAAGGCTAGTCAGTCCTCTTCTAGGCTGGTTTGTTTAAGAGCACATGGTTTAAGGTCACATAAATTTGCATTCT
Source organism: Sprattus sprattus (assembly GCF_963457725.1). Lineage (NCBI taxonomy): Eukaryota > Metazoa > Chordata > Actinopteri > Clupeiformes > Clupeidae > Sprattus > Sprattus sprattus. Next base: position 22,452,881 of record NC_137913.1, read on the forward strand.
GAGCAGGACTATTGAGATTTCAGGTTGTGTAACCTTTTCTATGTATGCTATAGGTCATTGAAAGGTTAGCTAAACCCAAAAATGTCATGGCTATGGTGCTGACAAAACAGAAAAGGGTTGCTACTCCTAATGCCGATGACTACTGTTTTGACCTAGACCTTACCTTCACATTACATTAAAAAGCACTGCACGTATCTTAACAAATGCAGATAGAAGGATTTTTGAAAGCAATTTATTATATTCTTAGAGGTCGACCCAAAAGGGGAGAATCATATGTGGAAAAAAACTCTAATTTTCCTTGCACCCTCCTCCACTTTCTGAACTAGTTTTACTCCCTTATCACATGATCTGAACACAGTGAGGAAAGATGAGGATCCCACCCAGGTGAGTCAGTAGAGCACTTACTCGAAGGCCATGGGCCAGTGCATGAGGTACAGGTCCAGGTAGCTGAGCCTCAGGTCGGAGAGGGTCTTCTGGCAGGCAGCTTCCACATCATCAGGGTGGTGCTTGGTGTTCCACAACTTAGAGGTCACAAAGACCTCCCCTCGTTTCAGGGGCTAGGGGTAAAACACATTCCCACTTCACAAGGCTTCGCTACTCATTGTTCAGCAATAAGATTGAATTCCTCATACACAAGAGCCACAGTGACCTAGCCCCTTTTGATTCCTGTAAATGTTTTCATACTATGATGGTAAGAAGGGCTCTTAGGCTTCAGCTTCACTGCAACACCAGCAATCAAGAACCATTTTAAAGGCACTGTGGAACCGTTTCTATGTAGAATCTTATGGTTTTCGGCAACTTTGATTTTCTCTTACCTTCCCGGGCCCCACCCTCTCAGCCAGAGCCTCCCCCACCTCGTGCTCGTTGCTGTAGGCCGCTGCGCAGTCAATGTGCCTGTAGCCACAGTCAAGTGCAGCCAGCACTGCCTGCTTCACCTTCACACATACACACACGAATATTACCGTCATCCATCAACCTCACAAAATCACTTATATCACCAATGCATCAGGCATACGCTAATAGACAGGCATGTATAGAGTAGCATTAGCTGTGACTGATGAGGCTTAATAATCAGGGTGCTGCTGTGGTGTAGTGGTAGGGGTTTAATGGATGAGCTAGCGCGGTGCGTCTTGACCGGAGTCTGACCTGTCCAGGGCTGCTCTTCCAGGTGCCCAGGCCCACTGCTGGCATCCTCTGGCCCGACGAGAGAGTGACGTCTGTGCAGCTCATGGTCTGCCCACCTATGCCACACTGGGTTATCTGCTAAGAGATGACTAAAGTATGATTTTCAGTCAGTATTCTGAATTGAATGAATATGAATTAAAGTTTGTCCTGACAATACCGGCTGTCTCGAGGTACTGAAATAATAGGGAAAAGCACTTACTCATAATGACAAGCCATCCTGTGTTATTCATTGTGGGTGTCTTGATTGATTAACTTTTTTAACTATTTACAATTATTAACACACACACACACATACGCACGCACGCACGCACACACACACACTCACACAAAGATACATTATACACACTGCAGTAAAAGCATTGCAGTGCATGGTGAAGGCAACCATTACTGTTTTTTTACACTGCTGGAACACGTTTACCTTTTACTTTTGACCTTACAATACATGCTGACCTTTATTCATTCCTTTATTCTCCCAGGCAGAGAGGCACAAAGCCCTTCATCCCTGTTTGTGCTGTGTCATTTGGAAACCAAATGAGATGTAGACAGTATTTGCAACGCCCTACTATTTTTCCCTAGTATCTGAAAGTCAGATAAACTCTACATGACTTAGGCATTCCAAAAATCCTATTGTGTGATATATTCCTAATCCCATTTTTTGTCACAGGATATATCATATCCCAATTACTGTACCAAAATACCCTACACATGCTCAAGAGTTCAGATTTTGTGTTTTTTACCAAGCAAAAATCAACAGTAAGAGAGACAAAGTGCATTCTAGCTACAGTCACACAATTATCCTCTATATATAAACATAACCTTCTATTAAATATTAAGATTCACTTTTCTTACCGTACGGAGGGATTGCCCTGCAGTCAAAAATGCTCTTCCTTAGCGCAATGAAAACCTTAAATAGACAGGGGTCAAAGTCTGAGTTTATCTATTACCTAAAAGTGCATGTGATTGTCCAAAATATAACCATGAAGCTCACCGCAGCTGCATTAGTGGTCTACAGTAACTCTTGTCAATAAACTCTTGGTAGATCAGCAATTAAGTGTGAATTGAAAAAATCATCAGAACATTACATACTACACAAAACCTAGAGATTTTCAATGGACATGGTCATGGCTATTGTGTCAGTGATGAACTCATCTCTACATAATTTATTTCTATCATTATTTCAACAAATGCTTTTCAATGTACACATACACAAATGATCTTTACACTTTATGAGTTCAGTATTGGCCTCTGCGGAGGCTAATTGTTTATTTCCTCTGGCACCTTCTGGAGCATGAGAAGCCCAGCACACATTCTCCTCACGCACGCTCAGCTGTTGTGCTTCTCCACTTGTACAAATATAGAAGTAGTTCATCAGTGGGGCTGCTACATTAAACCGTCAACTGGCGGAGTGCTGTGTCAAACTGAAGTGTGCCTGGGTCCGGCTATATCTCCTTATGAAGCCGGCCGAGGGGGAAATGATCTTAGCCAATCTACACACTCACAAACTTTCCCAAAGGAACATTCCAGAAGCGAGAGCAACGAAGTGGAGGGAAAGACATGGATAAACAGCAGGTTGTTATTGTGCGCCGTCAAACACAGCCGCTAGGACAACCCCACGAATCCTGTGGGAGCGACTCCTCATTTTATATAACGAGATTATCGTTGCTCATTAAAAAGAAATTAGAATTTTTTTGAATTAAACCCATATCTTGAGAGACCATAACTTGTCTGTTGATGGCGGTTCAGCCCTCAATTCCCCACTTCATTTATTTTCATTAGAGAGTGAGGTGGAATGGGTCAACCGGGCAGATTGGTTTGTGTTCAGGCTGTCACACTTTCAACAGGTTTCAAAATGTAGAAATTAAATGACAAGGAGTGAATCACTTCACACCTCAAACCGCTTACATTACAATAATTAACAGAATCAATGGTGGTTGGGGAAGGATGTCCCAATGGAAAATAACAGAAATAATGAGTAGCCTCACATTATACAAATAAGGCCAAAACTGAGGTCCCAGCAGGTCTTCCTCAGACTTAGACAGGTCTTACTTACTTACACAGCTCCACTTGTGGGGTCATTTCCTCCAACATCTGACTGGCATGTGTTGTGGTCACAAGAGGGCAATGATGGACTTTGAAGCACAGAAATGTGACCTCATGGGCAGTGACTCTGCAGAAATGACAGAAATGCTTGCAGAATTTCACATCACATTCATATCTACTATCTTGTCCTTGTCACGCTTAATCAGAACTTAATCATTATTTCACACCACAGGCTTGTTACATGCTGTAACCCTTAAGTGACATTGGCACTTGTCAGGAGCAGACAGAAACAATGGAAAAATAAAATCTGTAAATGTTGGTATTGTGCAAATATACGTGAGTGGTGTGGTGTATATGGAGTATAGCCAGATGGGTATAGTTTATCAGCAACTTCTCCCAATCCCTCCTTCACCACGTTTTTACACCACTAGGTTTCGCAGTGGAAAGCCTGTAGAATGTTCTAGAACTCACCTGCAGACAACAGCAGAGGGCCCAATGTATTTGACTGCGGATTGATCTTCACGGCAACCAACAGTCACACATCTGAGCCTGAGTCCCCCCACCACAACCCCTCACTCGCTAATTACCGCAGCTGTGTGGCTTTGGAATTCAGCCGACACAGGCTTAATATCCCAGCCTTCTCCACCCAGGGGCAATGACATCACACGTGCCATTCACACTTCGAGATGAGGTCCAAGTCCGAGCTCCAGAAGGCTGATCACTGGGCCCTAGGGTTTGGGGGAGGCCTGAAGGGCTGTGTGTGGGGGGGAAAGCAGCGGAGGTAAAAGCTTTTCCACTTTTTTCCACTTGCGAGGCAGTCTCCAAATTTGGCCCTCCTCGCATTCCGATAGCATTCTCACATTCTAATTCCAAGCCATTACATAGCCTTTGAATTAACCAAACGAAATGCTAGAGTCTGGCAGATGGTCTCCCCATTTTACCAAGGCAAACTTAGCACGTGTGTCAGAGAACAGTAAAACATTTGTACATCATTTACTTGGACATAAGGAAACACAGCATCCTAAAATCAGTCTTTTGTCATATCAATGACTACTCAATGGGATTAATGTTATTTCAAAATCATCGGTTAATTTCACCAAAATAGATGGGACTCTGAAATAGTTGAAATGGCTAGACAGATGAATGGACACCCAGACTGATTTCTCATCTCTGCGCACTGCGTCCTGCGCTCCATTGAAGACAGACATACACACAGTGAAACAGACACAGTAACAATTCATTGAAAATCACGGTCAACAGGTAATTTTTACCAATATATTCAACATTTTTGGTTTATTTAATTTCACTGTAAAATGCGTTACCAAACACCGAGGAGTACATACACACTGTGACTATTGAAGGTTGTGATATTTCCAATGACATTACACTCACACCCACGCTCCCATCACACGACCACAGAACTGCATTCAGAGAGGGGTAGGGCCCCCAAAACACATCCACAACATGTTGCTTCTTTCTCCGTACACTGTTCACCATTTGTGCAGCAATATCTTCCGTATTCACATAGAATCGGGCAGACCTTCATTTGGTTGGGTGAAGGAGACCCAAATTCGACACGTTCCGATCAAAGTTTCTTCCATTCCACTTGGGGACGTTTCTTTTTTTGTCTCTGTAAGCATTATGTTTGGGCATCCAGCCCTTTGGCTCCCTTTAAGCTCTTCTTCCACACCAAGCTTAAGTGGGGACAGAGTAATTCTGCCAACTTTGAGCCACAATCCAGTTGCCCTGACCAAACATGGCCACTTAACAACACACCCCACATTTACACTCCCAGAATCAAACGACTGTGACAGAACACCAAGCATGAGATTGGTATAAAAAAAAATGGACTTACATCCAATGTGGCCTCAAACTGCCTCAAAACAAACAAAGCAGTAAGGATCCAACCAGATGCAGACTACCATTGACATATTCTTCATTTCTTTTTGCAACAGTCCTTACATACAGATCCTGTGGCTCAGCTGCAGTCTAAACAGAAAGACTTGACCAGGCCATGCTTTACTAGTACAAAGTCCTGAAAATGGCCTTGAAACGTCTAAAACGTCAACATCAGATACAAATGTAGCAAATGCAGATAAAACTTGTTAAATAACCTTTTAAAAATACAAACACTATTTCACAGCTCCCTTAAAAAATGAAAACAAATGTTTGTAGAAATGACAAGCACCAGGTTGTGGTGTGAAGCACACAAAACCCCTGCAAGTACCTTTAACAAAGCAGTATTAAGCTAAGTACTAGGTGTGCACACTGAAGACTGAGTTGTTCTTAGGTAACATTGTGCTGAGCATCCTCTGTCATTAAGCCTTTGTGATTTACTTCCACACTACAAATCAAGATTCATATTATGCAATAGACTACTTAACCACTCTATTGTTTGATGAACAGAGAGCTAACCACAGCAACCTGCCACCTGTCTGGTAATAAATTCATGGTGTTCAGGAATGCTCAATGACAGAGAGTGTTCAGTGTTGCCATGGTTTGAGCCCAAACTGACACAGGTATGCTGTCGTATGTTGCCTGTCAACCAAAGCCCATCTGACAGATTGAGGTCAGGAGCTGTCGACATTCATGTCTGTAAAGGAAAACTTTAAGACATTGCAGCTATAGTATTCATTGTCAGTGTCTTCAATCAGGTAGCTTTGTGATGTTCTGCTAAAAGTATTGTATGACTGACATGATACAAATGCCTTTTACAAGAGGAATGCTGGTTTTAGCCAATTTAAGGCACTCACCCAGTGTGAAATGTGATACATACATGCTGCACCCTAAAGTTAAGGCAGTTTGCCACACAAAAGCACCTTGTTTGATTTGGGCTCTGAGAATTCTTTAAGTACCCACCTGATGTAGCTGGTGTGTCCTGATTGCCTGTGACTGCAAATTAACTCGAACTTTATAACATACACTTTATTGAGGGATGGAATACGAAAGTTAATAGGCTGAGATAAGAACTTAGTCCTAATGACAGGATGTGTTGATGTTTGATCGGGGACAATATGAAGTTCACACAATTGTCAAGGCAGAGTCCTCTCCAAAAAAAAAGGAATACGCTCCCATTTTTAAGCTTCTTCGGAGTAAATCCATGAGGAAAAAGAGAACAACATCCAACAAGCTTTTGAAACGAGAGGTTGCCTTCCAACCTATCCTGAAGTCAAATGAAAAAAAAAAGGAAAAAAAGGGATATCCTCACAAAATGTCACGGATTAAAAATAAAAAGTAAGCCAGCATCTGTCCATTTCTATTTGTTTACAAACTGCGATTTAAAAACAGCAGGAGAAAAAAGAAGTGAGGCTCCTCTTGGCACCTTCTTTCACTCTCTCCATTCTCGTTTTCTATTTATATATTAGATGCTGTGTAACGACAGCCATTATGTATATGAACGTGTGTATATAAAAAAAATTGCAGACAAAACAGACAGCAGGTCCCAATGGAGTCCCGTCTAAGACTGTGGCAGGTGCTGCTTGATGATTTCCCGGGACTGAGGGGGTATCCTGTCTGGGAAGCGCACCTGGAACTCCACTACCAAGTCCCCACGCTGGGAGGGGTTCTTGGGGTGGGGGAGGCCCTCCCCCCGCAGTCTCTTGGCTGTGCCTGGTTTGATGACATCATTGCAGGCCAGTGGGATCACCCGGTTGTCGAGGGTGGGAATGTTCACGGTACAGCCACACAGCGCCTGCAGAAAGGTGGGGGTGGTGGTGGTAGGAGGGAGGACAGTTGTTCAGTACAGGAGGTTGGGGATTTTCCAAAATACCAGTAGTACATGTAATGAAAACACTGGGTTAGTCCATGGACTGCTACCAAAGCAGGTATAACGTTTCTATACCAATGAAGTCATACAAATGAGCTGGGTTTAAAGAATCCCTGTAAATGTACTTATTGGAGCCGATAATGTCATAATACACTGATATCATTGTGTTTAAATTTGATTTAATATCAATTGTCAGACTAACTGTTGCTTCTTTCAAATAACTGCTCAAAAACCTGACCATCCTTACCTTAGTCATAACTCTGATAAAACACACGCACACACACACACACACACACACACACACACACACACACACACACACACACACACACACACACACACACACACACACACACACACACACACACACACACACACACACACACACACACACACACACACACACACACACACACACACACACACACACACACACACACACACACACCTACTCTCTCTCTAGGAATAAAGACCATTTATTTGTTTGTGTTACTTCAGACTTCATCAGTATCTCCATTCCTGCCTTACTCGTTAGCCATTTCAAACCGAGTCATTATAAACATATAAAAAGTTGTGTAGATAGCTTTATTCATGTAAAATATTCCTCGCTTCAAGCAGCCATGTTTTTTTGAAAATTCCCGAGCTCGTTTCGCGGTGTGCTCTGGGATAGCCCTTGGAGGAGCAAGGTAGCTCTCCGATCATCTCAAAAACGAGGGCCATACACCCCTTAATCTTCCCCCTTAATCTTGATCAAGTTGGGTATTGAGACACCACTAGCTCTCACATGAACGCGCAATTTCAAGGGTAAGCTTATAATGTAATATATCTTATTACATTCTGCGCAGTTATTTTGTTATTGGTTCAGAAAATATATTACATTATCGGTCAGTTATTACATTAGACTTGTACTACATTAAGAACGAAAACATTATAACGTTATTGGCAGTTATTACACTAATGGTAGCTACTGCATTATTGGCTGCTATAAAGGATCTTTACAACTGATCTTGTAATTAAAACTAGGACTTTGTAATGAGGTCAGAACTTCCTCAACTGATCAACTTATTTGTCATATAGCTATTTAGCCTAATTATTACAAACTTTTCACGAAAAGTACACTCGACTTGTTTCTAACACCAGAATTTCATTCCATTCCTAGGGGCATTACTCAAGTTTCAGTCCTGACTGCTAGCAACTCCAGTCTTCTCTCCTCAGCGCTACTGAAATGAGTGTAGTCTACTCGTGAATGTTCATACACATGTGAATGCTTGGAAGATGCATAGCAGACCTTTTCGCCTCACCATATCTATAATATGTTTATGTGTGTGCATGTGTGTGTGTGTGTGTGTGTGTGTGTGTGTGAGTGAGAGATAGAGAGAGAGAGTGTGTGTGTGTGTGTGAGAGTTTGTACATGCAAGAAAGTGCTTGTGTGTGTGTGTGTTGATGGAAGGTGGTCAAGTGCAGGGGAAGCTAATTTTAGCTGGTGCTCTCATTACACAGAGCTGATGAAGTAACAGCCGAATCAGCTGAGGTTGTAAATAACTGTCAGGTTTATCAGGCCAGCTCAATGAGGATGATGTGTTTTACAGAGGAGTCCGTCTTGGGCCTAAGGCCTGGGGCCTAGAGACTGATCCTTTGCACTATACGCTATGCACAACATATTTGCGACTGGTGCACATAATCTTTTTTTTATAAAGCAAATGGAAAAAATGTCCCACTACTTTCTTCAAATGGTGTCAATTTTGCTTTTTTTTAAAGTAGGTGACAGAGCTTTTAATCCGAAACCGTGAGCTCAAGAGGAGTTTGCAACGCTCTACTTCTGATGCCTTGAAGCTTACAAGGGAGGTTTTTAAACTTCAACGTGTTGGTAAAGCAGGACATCAAAGCAGCCCGACTGCCCAGCTGCCTCTGATAATTGGGGGAAGGGTGCTACACGGTGATGACATCACTCCTACACCCCACCCCGCAGGCAAAAGGAGACAGGAAGGAGGCAAATTCATGGAAAGGAGGGTGGACCAAGCTGATAGCTCCGGCACATTGCCTCTGATCTGGCTCTAATCGGCCACACAGGGCCAGTGAGCAGAGCTTTCCCATGCATGGTCAACTAGCCCACAAACTGGGATAGCGCCAGTGGCTACAGCCCTACCACGCACACAGTAGTGCTCTGGTGCAACAGTGGAGCCCCATCTTCCAGAGGGCTTGAAACAATAGTCTGAGGAGAGGACAATCACTTGAGGAGGTTTAAATAAAGGAGGTGAAGATGGTGGTATGGTGTGCTCAGTCAGAACAGAGAGAGAGAAGCGGAGTTAGGATTTTTTTTGGGTGATTTGTTGCAATAAAAAAAAATGTGTTTCTCTTAGAACCCCACTTAAACTCGGATATACTAGAAAACAAATCAATGAGAGATAAACACAGACACTCATTTCAGATGTGTCATCTGATTTTACACATTTCTGAGAACTTTCACAACCACACCAATGCTAGAATGAATGAATTGAAATTAAGTTGAAATAAGATGAGTTTGAACCTTTGAACTCCAAATGAAATACAAATGTCCTGTTAATATTCAGGACAGTAATCATGAATTATCCTGTACTATTGTTTAAAGAAAACTGAACTGATTATTGACCCTTCCTGACCTTATTTCACATATAAACACATATACCAGAACTCATAACTCAATAGGGCAACCAGAGGCTAGATCAACATTCACACTGATGGACACATTAATAGAATGCAGATAATCACTAAACCAACACATGAAAGGTCCTTAGGCATAAAACAGCATTAACACAGACGAAATAATAAGTTACACACGCTAATTTCAGACATTACACACACACGAAAGGGATTTGCTAATGTGTAAGAAGTTCACTTAACTTTTTTTACTGAGATAAAAGTATTATATCTAGCTATGTTGTGAACGAAGTGAATGTCTATTCATCACACACTTGACACCAAACAAAAGGGACATTAAGCAGTGGCAGTGGTTGAGACATACTGTGCATAACCTTATACCACCATCAGGAGGCCAGAAGTGGAAATAAGCTGCAAGTTAATATTTTCTGCAGTAAATAAGATGGCGCCAAGAAAAATGCGGTAAATTGCTGATCACAAATCACAAAAAAACTGAAAGGACTGCTTAAAGGTGCAATAACCTCTAGGTCATTAACACTCGCATACCAAACAGAGGCAGCACTTTGATTAAAAACGAGGAAGGCCCTGATCTATTGCTGCACCGACCAGGCACAAGAGGGTTGACAGAAGACCGAGGGGCGATGGAGGGGCTCCAGAAGGAGCTTAATTGACAAAGATGATTTGACAATTGCCAGGTGGGGCGGCCGTTTATGAGAAGAGTCCAAAGCAATAAGATCCAGGCCCATTATTGCCTCTGCTGTACCCATCTGATTTCAGTCTTGGCATCATTAACAAGAACAATAACATTACAGAAGACATAAAAGTCCGGGGTATAATTGCAGTGCGCCAAGAACATAAAATGAATGAGTGTACACAGTTTGAAGGTATGGCTTATCATATTGTATGCTGTATGGGGAACCCAAAAAGACAGGAAGATCCTACTGAGAGCAGAACATATAAAGTATGAGTTCTAAGGGCTCACTGATTTCATGATCTACCAGTCCTTATGAGCAGGAGCTCCATGGACCAAACAAAGCAGTGGGGCTTTGTCGAGAATGCCTGCAAACACTTATTTTCTTTAGAATGAAACCTGAAAGTCCGAATAAGGTCCTTGACACCGTGAATTAACTGCGATTTTGTCATGATGCTTCACTGAGATAATGCATGCACACATGGGGTTCAAATGATCTAAATGTGAAAGTATATGACGTAATCCAGCTTTAATGACTGACTAGAAGTGACAGGAATAGCTCATGAATCCATTTGTGTAAGTATGTTCACATGTGAAACACTTTTACTTTACTCAGTGGCACTGACTGAAATAAATTACTTTATTTTAATATAAATATTTCCCATTACAGGGAACAATATTCCAGAAAACGTTCCTTTTATAGGCGTAAGCCTTGTGTCGTAAGTGAACAGAAAAGCACCGGCTGGCAGACTGCTGGTGGAAATACACATCAGCATTCAGCAGCCAAACAGTTGGTTTCCCGCATGACGGTTCCAAGAGGTGGCTCATTTTCTTTGGATCATGCCGAGTGGATATACTCTGCTCTCTCAGGCACACACCACTGATACAGGCACTATTTGTGGTGATGATGGCAGTTGGTGGTGGGTGTCTGATCCCTGTTTTCTAGGTCATGAGAGGAAAAACGAAAGCAGGCGCTATGACGGCAGGTCCTTAAAATGGTGGTCAGTGCTTTTGTTTAAATGTGTTTTGTTTTCGAAGAATGGAGGAGACAAAGAGAGTAAGAGGAAAGCAATTGGCCATCTGGGAGGTGGTGAATGTCATGCCATATCATGGAGCGACAGACGATCGAGGTTGGCATGAAATTCCGGCTGGCTAAAATTACGCATATGCTTCCAGGCTGCTAATTGACTGCGGAAGCCTCAGACCCACATCCGGAGACATGCTGGCACAAACAGAGCCGTGCAGAATCGTACAAAAACAAGCTGTCCTCCGCAGCACTCCTCCAAGTCTTCAGTTTCTACTCCTCAGAATTCTGGTGGGCTAATGAAAGTGATTTTTTCCCCTCCTCTCCTCATTTATTTAGTTATTTCCTTAAAGTTCAGTGCAGTCTTGCAGCAGAGCAGATTGGTGGGGTAGAATTGAGAGAGCTGAGGGGGCAGCACACTGCTGGTTGAGCCCAGTGGTGTCTGTCCTGCAGAAAGCGCTGCAGGGGAAGAGCTGCACCAGTGCAGCTATCTGCTGAGTCACATCAAAGCTGCTGGCTAACCTAGTTATCACACACACACACACACAAGTTCAAGGGACTGCATTTCAAGGGAAGCAGAGGGAGTGAAAAGGAACCGGTGCAATATGCTGCTTCAATGTGACATCTGAGGGTGTGCACCACAGAAGTACTCTAAAGGAGCTTATTTCTAAGTCCAGAGAACCAGGACATAATAGTTCCATCGCCACTACACCCCTTACTGTTAGTGCACTAGGGTACTTCACAGTTTCCACAAGTATGCAAGGTCTGAAATAGCACTCAATTCAAAACGGTTCTGAGAAAAGAGTTGAAGGCAACCCAGAAAAAACCTCAAAGTGTTGGACAATCTACTAATGATCAAGCCCAAGATGGGTCATACCACTGAATTATCTTTTAATAACGGTGCCTGATTATGTTACATCATGCGAAGATGAAGGATCTTTCCACATGTGCCCCGTTTCAGGTGATGATGAGGGCGGTGCATAATGTTCCCTCCAAAATAGAGCTCGCAATTAAGCTCACGGCTTAAAATGTACCAGGCTTGGCTGTTGCCACCCTTCTACGACAATTTCCATCAGCATCTGTCCCCACTTGGAGGCAGGCTCCGCGGGCTGCTGTGGGTGACACTGGGACACGAGATTCCTACAGACTCACACCACGGTGGGAGAGGGTAAATCGGTGCTGCCGTAAAGCCTGTCAGCCTCTAGCGCTCTTAGGAATACTGAGAGCCTCAGTAGCCAGTCAGCACAACAGATGGATGGGGCTGTAGCCAGGCTGGGAGGAGAGGTGGGAAATGGGGCCCCTGACTGGGATGCGGGCCCCCTTCTGGTCTTCGGCAGGCCTTAGGAAGGGCAAGGCATTGTTAATCACGGCTCTCCATCTCACTTGCTCTCACTTCCTGCACCGCTTAGAGGGCAAACTCACGGTCTGAAGAGAACATTAGCTAAGACTAAGCAGTCTGGGCCTGGACAGACAGACCTGGGCTGAGAAGTTCCTGAGGAGCGGAAAAGAAAGGAACTTTCCACTTTCCTGAGGCTGTCACTCAAACTAGAGGGTTTTTAAGTCCATGTCTGTCTTTATCAGGCAGGGTCGCTAGGGATATTTGTTAGCTTATTTATGGCTAGCTTTAAAATTGCAAGGGATTCTGGCACATGAGATGTTAATGCACCAAAACATTATTGAATGCCTTGGCAAAGCATTTGTGTCAGTTATATCTGCTAATTTAAACAGTGATGTGCATTCTTACAAGAACACATGCTATGTGTACATGTGCCTTTTGAATAGCAGACAACCTGAAGGACTAATCAGGAGTTCCAGTCCATGTTAAATGAAACAGGCAAATGTCTTATTTAATTTTGTGTGATCTGCTCCACACACACTTCTACACACTTTGACAGAGATTATTTGTCTAGTCACAGTGATTAATCAGAACTTTAGACTGAGACGCATTCACAAGAAGTAACTTTCCATAATAAACTGTCTGAGGGGGACCACAGTCTGAAAGACCCCCCCCCCCCATCCTTGTGGTCTTCGAGGTCGGTGGGTTATTTTGGTTACAATCAGGCTGAGACCAAAACAGGCCTTGGAAGATCACTCCAAGTAAATTGACACAAAGGCCAAACCAGGCTCTAGTGAATGCGATAATAATAAACCTGTGTAATGTACGTCTGGTCCACGTCTATTCCAAGGATCAGACAGTCCAACTGACCAAACAAACTCCATGCACACCAGGGCGAAGGGGATATCAGGACAACAGAGTAATACGCTATCCTGTACTTGCATATCTAAATCTACAGTATATGATGTCTATGTCTTTAACTATAAATCTAAATTTATATTCTAATATATTTGATCATACGGCTCTTCAAACAGCTGCGGAAAGTTCCACTGAATTGAATGGGCCATCCTAATGTTCCAATATTTCTTGATACTAACAGCTGAAAATGAAAAATGACTGCTGCCATTGACAACGAGTTTAATGTTTCTGATTCACATCTCTCATATCATTCTGCAAGTAGTCCGTTCACTTCAGGGGAATTCATTGTAATTTGAACATTGTAACCTAAAACTTTAAAGCTGTAAACTTTTTTTCCTATGCAGAAATCAAAATCATTAAAATAAGATATTTTGAAGGAATGTCTTTTATGGTTTTGTCAAGTAACTGTAATAAATGGTATAATGTATAGTCTGCTAGTCATTCTTTTCTACGATTCCTTGTCCTCCTTGATTTATTTTTCAATAATATAATGTTTATACATTATCCCTTACATATTCTATATTGGAATGTCAATAGCATAATTGCAACTGTATCTATTCTATCATTCTACAATATTTCCATTTTTCTGGTCTGTATGTTACCCAAATATTTCCTTCAAGATTTTATTATATTATTAACACAAATTGTGCCATCCCACTGGACCAAGCCCTGTCCCTCTCTAAAAAATTCAGCTCCCTGCTAAGATGGATGGATGTCCGAAAATAGCTTCTTGGCAAGCAAATAAACAAAACAAAAAACAAAGCAGAACTCAACTCCTGAGACCCTTCCTAAGGTTTCTTACCTCCTTCAGACTGATCTTGGCCGCGTAGATGATGTTGGAGCCATCGCGCTTGAAATGTTGGTGGCCTTTGTCCTTCAGCACGAATGCGATGTCGGCGGGGATGTTGTCTGGGGTCTCGTCTCCCTCCTTGGGGAAGGTGATCTTGGTGCCCTCCTTCCAGCCACGCTTTATGACAATGTTGAGGATCTTGTCCTCGGTGCGCATGCTGCGTCCGTCCGGGTTGAGGCGGCGCCGTGTGATGCGCATGCGTTTGGTGCAGCCATGGAAGATCTCCTCCAGTGAGACCCGCAGCTCGTGCACCACCGGCGGGTCCTGCATGCGCCGTCGGCCGCGAAGGGGCTCAGCCCGCTGTGACCTCCGACCCCCGCCGCCGCCGCTGCTGTGGTGGAAGCCGTTGAGCCCGTTGAAGGCGCTGAAGCTGCTGCCGAAGTGGCCCCAGGGACCAAAGGGATCGTCGTCCCCATCCATGTCCACGTCGTTGTCGTGGTGATGGTCGCCATGGTCCCCAAAACCATTGGACGTGTGATTGCGTGTGCGGCTGGAGCCGAAAAATATGTCAAAGGGGTTGGAACCGCCGAAGAAAGAGGCGAAAGTGGCGTGGGGGTCGCCGTGGAAGGTGTAGTGGTATGTGCTCCCTGAGTTGCCTGAGGTGCTGCCACCACCTGTCTTCAGACCTGTGAGGAGACATGAGATCTGGGTTAGCCAACTAATGCATCCGTCAACCCCCCATACCTCATGTAATACTGCCAGAGGGCCGTAGTGGAGAGACAGATAATAGCAGACTGGGTTTGTGCAACAGGGACGATTTGAGCAGGTTTGAGATTTGGAAGCTATAGCTTATATGGATCTGAACTGGTTCTGAGTTCTAGCTCTAGTGGGATTATCTATCTAGATTATAGCGTATCTAGGACACCACCGTTCAATGAGAATGATCGAGCCTGGTTTCAGGCATTTTGGCCTACTTTCAACAATTCTACAAACCAGAGGCAAATTTAAGCGCTAACTCAAAATCAACAGTTGTAAAACGCTGGGGCCTAACTGACAACACATCTGGTTGTGTGGGAGAAAGTGTAGTGTGCAGGAGATGGGGAGTCGCCTCTGCTCGGTCTCAGGGACTAAAGCCCAAGAATGACTGATCCCACTTTATTATAAAGAATCAGGATACTCCATTCTAGACCTAGAAACCTCTTGAAACCGCTATTATTGATTATGGTGGCAGGCAGCAGCTGTAGGTCACCGTTTCATGGTCTCCATTCTGTTATTTACAGTGGTGTCAACCTTCTAAAGATAATCTCTCCTCCACAAAAGGGCGGCAGCATCTTGGGGCAGTGCCCTGAGCTGCACTTATGAGTAGTAGCTAGTCAAAGAGAAATAGTGTACAAACAGAGACCTGACAACCTCTTCCCCTCACCATCTGTGCAGTGCCTGGTGCAGTGCCTCCTGCGTCCCTCTCCGTCTCCTCCCTTCTCTAGTCACTGCTGGTATTTCCACTCATCCAACCCTGAGCCACCCGTGAGGATCACAGCCAGCTGTGACCAAACTAGCAGCTCCGCCTTTTCCAATTCCCACCCAAAGCATCACACTGCAGTGTCATGCAAGTGGGCTACAAAGACTCAATATGAGGAAGTTCTAAATGAATGACCACCAATGCTGATAAACTTCTAACGCATGTAAGGATGGAACAGCCTTTCATTGGCACAGGTTATGCTAACCTTAGCCAAGTCAAAGCCTAAGTCAGTAGTCATTGATTTTATCCAGTCACAGTGATGCATGACTCATAGCTCGATGAAAATAGAATAGTGAAGAACAGACACTTCAATTCACATTTAAGCTTTTCTAAGTGCCAAGCACAGCGGACGAAGCATATCAAACTGACGATTGTGACACTTTTGACTCAATAAGTCATGCCACAATTGTTAATTGTAGGTTTAAGATGCAAATGATTAGTGGTAAATGGTATTCACTGCAACAACTGTTATCATTTGAGAGGAAGTTGTGTAATACAGTTCTGGTGACCTGGCATGTGAGGCATCTATCACAATGACATTAGCATTGCTCTGTCTTTTATCACATAAGGTAAGACTTGTGACGGCCCACGCTTTTCATTTCTGAGTGTCAGACACACCAAGAGGACTACCAAGTGCCTCTCTCTCTCGTATTTTGGTTCACATTTTTAAAAAGGCGGCTCCGTGAATTCACACAACTGAGCGGAGTGCCACGCTCTGGAGCTCTCCTACACAAACGGCCTACCTCAACAGCTATATATACCCCAAAGCCCAGCCTGTGGAGTGGTCCGTCCCTTGTAAAATACATGTCGGAAAGAACATGCAAGTTGGATCTACAAGAGCTAAATGGCGTCATCCCATACAGCAGGATGAGGTTAGCGGTCTAAAAATTGAGCCCGTTTAAGGACTTGTGTCTGTTTAATGTAAGCTGTGAGGCCAGCCATCTTAATGGTCAAATGCACTCAAGACGCCACTTCACAAAGGCCATTTATCAAACACTAGTAGAGGTAAAGTGTTGAGATAATTTTCTCACCCAGAGAGACTTCAGGCAAGTACAGAAAAACATGAGCAATACCAACAGTGCTCAGAGGTTTAAAGCTGCCTCACTAAAAGGTTAGTGTAGACGCTATGCAGCAGTGTGTAAAGAAGTGCTTTCCAATGGCTTTGAAACAGCCTGAGCAGCCCCGGGCCATACAGATATGCAAGACGTAGCAGTCCATTAAAATAGTAAGTGGGTCATAGTGAAATAACAGAATCTAATGTTGACCAGGGATAGGCCCGGTCGTCTGTTATTACGAAAAATTATTTGTAACATTCTCGCACTGAACACCTTCATTTATTGAGCACAGCCACAGTAAACAGGCACTGGTGTTTGGTATGAAACCTCCTCCTCTGTGGCAGCTGTGTCCTTAGAACACCTCAGCCAAGCGCTTTGCAGTCAGCTCACCCCGTGCTATGCTGAACACCCACCGGCCGTGTTGACTCATGGCAACTTTGCTGAGGCCAGACCTTCAAATGGCTTTCAAAAATCAATGGTGTAAAATAAAACACACCTCAAAAAAAAAGTGCAACTCAAAGGCAGGTTTCCTTGATGGTGCACTGAACGCATCTGTGTTGTGTGCTTGCAAACTGAAATGCTGGGTTTTCCAGCTGTGCGCTGACTAAAGATAGACAAACAGGGGCTGGCGCAGGGCCCGGCGATGGATGGTATGAGCTGAAATCTCATGTCTCTTTGTTTTTGTTCACCTACCAACCCCCCCACCCCCACTGGGTTCTTTCTCGTTTTTGGAGACCACACATACAAAATTACACAGTGACGGCATAACCTGAGCACTTGCCAATATATAGGGAATTAAGAACCCGAAATGCTAGAGTATCTCCGGTTAACTCACCGTCTTCTCCATACTGGTCATAGATGACCCTCTTCTTGGGGTCACTCAGCACCTCATAGGCCTCTGCTATTTCCTTGAATTTCTCCTCTGCGTTGGGGTCCTTGTTTTTGTCCGGGTGAAACTTAAGGGCCATTTTCCTGTAGGCCTTTTTGATCTCATCCTCGTTAGACCCAGACTGGATGCCTAGGGTCTTGTAGTAGTCCTTCCCCATGGCTTTGATGGACAGACAGCTGATGTCTGGAACCACCCTTGCTTGCTGGAAAATGTGACATGGCAGGAGGTTAGCTCACTCCCAAAGCAGAGATATTCACAGTGAATATACAGCATGCAATGAGAATGATTCAAACTGTAAGATTAAAAAAGAACAAGTAGAATGGGGATCAGTCTCATAAACAATGATTGTAGAATCTTACTCTAAATCTTCAGATGGTAAATGGTGACAATAAACAATAATGTAATAATCATGCATAAATGAATGTGGATCGTAATACTCTGCATCGAGACCCAAAAACTGACAGCACATATCAGCGTGCTCTACAGACCACCAAAAAGACACTCGGCATATTCAGTGAAACCACTGCACTCGTACTGTACTGGCTGCCTCTATCCCACCTCAACGTGTTTTTCACCACACTATAGACCTTAGCTAAAACAGACTTCAAGAGGATTATTCTACAGGAGACAGGTGCAATGGCATCAACACAGCAAACAGCCATCCCATCAAGAATCGATCATATGACCTTGGCATAGTCCCCAGAACTATGCACCATCCTCTCTGTTTATGTCTTCTCTTTTTAAACTACAATTCTCTTTCCCTGGCCATCATTTTGACACGACTGACGGATTGTGTCAGTCAACCACTGGTTAACTGAAGTGCATCTGAAATTGTTAAGTACTTCTGAAATTGATATCACCGAATAATTCGCTGTGTAGATTCTTAGTTCTATAATCCCCCCCCCCCCCCCCCCCCCCTCCTTTCATTTGCGCGAAATGCACCTTCTATACATTTACTTCTTGGTTTCTTGGGTCGCCTCATGCCAAACATGCCCTCTCTATGTGCCGGTGTAGTTTGCCGGCCGTTCGCATTCATGTTGAATTAGCTTAACAGCAGTTTTATATCGTTTTTCCATTCGCTTTCGAATGGTTGATGGGAAGAGGTGAGTTGTAGTCGAATGTTTGGAGCAGCAGTGTTTAACATTTACCTGATGGCTTGACAAATGGAGTTAAGGAAGAGAAGCATTACAGCTGAACGCGTATCACACATCCAGCATACATTTACCATAACTGCTTCTGCATCACCGTGATAGAAGATGGATGA
Organism: Sprattus sprattus; assembly: GCF_963457725.1. Lineage (NCBI taxonomy): Eukaryota > Metazoa > Chordata > Actinopteri > Clupeiformes > Clupeidae > Sprattus > Sprattus sprattus. The sequence continues at coordinate 22,471,995 of NC_137913.1, forward strand.
CAACAAAACATCGCTATACAACCACACGTAGTCTACATAGCGTCAGAGAAAAATGCTGATTGCACATACTGCTCTTTGTGGGCTAAGGAAATCCCTTGTCTTCCTTTAAACCACATTTCTCATTCAAGTCAACATAAAATAGGCACGATATAAAACTAGCTAAAGCAACAGAGAAAGGAGAAAAATGAAAAATAGTCGGCTACTCACCCGTGCCGTCAGCAGATAATGTACTCGGTATTCCGCATCAGACCAAAACCCCCCCACCCCCTAACACACACACACACCTTCAAATCTAACGCGGTATTCCTACAGCCATCCTCCGTTTAATCAGTGATGTCATGAAGTCGACAAGCCATCAGAAAAACTGAAATAGCCGGTGACAGTCCAGCTAATGATGAGAGTGACGTCGGTGAAGCCGGTAAAACAGTGATCCAGTAGCCTACCTAATGACTTAAATCAAAATGCAGTCTTACTCTTACCACCGCCCTTCACACAATAAACACTTCAATAAACGTCACGCCTATCAAACAACGCCGTCACCGAGGGTCAGCTATTTTATTTCAGAATTTTAAGAAGTGTGAAACACCATTGGTTTGCGTTGTTCATCACTTCACTCAAGTCTCGGTAGTAGCCGCGCGCACTTGAGAGCAGGTTCACATGATGCAGGGTATTGCCGAACAACCTATGCAAGTTCCCAGAAAATGTAGGATTACAAACCGCAAACAAACCACACCATGCATTTTAATGACAGGATACATGCCTGAGATGAAAACGAAATGAGATGACTTTTATGTAATGGAGTAGGCTAATGAGGAATTTTTAGTTTAATTTTAAATCTTACCCCCGTTATCCTGCTGTCATAGCAGTGTATGACACGAACCTTACATTTAAAATCCTTTTGTTTTAAACCAAGTTGAGTCAAAATCAAAACCATTATCTGAGTTAGTAGAAGTTATAAACTACTTTCAAACAATCTTTTTTTTTTTTTTTAAGGAAAGCCCGGGACCTTACCGTGTCCAAGAATCGCTTAGTTGACTGCCGCTTGCAATATGCCTGACTTCCAACTCCATTCGGCAAGCCACGCCTGCACAGAGTTGGAGTGAAACCCCTGGTACCGCCTCTTGAACACTGGGAATACCCTTCTCTCAGTTATGACAAGATATTTAAATATGATCTATGCTGCCACACTGTATGAATTGCATTCTTTATAACTAACTGACATTCCAGCCATACTCTTACATAAGTGCGGGTAATAAAATACACAAACAGCAAGCAAAATGGCCTGATAATGTGCTGTTTCAGAATGCAAAAGACAGATGATGGCTAGGATTACCCATAGACATATCTATACATGTCTATGGGAATACCCAAGGAATCTCGCCAGGAGAAGGTTCGGGTAAATGCACATTTGAGACTCACTTGTACGGACTGAAAAAAAAGGACTACATTGTATAGTTGTGTAGTAATAACAACAAATGACAAAACATGAACTGTTTAACCACGATTTCTGCAGACACTGTCTGGAAAGCGGCACAATCAGAGTAGGCTACGCGAAGATTCACACAGTATTGACACCGACGTAACATCTTGATCTTCTATGCAGTCCTCGTTAGTATAGTGGTGAGTATCCCCGCCTGTCACGCGGGAGACCGGGGTTCAATTCCCCGACGGGGAGGCTGGCATACTTTTCTAACATTCTTAATGTTTATTTACATATTACATACATTTCAAACTTATTTTTAAGTCGCACTCGCAACTGCTACGGAACCGTCTCAATTTAGTGCGTTAACAGTCTGCGCCCCCTGGTGTTCAGGTGTATTAGTGTTCTGGGTTAGCATTAATTGTTTTCAAGTAATTCACTGGTGTTCAACTCTCGTCATGATAACCGAATATAGATAACTGATTATGGTCAGTAACTTAAATTAATTTATAATGTCAAAAGTTTACTGAAACATATGACTTACACTGACTACGCCACTTCACGGAGGCTCGGTAGGGGGCTTGTCCAAAACGCGCCATGTTCCTGCTACGGAATGGAGTAAAAAAGATACGGAATGAAATCTAGATCGACAGTTAATAGCCTACATTCGTTCACGGCAACAGTTGGTACGAAAAAACATTCCGGACCTATTACTTCAAACTATTGTTAATATGCCAAACAGTCAACAGCTACGTATCTATGTACCAAGCTTTACATATATTTGATGTTAGCTTGCAACGTTGGTAACAGTAGTAAGGGAACGAACACGTCGCTAGCTAATAAATAACTAGAATGCGTTAATAATAATACAAAATAAATCATACTCAATTAAATATGAATTTGTCACAAACTAGAGAGCACCGTTGACGATGTCATTAGCATGAGCACCGATGACGTTGTCATTAGCATGAGTGGCTAGCAAATAATTCAGCAACTAAAAATACAACTTAAGTTTGATAAACAGTACAGGTCTAGATTAAGTCAATGGCTAATACAAGCGGTGTACATTTGGCAGTAAGAATTGGAAAAAATGCATAATGTTACCTTTTCACAAGTCGTCTCTGCAGGATCATCTGTTCACGTGGAACCACCACATATAGCATGAGAGGTTTGCTTCAATATGGCCACTGGAGCTTCATCAGCAGGCAGCTGAGGCAAGGCAATGGGAAAAAAGACCGTCAGGGTGGTATGAAAATGGGTAGACATATCATAGGCTATATTTAGTCCTTTTCTTTTTTTCAAATTCCCATTCTCTTTTCAATTGAACTGCAAAGTGGATTTGTAAATGTATTGCGATCTGTGGCAAATTAAAGTCTAACCTGTAAGTCTGGGCGCATCAAGAACACGGAGGACACAACACAGGTAGCCTACCCAATTTATTAGGAATTTTCGACGATTGTTTGAAAACAAACCAAGAATATATTTAAATATTAAGATATCTCTGATCACTGATACTTCACCCACACAAGACTATCAAAGCAATTTTCGTCATTTTACAGGAACATACAAAATTGGCTAAAAGCAAACAACTCCGTTAAATGGATTACACAAGCCTATGGAAAATCATGGAACTAATATGTAGCCTAGTGAAAACATTACTGTGAGATTACTGTGTATTAGTTTGACTCATCGAGTATGCTATGTATGCAACAGTAGCCTATGTGAAGACCAAGAGACATAGGGAGTTCAACTGTGGGGATATAGTAGGGAAAAGGGAATAGAGACAGAGAGGAAGAGAAACATAAAATAGAGAGACAGAATGTACGTGGTTCAGCCTATAATGACCTTTCATTTCATTCACCTCCTCCAACACCCACTGCGCTTCCTCTTCACTTTGCGAATTGAGACGGCCTCTGCTGGAGGGCTCTGTTGTCTCCCACAGCCACTCTCTCTCTTTCGCTTTCTCTCTCTCTCTCACGCTCGCTCTCTCTTTCTGTCTGTATCTCTCTTTCTCTCTGTCTGTCTAAGTCTCTGACAACCTCCAAAGGGAATCTCACCACTCCTGTCATCCTTGAAATTTCCACTCTCACAGATCCTTGTCAGCCCTGTTCAGACCTCTGGATGCATAATCTGTAGGGGGACTCCTTTGTACGTTTATTTAACACTTCAGCACTTAGACTAAAAGACTGAAAATAGAATGTGAGCATGGGTTTAATCCTGATACTGTAATTTGTACGAGGTACGATTTGCAAATTCAGGTCCACATGGTTGTGCAGTGTGTTTACGTAAAAGAAAAGGTCTGTCATTGACACCATGGAGGGACAAATTACCCATCATGAAGGACAAAGATTACAGAAATAAAGACTCGATGGCCTTGTCTTGCCTTACTTGGTATTAGATTCTGTGAGTTTGTCATGGCCTTGACATTTTAAAACATGAGAACATGCTCAAATCAAGTTTAGAAGCATACTTTATCGAAACAAATAGGCCTAGTGTATTTTAGGTGGACATTTTTCTAACAGATTGCAACCTCTCTTCTCCTGTCACAATGCTCTGCCTTTTTCTCTCGTCTTTCTTATTTCATCACAAAGACTTGAGAGGCCTAAATAGAGTTTAAGACTTAATCCTAGAAAGGATGTTACAATCATACAATAACCGTGATATCTAACAGTTTTTGAAGTAGGCCACTTCCCTCAATTCAGCAAACGCAGCTATAAAGATCCCACATCCTGCCAGGGGTGATGAGCCTACACCGTGGACATCAAGGACCAACAGCTGGCCGTGAGGTGGAGGTGTGAATGTGAAAGTTGGGGTTTTGAACGCAGCTTAGAGATTTTGCCAGGTCCATCATCATGAAATGGATGTAAGCTAGCTATTGGTCAAAAGTGATGAATGACAAACGAAGACAGCGAGTCCTGGTAGAACTTTTGCATGAGCTTTCGTTATGTTGTCCCCTTCCTAAAGTGAGTTTAAGACTGATGTTGTTGGAATTATAGACCCACACACATGCACTTACAATTGAAATTTGGTGATTTAACAACAAGTCTTCCCATTTTGCTTATCTGAATCAACGGAGAATAGCTGAAAGTGCTCTGACTTGATCTTGTTCGGATACTCCATGGCCTCTCACTGTCTCACAAAACACAAAATGTATTCCTCCCTTCCTCTCTTTACTCCCCTCTCTCTCTCTGAAAGTCATCTTTGTTCATCACGGGTCTGAAAGACAGCACTGGACTGCTGACAGGGTGCAAGGCAGAATCATACGGTCAAGCTGCCATCAAGACTTGCGATGGAAGTCACAGAGGCCTTAACATGAATCACCCATCCCTCAGTTGAGGGCGGCTTTGAGGTGTGAATGAGAGAGAGCGAGTGACTAACAGGAAGAGTGCATACTGCACCCTCTGAAAGGACAAGGTAGGAGTCAGAGCTGATGTGGCAGTGGGACCTGTATTAATGTCACATGCTCTGTTAGTGCAGAGTGGATGGGTGGATACACCTCTCCCACTACGACATTTTGGACTCCCCTTAAGCTTCATACACCCTCACTGTCTATATTTGCCTGCGCCGAAGAGTTTGACTTCAATGACACCTCATGTATGGGCGAGATTTACAGTGCAGTTTAAAATAAAAAAAGATAGAGTTTTCTTCAGATCCTTTGGGATACTCCTTCTTTATGTGTTTGCCTCAGTCTCCACTCTTGTACTGCCCCGTGAAGTCTACACACCTACAACCTGGGCCTCTCCATGGGAAACAATAGAGCAGAGAGTGTGAAAGAATCGGAGCACAGCAGCCAGATACTCTCTCCCAATCTCCCAGCAGCCCACTCACAAGTCTGCAAATGTGACTTAAAAGGCTCATTTTCTCTCGCCGTGTGGGCTGTTTGTGTATAGATGTGTCTACATGTTTGTGTGTCTGTGTGTGTATGTGTATTTATCTGTGTGAGTCAGGAAGTGTCTGCTGAGAGACAATCCACTGGTGGAAAATCTTAAACCAACACTGAACGGTCTTTGATGAAGATAAAGGACATTACAGTACTGCTTTGTACAGTCCCGCTGAATATGAGCAGCAATGCTGAAAATGGAAGAAAATATGATCAGTTCCGGTTCAAGTAAATTTGAACTAAAAAAACAATCATCACAGGATTGCGTGTATCGGATTTTTTTGTCTGCTATACCTGTCAACATCTCATTGCATCACTAAGTGCATCATTACACAAGTGCCTCACAGACTATAGCAGGAGAGAGAGAATGACAGAATGTACGTGATGGGTCTCACAATGCAAGTCTATTGAATAATCCAGAGTTCCATATACAATGTGCCATCCGAAGGCTCCAGACACTAAGTCTATCCCAAACAACTGACCCCACGTTGGTTACCATGGCAACTGGGCACAGTGCCAGACAGCAGAGCCAGACAGTCAGTTTTCGCCGATCCCCGTCGTAACAGCTCGGGCCTTGAACACCAATTAAGTGAGAACACCATTTCAGATTTAGTGCCAAAAATAGCTCACATCTCCTCCCTGACAGAAGAGGATTGAGCACAATGTGCGCTATGTGTACAGTGAGATATGCCCAGTTGTTTAGGTTAAGGGCAAATGATAATTGCAGGCTTGTGTTTGTGCCAGACAGAGAGCGAATGCTTGATTGCTAATACTTATTGATGTAATCATGGTACGAGAGTTCAGCATTTTTCTGGTTGTTATCACCCAGAGGGAATGACATCTCATTGACTAAGCAGAGGGGTGCTGATTTACCCGCTGTGACTGCTATAAGTGGACATGCTTTTATTCCAAATCATTACGAAAGCCTTGACAACTCTTGCACAGCAAAAAATATTCTGTTGGATCTTCAGCAGCATATTCTTGCTTCACAGCACAGGGTATCTTCAATATTTTAGGATATCACAGTGTTATCAGATAAATCTCAAGCATAGAATTTGCAAATGTATGGATGGTAATCCATTATTCATTGCATTAACTTCAAGAGCAACCCTCTCTACATAAGCAAGTTTCTATATTTTCACTCAGACTTATGAATAACTCTGAAATACTGAAAGAAATATATCACATTACATACATTTAATGTATCACAAATTATGGTTTATGTTTTTTATGTACGTTTTGCATGACACTACGAAATGTATATGTTATGCTAATGTATGCTCGCACTAAAGGTCTTCAAGTTGTGGGAATCAAATAAAGTGGTGAATAGGTATGTTATCAGATGTGTTGACAATACGAGACAATATAAATCAATAACAAGAAAATATAAAACAGTACAGGATCATTTATGTTGTTCTGGGAAGAAGTGGAGGATGGTCTGGAAGGCCAGCCTATCAGAGCCAAGCACAGAAAGGGTCTTCACTCAGCATGTCACCAGGAAGTGTAACATGAAATTACCAAGGTCTCTACATGAAGCAACAGGTGTGTCACCCTTCCCTGGACTAGTCACATAGCTTCCTAAACGAGAGTGTGACTTAAAGGCGCTATCTTTAAGGGTGAGTCCTTCCCTGTTGTAAATACCTTTGGCATTCAGCCATCTGTCATAGCATACCTACCGTGTATACCAGTTAGCCCCTTTACTTCCTGAGTCTGTTTCTGGTTATAGCCCCCTTCAGTGTTAACAGATAGGTCCAGATGTCCTCGCTGTAAAGTCCCAACTTCAACGCATGATGATGCATCTGCAAACACTCACACACATTTGATAACTCGACTAAACACTTGGCAGATGGACAACCGATTAACAAATGAGCCTTTTGGGCCCTACAGTGTCAACTATTTGCAATGCAACACAAGGAGTTGCACACTGCGCTAAATGGGAGCCGTTTTCATCAGTCTTAATGTGAAAAGCATGGCAGCATGACTTAGACACTAAATTAAAAACAATCTGTCACTGCCTACTAGCAGCTGGTTCCCACAGATCATGTGTTTCATTAGTGGTGAGCTGTGGAGGGGATCTGCCACACAGGTGCAATGCATACAGAGACATGTCCATTTCTCAACTTGGTCATCACCACAGTAATTTAAAGGACAATTCTTTACATGGCAATGCCTGAGCAGCACCAAATCATAAGTAGTGAAGGTGTCCAGCTTCAGAATTCCCACCATATTAAAGGCATAAATCTTGCTGTCTCTGTGGCTGGAGGGCTTGGATAAGGCCTGTGATTACATTATGATGAAATGTTAGTGTGGTCACACTCTTACTCCAATGAGATCTAGACTGAATGACGAACAGCCATCAAAATTTGAAGTAATACACTCAGATTCTTCTGTTGGGCATTGGATAAACAAACATATGTTTTTCACTTTTTTCTTTACATTCTAAGTTGTGTCTTCACATTTACACCACAAATGGACTGCAAACTGCTCATCTGAAATGCAAATGACAGACAGTGCATGTATTTCCCTCGGAGGTAGAGCGCCTCTCCACTGACAGGAGTTCAGATGAGGCAAGGCTGTTAAGCTCTGAACCCCCTGTCTGCACTCCAGTATGCTGCGGGAACAGTATGTTGCTGTGGTGATGACCAAAGTGCTTCCCAAGCATACTAATGACTATCTCTCCAGTCTAGGAGTGCTCGCTGTGCACTGAAGTGAAAAAAAATGAAGCCAGGGGCTGTTAGTGTCAGACAAGCTTTTGCAGACTCAGAACAAGGAATCCCACAGCTGAGTTGCCCAATGAGGCTGGATGTCACCCAGACTGGTCTGAATTTTTCCATCTTTAGACTTGAGTTTGTAATTCAAACTGACCGTGAAATGTGGTTTGATCGATACTATTGCAACTATCAGTTGAGCCATTGTTGTGTTGCACGATTTTCACGAGACATTTCTCATTGTTTTTTTGTGTTTAATAAATCAATGCCCAAAAGTGTGGAAGTCATGCACCAATTCAGAATTTGAACACTGACCAAGACAAGACACAGAAGCAAATCAAAAAACAACTCGGGGAAATAGTTTCAATAGTATAATAATATAATATACTGTTGGTATTTGCATCCTGAAAAAGTGCACTATCAATATCAATATAAAGCAGCAGAGAGGGAATTCAAATGAATTTGTATTGAAGGAAAAGAGCGAGTTCTCACCTCGAGGCTATAGAGTAAGGCTAATTCATTATCCAGGATAATATCTGTATATGTATCAAAAGAAAAATAAACACATCTACCAAATACTCACCAAATTTGAGAAAAGGCCTGAAGGGATGTTTTTTTTAGTCCTGACACAAGTTAGAGCATGATGTGGCTTAAAATGCTGTTCTTCAGCTATTACTCCACAGACTGGTGAGATTGACACAGGGGGCATGTTTTGCATTGCATTAGTTTCCTTGGATGTAACCAATCAGTCATGAAATGCATGTTGTGTTCACCTCAGACTTCCATAGACCATCACCACTGCACGGATTAGGACTGTCCTGCAATTGCAGGTGTCGGTGATGTAAGAGAAAGCCCAGTTCTATGAGTGCAGATTTTAAGTTCATTAAGAGGACACACGTCTTTTCGTTTTTTTTTTCTCTCTTTTGGATTAGTGGCGGGAGGATCTATTAATATCGTTTCATTAAGTCAAGAGAGAGAGAGAGAGAGAGCTTCAAACAATTCAAAATGAAGTGAGTGTAGATTTAGTACAAGCTGCATGATAAGTGCCTGACATGAATGCTGATGAAGTGTGTGCCCCAAACAACAGTGGCATGGAGTATTAGCTCTCCACAGCAATATCGATCAGTCTCTCTACAGGGGCTCCATTGACTTTTACTTCAATCAACCGGTTTCATTTTATGCATTCGAAAGAAAACAGTTGCAGATTTGCAGGAATGGGGTCATTAAAAACGGAGTCCATAAGAAAAACTTTCAGTGCACCGAAACAATACTGACTTACTCGACCAGTATGTGCAGCAAAATTGCCTGATTAAATTACAGCATCAATCATGTTTGGGTGCTCTTTACACAGTGACATCATTAATGCCTGACACTGATGAATTAGTCCTATGCTTTTCAGACTTGTGCTATATGATGTAAGTGGCTAAGAACTAATATGAAGTGGTTGTCACAACACTTGTGACCATGATGGGATGGAGGAGGTGCGGGAGGAGGTGGGCAGTCAGTCTGCAGAAGTAAAAGAGAAAGCGACAGACAGCGGAGGAGGTGGCACCATACTTCTGGCATTGAGCGCAGGTCCTTGGATCGTGTTTATCTTGCAGAGAGTCCACACAATCTGGTTCTGCCAATCAGTCGCACAACCTGGCTTCGTCTGTCATTGCCATTTTCATTTTGCGGACTTGAGGCTTGAGGCTGATCCTGTCTTTGCAGGTTTGGAGCCGGTGTTGGTGGAGACTGCAGTGAGGGCAGCAAGCTGAGAGTTGTAGAGAATAAATGACTTTTCTTCACCTGATCAAACAAGGTGTATGAAGCACCACTGCGCTGTTTGTTAACAGCAGTTCCACGCTATGGTCATCCAATACAACCTGAGCCAGAACTATACCAATTTAACAATAAACCCTTATCAGAAAGGGATCAATGCGTAAGATAGGCTGTGAGTGTTACCAGGCCTGTTCAGATGAGACAGATGGCATCAGAGTGGGTGGGGGAAAGTCACTGTGCTTCACACGTCTACTCCTGTGTGTAAAACCTGTGTGACTCATGCGAGACACGAGCCAGGGTGGAACTCACTGGGGAATAAAGAGGGAGCGAGGCGGCCAGCGTCTCTCTTTTGTGTTTTGGGACACGCCGTGTCTCACTGTTCCCATCTGCTGTCTGGGCGAGATCAGAATGTGCCCCCCCCTCTTGATTCTGTCTCGTCGTAGCCTGCTACGTGGGGTCTCCATGGCAACTGAAGTGGGCAAAGTGGGCATAGTGTTCCTCTGGCAAACATGGTAAAATGAAGTCTTTAAAGAGCTGGAACAAAGTAAATCTGAATACCACCACACAGGAAATTTGGGGGAAAACTACTTTCTAATTGAGTGTAGATGTACCTACGTAATACTTTTTAATCGAACTTGACACACAACTTTGAGAAAAACTGAGGTTTGTATATGTTTGTATTCTTCAAATATAATTCATTAAATGTTGTTTGAAAAGATGGCCCTATATTGGGGGAGCTGTAGCGCAAGCAGCATCCCCGACCATGAATGGGTCTGAACCCCCACGAGGGCCCGGGTTCAAATCCGACCTGCGGTCACTTCCCGATCCCACTGCCTATTTCTCTCTCCAGCTCATTTCCTGTCAAAAAAACCTTCACTAAAAAGATGCTCCTATATGATCAACCCAGGAAGAGAAACTATTTGATAGATGAGACTGGAGATTCTGAGATCATGGCGACAGGTTATCAGCTCACAAAAAGATCACAGTTTCACACTTTTGGTTAATGTATTTAGAACATAAGAAACTCATGTCGCAAACAATCTGACAACATGAACTCAAAAGAGCCTGCACACAAAACTGAAGGCTGGTAAAACACTGTGAGATATTACATCGCAATGCTTTCATCATACACATGTATTAATTGTATAGGACATCCTAGGCTCAAATGCATATATTACATGGATAAAATGTAATAAAACAAGGAATTTGATTTAAAAGCAACTGATTGAAAAACTTGTGGGACTAGAAAAAAGTGCAACAGCGTGTGTGAGCATGTCTGAATGACTTCAGTAGAAGTGTGTGTGTGTGCACAAAAACATTTGATGATGTACACGGACCATCATTCACATTGAACAATATTATTGAACATTTATAAACGATAAAAATATAAGCAGATGAACTGGACTCACATACGCACATCCCAACTTGGCAAAGTTGCGCACGCACAGGGTACTGATCATTTCAAATGTCACACTGCTCTGCTGCGCGTCTGCAATTTAAAAACAACAACGACAAAACACGACATGACTCAAGATGATTCAGTCGTCTCGAAATAGGCTGAAGGAAGAGAAAATAAATTGATTCTGACAGCACCCTCGAAGCATGAAAACAGTTTACAACCTGGCTGCCTCATGGTTCTGGGTATACTCAAGTGCCAGGTAACTTAGTACGATATGTGACAGTGAGAGAGAGAGAGAGAGAGAGAGAGAGAGAGAGAGAGAGAACAGTCTACATATCAGGACCTAAACAGGCTCCTCAGAAGAGCCTGGGCACAACTGGCAGAATGCAGTGTTGCTATGATGTGTCAACATGCTGTAGCTACGCAACCAAGGCCATGCTCCAGTGACCCGAATTAGGATGGGTGGAGCCTGTTATGATTATGATCACCCCGCCCTCAAGATTTTGTGGAATTTAGCATGTTCCCCTGTGGCACATCTAACAGTCCCAGGTCACACTAGATTTAAGGGGGTTTCAAAATTGTATGACTATACTAATAGCAAACAGTAGAAAGTGCTGATGGCAGTTTGGCAGAAAGAAACTCAACTCAAATGAATTTCAACAGCAAAGGTCAGCAAGCGTGTTGCAGTGCAAATACCTGATGGTCAAACAAACAATCAGACCTTACTGGCAACTGTCCAAACCTTAACTTTGTCCATATGATTTCACAATTTCAGTTTTTTTTTTCTTCATTAAAATGTTTCTAAATGAAGGCAGACAGTGGGAGAGAAAGGCAAAGAAAAATAAGCCAACTGAACTGACCCACGCGAGAACTTGATCAAACCTAGTACACTCTTCAAGCATGAAGGCCATAAGGTTGCAAATATATGCATTGGGACAGGGAGGGAAGGAGCCAACAAGACCTCCGTCATCTCTGCTCCGTGCCTACGCACAGCTGTGAGGGGATGATTCTACTGTGCATAACGAAAGGATAGGAATCAGAGCACCCCAGCAACAAGCTTAAGTGCCTGACTGATTTCTTCTAAAACGCCAGGACATAATGGTGAGAACAAAGGCCTGTTCTTGTGGTTCTGTCAGCGGAATGGATGAGTTCTTCTGAACTATACACCATCCAGTTATGTCCCACTCATGATTCTCAGTTTCTTCCACACAGTCAATGGTGTAACCACCAAGCCAGAAGGCGGTGAGAGTCTGTGTGTGTGTGTGTGTGTGTGTGTGTTTGTGTGTTTGTATGTGTGGTATTTATGTGAGTATGTGTTTGCGTGCTCATATGTGTGTGTGTGTGTGTGTGTGTGTGTGTGTGTGTGTGTGCTAACGAATGATGTCCAGGTAGTGCATGTCCTTGTAGAGGGAGTTGATGAGGACAGCCAGGAGCCGGTTGATGTCCCGTAGACAGTGCCCAGGGTACTTGATGAACTGGCAGGCCTGCTCCACGGCCTCCTGCAGCTCGGCATACTGCTTGTTGGCAGGCATCGACTCCAGCACAGCCAGGGCCTGGGGACAGGTTCAAAGACACACACACTTCTTTAATCTCCTGAGCTAAAGAAACTGGCCATCTGGAGGGCTAAGCATCCAGCGGGACTACAGCCTGATCCAGACATAACACACCTGAGCCTATGAGTTCTATGCGTTTCTGGCAAGCTCAGAGGGCCTTCATAACTGCAGAGGAAAAGCAAGTCCTGGATTCACCTCTCTACTTTACAATTGTCTGCCCTGTCTTCCTTTAGCTCTGCTGCTATAACCCCATTTGATTCCCGGGGAGAGCACATGCTATGCTAATTTGTAAGACGCCTTAGATAGCATCTGAGAATACATGTTTCATGTAAGTAACAAACCTGATCCCACAAAGATTTGTTGAAGCAGCTGAAATCACGCTTTTTCTGATAAGCTTCTGCACCGTAAAATAATTCTAAAACAGCAGGAGAACCACAACTCCCGATTTGGTTCCTCTCAACTGCACTGTGCTCTACCCTTTGATCCTGTGTAGCTCAGCTGTAAGGTGTAACCCCCATCCCACTAGGCTTAGAGGTTTAGTTCCCAGCAAGTGCATTATACTGATAAAATATATGGCATCAACTGTGTCAACTTGAATCAGAAACATTAGTTAAATGGAAACATATCTGAGGAATGGACACCTATCTAAATCTCCTCCTAACATAGTCCTGATCTTCCACAACCCCCCTCTGATGGCTTTACCTGCTGGGCTTTGGCAGAGGGCTGCAGGCTGGGGCTGGGCTGGATGCGCAGCTGGTTCTCTGAAGGCACCTGGACCAGGAGGAAGGCAGACATGCTGCGAGCCACGACTCGGAACCTGAGAAAAGCGTGAGATCAACACCTCCTTAATCATCACCCCATCAACACCTCTACCGTGAGAGAACAGTCTGACATGGCAGTCTAATGCCCACACGCCATAGCATAACACAGCAGGAGAAAAATGGTCCATGTGAGGGAATGAGTCAACAAAATGTGATCTATTGAGAATCAAATGTAAAGAACTACAGGCAAATGTCATGCTTGAAAAGTTTCAGAATGGCCTCTGCTGGTCTTCTCATGCACATTTACCCTAGCAAGTCCTTGCCAATAAGATCCCCCCCAAAAAAAATCATTATTCTGCAACATGGAGCCCCTTGGCAGAACCTCTGGTACTGTGAGCTTCACACAGGACTCTCCATACCTGCTGGACAGTGGGGACTTCCTGCCTAGGCCGATGGCTCCCAGGATGCCCGAGTTGAGCCTCTCCTCCCCAAGCAGGGCCAGTCGGGCCTGGAAGCCCTGCAGGGTGAGGATCAGGTAGTCCAGCGCGCACCCGTCACCCTGCTCCACCTGGACCTGGATCAGCTGGAGGGCTTTGTGCCACCACAGGAAGAGCTTGGCCTCGTCCGCCGGGCCGCTAGGGGCAAATAAGACAATTTCACTTAAAAATGAAGTCTATAATTCTGCCAAAAAGTTGTTGATATTTAAGCTCAACAGCCGATCCCATTGCACCCCTCCCTTTCTTTGCTCCTGAAGAAATGTATTGACAGACCCGAATTTTGTCACACACTGAACAGACAGCAAGAGGATTGTGAGGAGCAGTTCACTGAATTTGACAAATGAAGTATGGTGGACTGCACCTTTAACTGTGGGAGACCTTGACAAAGCCGTATACCCGTAGCATCTGAAGCTTGAAGTTTTACCATTGAAGTAGGTCAACTCTGTTTTTCATAACTACTGCTACTTAATTAGGGAGCATAACTAATGAGAATCAGCTGGGTCAGTACAAGGGAGGAACAAACAAGTGCTGTCATCACTCTGTAACATCTGAGCCTACTCATCTTCAGCTACGTGAACATAATCCACAAATGTGCCTATTCAAGATTATTCCTTCCAACACATTATTCAATCGCAGGACACTTACTATTCAAATTCAGACGCAAATCTCCAAATAAAGTGAGCAGATTTAGTCAAAGATGAGGGCAAAGATACCTGGGGAAGACCTGGTTGAGCCAGCTGTTCAGGAGCGCCAGAGTCTTCTTCTCGTTCATCATGGTCTGCTCCAAGTTGAGCCTCTGCAGGACGTAGACGTAGAGAGTGAGGAAGCTCCCCAGGGAAAGGCTCTCCTGGAGGAAGTCCTCCACGGTCAGCTCGGGCACTTGCAACGACACCAAAATGGGACCCCAGCCAGAGTATTGATCAGGGCAACCTCCTGAGGTGACATGAAAGGAAGCAGATGTAAACAAATAGCCAAAAGAGCTAAACCATCGCTCAAACTCAACAAGGCCAGGTCTACTTTGACGTTCATGTAAGATCAGAACTAGTTATCTAATTATCTAGTTATTTCCACTATAAATTCTACTTAATCTCCCAGCAGCCTTTGGTGGAGCGGTGTTCCACTCACCGTCGGCGAAGTACGAGTGAATGCAGGCCTCCGTGGCACGGGCCATGTGGCGGACGGAGGCCAGGCAGTGGCAGGCGGCTGTGAGCAGGGGTAGAACCAGCGGCCCACGGGCCCTCTTCTCCACCCAGCTGTGTAACTTGGCGCCCAGGCCCTCGGCCGTGGAGACACTGGCGCCATTGAGAAGAGTCAGGAGCTCGGCGAACAGGCTGCATGTGGCCATGTGCCTCTGTTGCGGGTCCGTCTCTGCTTGGAGGGACAGAGGGAGACATACCACATGCCAGACACAAGGAAATCAACCTTCGTGCTCGTGGCTGTAATGGGTGGTGGACATTTGTGCTTATCTGCATATAAAATCTGCTGTTTAATATATTTTCATTGTTCATTTTCTTTTACATTTTACATTACGTTATTGTAACAAATCCCCTGATGCATTGGCTCCAATATAAATTAACCAGTGGCTTAACTAACACGGGTATTCTTGAAACCACACCACCAACAGAGCCAGCTGAGGGTCTTACCAGGTGGGTTGAACACCACAATGCACTCCAGCAGTTTCTCCATCTCCACCTCCAGGGATGCCAGACTGATGTTCCCATTCTGGTCCAGGGCGGTCAGGAACCGCACCATCAGGCGAAGGAAGGCCTGGCACTTCGCGGTCATGTCCTTTCATCACAAAAACACAACACTGCCACGTCAACTCATCAGGTCACTTTGAATGACTATACTGTGATTGGATTGAAGTGCTGATACTGTGCACAGCCTTTGGGTCAGGCTCCAGCTCACCCTGTGTTGTTTGCCCTCCAAACTCGGCCCGAAACCGGCGGCCATTTTGAGGAGTTTGACGACTTGCTGGGAGGATGCGTCATGGCTGAGGATGAGGGAAGAGGGGTAGTGGGTATTGACGTAGCCAGTGACGTTCTCGTAGGAGGAGTGGTCCACCAAGTCCCAGGGCAGACTGCTGGACTGTCCCAATAGATTTAGCAGGGGCGACTCCTGAAGGACAGAATACCTCAAACAATAAACACCCGAACACCTCACCTATCACAAATCTCACATGGGCCGTGTCCATCGTATGCACTTGGAAATTGGCAATCAATTGTGGCATGTGACATGTGACAATAATTTCTGGCATACATACATATGTAACGTGTTTCTTGTCTAGATAGGAGAAGCTGACAGGAGAGGTTACACAGATCACTCACAGGCTTGCTAAGCAAGTGGTCCTCTTTGGCCAGGAACACCATCATGTAGAGGAGATAGACCACCATGGTCTTGGCTTCAGGGCTGGGCTGGGGGCCAAGGGCTTCACTGAGCACGCTCACCCAGTTCACATCGCACAGCAGGCCCCCCATAAACAGGAAGCAGCTCTTGGGGCTGCCCCTCTCCACCTGGAGTCAGCACAGTGAGGTTCACATTAGGCAGAGGGACACTAAAAACCCACACCTGGCAGCAGAGTTAAGGCTAAGGCTAAGAAACAGGCCTTGAAACTATACATTTACTATTTAAATGTGACCCATCACCCATTAGCTATATCTCCTTAACATATATCCTGTTTGTTTGAATTTTGGAGTTTGGATTAAAGATAACTAGATACAAGATGAGAAAAAGAAGATGTATCTTTAAGTTTGGATCAGGATACACAGTATGACTCTATAGTACTTTTGGTGTGGTATACATGAAATATCATATGTTTCAGCCGTCCAAATAAAATGAAAGCTTCCCAACTCCAATACTTCAGTAATGCAGTAATGTTTTGTTTACTATGAAATGGTTGTGTCAGTGGACTGGTTATGCTGAATATGGATATGAAACAAAGGCCACTCACATTAAAGAACTGGCTCATGAGAGCCTGGTCTGGGAGCAGGTCTCTCCATAGCAGATGGCCGTACTCGCTGTGGTAGGCGTACAGCAGGTACTCAGGCATCTTAGGGGAGGTGCAGCTCTTGCAGTAGTGCATGAGGTGAAGCCAAAGAGCACCTCTCTGTCCCGGCATCAAGCGATCTATCAAAACACACAATCCCCACCCCCACACACACACACATGGTCAGGTCCATTCAAACCACCTCAGATTAGAAGAACACCCCTACGGTTTCATCGCCTGACTGGAGAAGGAAATAGTTTTTATTTATGTGACTGTTGAAAAGACAGGTCCTTGTTCTTGGGTCTTACCTTTGAATTTCTCATGTAAGGTGTCAGTCAGCTGGGCATACAGGGCCACCAGGCCAGTTGCAGTCGCAGTGTCTGACTCAAGCCAGGGGTAGCAGCGCGGATTACTGACAAGAAAAAAAGTCACTCTGTTCTTTCTCTCAAGTTATTTCTTGTATTGAAAATTTGAAGCCCTAAAAGACTGCATTACAAATCGCAGCCACACAACAGATGGTGGACATTACCTGGCATCATCGGTGTCTAAAACCAGAATCCACGGCTTAAAGAGTTTGGCCATTTTAGACTGCAGATCCTGAAGAACTGAAAGACAACCAGGGTGTTCATGTCAATTGAAACGACAAACACATTAGTATGGGTTCTGGGTCTGTCACCACAAGTTCACACATCACTCGGTCGTTCAGCTCTTACCGCTGAGTAGTCTTGCACTCCCCAGTGGCTCCTTGGCACAGTTGTTCACTTCCTGATTGATGATGTAGTTGACCAGGTACGCCAGGAAAGCCTTCACCTCCTCGATGTAGGGTGCCCACTTGGAGAGCAGCCCAAAGCTGCGGAAGTCCCCCTTAGAGAGACGGAGCTTCAGGAAGTAGTTTGACAGCCACTCGATCGTTTCGTCCACCTGAGACAGAGACACATGACAAAGTCAATAATTTAGGCCTCATTACAACAAAGAAATGAAAAGATACAGACGCACAAACAATAATCAAGACAGCGGCCATATCAAAGTTTTTCTTCTCAACCAGCACCACCGAAATAACTGGGCATCAGACAAGCTAGCTGTCTTTGATGAGAGGGCAGTG
The DNA here is from genome assembly GCF_963457725.1 of Sprattus sprattus. Lineage (NCBI taxonomy): Eukaryota > Metazoa > Chordata > Actinopteri > Clupeiformes > Clupeidae > Sprattus > Sprattus sprattus. Next base: position 22,490,062 of record NC_137913.1, read on the forward strand.
TGAGCTACCTGTTGTGGAGAGAGGTAGATGGACGCGGGCCCAGAGCCAGCTGTGGATGGGGAGGAAGTGGAGCTGGAGGTGGAGGCTTTAGCGGTCTTCTTCCTGGGTGGGTGCGGGGAGCAGCCGAGCGCCCTGAGGGAAGATCTCCAACACTCCGGGCTCAGCAGCTGCTCAGAGGAACCTGCCGTTCATCAACATGAACACACACACAGACACACACAAACACACACAGACACATAATCACACCCTCACACAGATACACACATCAAGAGCACATGTTTATATCCTGCAGTGTTAAATTTGCAAAGCCAAAGCACACTCAGGGGAACTGATGGTGATGAATATGAATCAATAATGACAACGGCAACAAACAGCACTGCTGAGTTTCAAGCCCTTCATCTTTAGCGATGCTGAAGACTTCTAGCATAAATAATACAGCCATGTCTCGTCTCATTTCAAACACTTCATTAGTTGCAACCGCAACTGCTTATTTGCATCTGCAGATTGAAACACAGTATGAAGACCTTCACCACTAAAGGGCTGTGAGGGAGATGAAGCCTCTGCAAGTATAGACATCTGTGGCCAGACGTATATTAACAGTTAATGTGCGGAGACAACTAGTGAAGTATGGACTAATTGGGGGTGGAACCATAGACTGTGACTGAGTGTTGATGGCAGCTAAAGTTTTTTAAACTAACTCCAACAGCTCCAGAGGATAGGGCTTGGAGAGGATTTGCCGGGTTTGGTTAAGTGTATGGAGGCATACAGACATGATAGGTGGGTCATAGAGGAAAAGGTGAGCATAGCCTCGTTAGCATTCCTTCTAAATGCAGTTCTAGTCCCCCAATTTCACCCAGTTATCTCCAGACTGTGAGTCGAGTGAGTGTGACTGGATCTGTAAGTACTGCGCTCCCATCTGGCCCCACAAGACTACTGCGGGCACAGGCCTGCTATCCCACTGTGGGGGTCACGTACTCTGCATGAGCAGCCTGAGGAAGTCGCTGTAGTGGTCGGGGAACTGGTGGCGCAGCAGGCGGGTCCAGTGGGCGCAGAAGAGGTTGAAGGGCATCTGGACCTCGGGCTCGGGCTCCAGGCCACAGGCGCCCAGGGCCAGGTGGATGAGCTCTAGCAGGCGGCTGCGCTCCGGGAAGGCAGGCTGGGCCCCCGACAACCACTGGCTCAGGTCAAACTGGGATGATGGTGGGGGAGGGATGACAGAAGAACATAGGTTACTCAATGACTGAGAACTCCAATGTAACGTAATATTGGTAATTTTGTTGACACGGATATAAGAATAAGGACATCATTTTCATGCAGGTGGAAATCCTCTTTGGCATCATGTGGTGAGTAAGACCTTCACCGACTACACTACAACTATATGATCCCACTTCCAGAGTCCCAAGTCCTTCTGATTTGACTGGCAATGATCCAAACCTTGGTGAGGAGCATGAAGATGACGTCCCCGCTGTCGGCGTGCAGGGCGTTGACCACCTCCTCGTACAGGAGCACCAGCTCCGCAGGGGAGGCGTTGGGGGTGAAGAACGGCGAGAGGAGGTTGCAGAGCCGGGGGTTCTGCAGGATGGTCTTCAGGATGCGCCTGCACTCTGTCTGAGTGCCCTGGATAAACATCTGGAGACAGCAGCAGCACCACAGGGGGAGGAGGAATGGGATAGGACCACACGCATTAGGACTGGACACACATGGACACAACTGGGCACTGGGTAATGTCTGAGCAGTGTTAGAGGTGTGTGTGTGTGTGTGTGTGTGTGTGTGTTTGTGTCTGTTTATGCATTAGTGCCAGAATGTATTCAAATTTGTTTATGCATTGGTAAAACTATTACTATGTTTGTGTGATTGAGCTTCATAAAAACAGTGTGCACAGTGTGCTTCAGAGCATGTGTGCGGTATTGAACATGCGTGTCATGCTGCCTACCTGCCCGAGGATCTCCACACTGTAGGAGAAGAACTGGCGCGTGGGTGGATGGCGTAGGGTGTCCTCACACACGAACGACACCACCTGGTAGAAGGCTGCGATGCCCACCCTCTGCACGGCTGGAGATGGGTGCAGCTTGAGAGCGTTGACCAGGGCACTGAGGAGTGTGGGCATATCATTCTCAGCATCTTTGCAACCATCAACTATTCAAAACCAATTTTCTATTCGTGAGGATTAAACTGGAAGGGAAGGGCAGGGGTGTCTTATCAATTATCCTGGTGTTTGCATATCTCAGATATTTTTTTTTTTAGCTTTTAAAGCATATCCCCTCAAGTTTCCCCAAAATTCAGAGATAGTTCCCAATGTGTGAGGCGGGTCTGAGAACACTAGATGGGGAGGATGATGAGGGCACTAACGTGATAAAGTTCTCCGTGTGCACGGCAGCCTCGGCCACGCTCTGGGGTGGGGGCTTGATGCCGTCCGCCTGCAGCTGCTTGAGGTCGCTCTTCAGGGACTGGATCTGGGTCTGTATCGGCTCCTGCAGGTGCATGCCCTCATACTGTGGGCCCAGCCACAACACGACACACACACACACACACACAGACCACAGAACATCCATCGGTATATATACACACACAAACACTCACACAGACCAGGATATAAACATACTGTGGCACCTGTGTGACCCTCCACTGCAGCCTGTAGGCTGCTGCCTTTAGTGGACTGGGTGCAGGTGTTTCGTGTGTGTCTGCGTGTTTGATGTTCGGTTAGAAATGCATCTATATGTATAGTGTTTCTGTTTAAAATCACCACATGTCTTATACATTTTCCGTTTATTTAGTTTAAAATCATACATCATATTATAATATTTCATAGAGTTTGTCTTACTGTTGTTAATTTAAGTCTTGTCTTGCGTGCGTCTTGTTTGTTAACTGAATGTTCCGCATATGAGCGCAAGTTTTAACTTCCGGGATAACCTGAGTTATTGATATTAATGTATTTAGGCTGGTTTATTATGTGTCGGTTATGCCGTCACCAAGCCACTGTTTACTACCATGGAGTAGTGTGTAAATATGGCTGCTGTTAGCCAAAGGTGTTGGTGCCTGCCGGTGACACACTTGCAGGTAATGTTTGGCGTGAGCCAATTACAGGATAGTGCTATTTAAACGTGCTTTTTGTTTTGTTTCGAGAGAATTGCCTGTTAATTTGACGTTAGTCTTAGGAGCTCTCAAGGGGACTAGTAAATGTGGTCCTTTAATTGTGCAGTCGACTTTAATATTGTAAATTGTATTGTGGCTATGATGCCCATGTATTTGTCTTTCTAAAAGTTTAATTTATATTTATTTAGTATTGTCATTATTTTTTTACCGCCTTATGGGCCATATTTGGAGAAATAAAAGCTCCATCTTCTTAACCATCTTGAAGTCTTCCATTGAGGCAACATCTTGCTCTAAGCGCAAAAGCTATCCCAACCTATTACACATAAACAACACACACACCACAGAACATCCATCAGTACACACACACACACACACACACACACACACACACAGCGCACACACAGCACACACAGCACACACAGCACACACAGCACACACAGCACACACAGCACACTCGCCACAGAACATCCATCGGTACTGTATATATACAAACCAATAACTGTAACCAGCCAAATATAATTCAGTGTATTGCGGGTATTTAATTCAGAAGTATTTATTTATTTCTAATTCACATCTCATAGACGAGCTATTAGCTGAAATACCTCTTAGCTAGTTTAAAAAGGAACAATCGCAGGGGGCCAGGGTGATATTGTGTGAATGAATGTGTGTGCATGGAATGTGGTGACACAGATGTGACCCCTGACCTTGGCGCTGACATGGGCGGGGCCCTGGCAGGGATTGCCCCCTTTGCCTTTGCACTCCAGCTGCATGCTGTGCTGCTCCTCGCGGTTGCAGTAGAGCTGAGGCAGCAGCTCCAGCAGCTCGCTGTCCAGCGCCACCTGCTGGGTCTCTCTCAGCGCTGCAAGTCTGGAAGGAAACACACAAAGGAAAGAATGAAACAGAAATTATGCTGTGTGTGTGTGTGTGTGTGTGTGTGTGTGTGTGTGTGTGTGTGTGTGTGTGTGTGTGTGTGTGTGTGTTTCAGTGAAAAAATATTTTAGTTGTTTTGTAAGTTTTTATCAAACATCACAAATATTTCAGTCAGGCAGGATTGAGAGCACTGGCTACACTTTAATTGGCATAAATTACTTTGGAAAATTCTACTTCAAAGGCTCACTTTGAAGTGTGAAGATATAAATAAAGTAAATAAGACAGTGCTACATTAATGTTACATGACTGATGGTGGAGGGGTGCTATTGATGTTATTACTCTTTTTGGACAGGGACCTGCACTAGGAGAAGGACTATTCAAATTCTAAGGTGTTTGCTTGTGTTACAAAAATTAGATTTTTTTTATCTGGTATCTTGACCCATAGGACGTTTCTGCACCATGCTCTCTTCAAGGACGTTTGGATCGATGCTGCTCAGTGAGCCTCACATGACACATGAATCTACTCAATACTGGACGCCATTGATCTTTACATCAATGGCCATATACCCGTGTACAGGCAGGCGTAGTCTTTGTTCCGCTATAGATGTGTGAGCAGTGTTTGTTGGGAGGGAATTCACCTAGCCTGGTGCTGGAGCTTGGTGAGAGCCTCGTGGAGGAGTGCGGAGGAGGCGACCTCGTCAGACAGACACGTGGTAGGCACGTCTGGCACCGGCGCTCTCATGGGCACCACTGCCAGGGCCGCCTGCGTGGCGTTGTGCTTTCTCAGGTTGGTTAGGATGCGCTCCCTCGCTGTGAAAACGCAGAGGAAAATGTTACAGTACAGGAACAAGAGAAACAAAGCAAAACTCAACGTACTTTTTCCTTTTCATTTATGTTGGCCTATATACTTTATTAATATAGGTATAAGTATATATATTAGCATTAAGTTGTATTTTAATAAACTGTGCTAAGCACTAAAAAAAGTACAATTTTCATAATATGTCCCCTTTAACATATGTATAAGTATAGTATAAGTATAAGTATATACATTAGCATGATATATTAATAACATTGTATTTTAATGAACTGTGCTATCGTGTTCAAAACCACTGCACCAGTCAGAAAGGGCGACCTCTTCCAGTACACACAGAGACGTACCAGAAACCATGACTTCCTACCGAACACCGGTAGATCGCCACATGGGGATGTTATGAATGTAGAGGGCTACACTACACTCCCAATCATTCTACTGGCCCATCCTCTGTGTGTCCTCAGGGCAACAGGCTAACAGCCTTTTCAGCTCCGCCACCACCCAAGTGCCCTCAATAAAACTCCCCATTAGTGGAAGAGCTCATTAAGCAAGACACAGCCTAATAGGAGAGGGTAATTACACCACTCCTCTAGAGAACTGACAGACACACTTTGTGCACACATTAATTTAGCCCCAACACTTAAACAGACGACGGCTCCAATTTGCTTCCGTCTTAAGACAGGTCATACTAACGGCTGGGGCTGGAATGATAAATTCAAATCCCAACATCAGTGAGGGGGTGAGCGTTTGGGGCTGGACGTACCGGCCTGTGGGTTGATGAAGTCGGTGAAAATGGAGTTGCTGGTGGCGTGCAGGAAGGACGGCTCATCCTTCACCTTCTGCCACAGACTCAGCACCTCGTTCAGCTCGTGCTGCACACGCTCAATGTTCACATACTCCATCCACACCTCCTGAAACACACACACACACACACACACACAAACAAACAAACAAACATGATATACATTGCCACATGTTATCAAAACACACACAAACACAAACATTTACATGACAAATATTGCGTTTATACATTTATTACATGTTGCCACGCATAGACATATGAACACAGTTCCATATAGCAACATATTTCCAATCCACAAACACAACAACATACTTACACGTGCTCATATACATTATTGTAAATTATAAGTATGATAATTACATGATACACACACACACACACACACACACACACACACACACACACACACACACACACACACACACACACACACACAGTGTGAAAGGGTAATTTCCCTTGTTGATAGTGCCAGCAGCCCTACCTGCTGTCTCTGCATGATTTTGGCCAGCTTGTGAGCATCATACTGCTTTGGCAGAGAGGGCAGGTACACTTCCCTATTCTGTAGGTTTTCATCATCCAGCCACATGGCAAAGACACCAAAGAGCCTGTGACAGGAGAGAATACGCTTCATTTAGGCTGGGTTCATGTTGTATTTCATTTGTAAGTAGTAGTTGTAAGTAATTAAGGAGTAAAAAGAATGTGAAAATGTGCACTATTTAATTTTATTTACATTACATATGTATGCAGACATTTCATCATTCCAGAATATTCCTTCAGTGTTATGTGTCTGTGGCCTAGAAGTACCTGACGAGCTCGATGTGCAGTTCAGGGGAGGTCAAGCACTGAGTGATTGGGGTTCCGGGCAGGGACTCCTCGCTGGGGGAGCGCGGCACCTTCAGGGCCTTGCTGGCGGCGTGGTGGAAGTCGGACACCTCCACCAGTCGCTGCGCCAGGTCCTTCAGCAAGGACACGTGGGCCGAGGTGTGGAAGTACCGCTTCCCGATGCATCCCTTTGCTTCCAGCCTGAAAAAAACCCACGCAAGAGATGCATGTAGCAGTAATGCCTATAACACAGCGCTTCTATGACTTGTATTCGACTCAAAAGTCCTTTCCTGAGCATCTTTGGTTTGCACTGTATGCAATGGAATAATCACAGTAAATGTCACAGTGACCATCACAAGACAAAAGATACCACGGCTCTCTCCTCCATGTCAGTGAATTCTAATGAATCATACAAATGTATTTGTATTTCGTTTTTGATCTCTTCCGCAGTCAAGGAGGAGTTTGCTCTAGGTGTGAGCCCTAAGCTGTAACCGTGAGTGAGTAGCAAAGGCATCAGGCGGCGTGTCTTTACCCAAACTCTGGGCCAGGCTGGCGCAGGTAGAGCTGCAGGAACTTCTGCCAGACCAGCGGCAGGAGTGGGTGGTCGGCGGGCGTGGCCAGGGCCTGCTGGGCCCAGCGGTAGACCATCATCCTCTGCAGGGAGGGCACCACGGGAATCTTCAGACGCACCTGAGCTTTCTGTCCACAGCGGAAACAATTAAGTTTGGGTTACTGAGCTATCTGATGGAGGACATAAGAATACGCATGCATTATGCCTTACTATTAACACCGCGGGGATCCTATGTTCCCTTATAGAATATTTCTATATATATACAGTACTGTGCAAAAGTTTTAGGCAGGTGTGAAAAAATGCTATGAACTAAGAATGCTTTGAAAAATGTAAACAATAAATGTTTATTTTGTATCCATTTACATGGTAAGACTGAGCAAAGCAACAAGACACAACGTAGTTATACTGCATCAGCAGGGTCTCTCCCAGACAAAGATTTCAAAGCAGACAGGGGTTTCAAAATGTGCAGTTCAAGCTCTTTTGAAGAAGACGTTGAGGATCGTAGACGCAGTGGTCAGCCAAGGAAACTTAATGCAGCTGATGAAAAACACATCAAGCTTATTTACCTTCGAAATCAGAAGATTTCAAGCAGTGGCATCAGCTCAGAACTGGAAGAAACCAGTGGTACCCAGGTACAGACATTTACTGTCCGGGGAAGTCTGGCCAGAAGTGGTCTTCATGGAAGAGTTGCAGCCAAAAAGCTCTACCCCGACAAGGAAACAAGGCCAAGTGACTGAACTAAGCACGAAAACATAGAAACTGGGGTGCAGAAACATGGCAGAAGGTGCTCTGGACTGATGAGTCAAAATTTGAAATATTTGGCTGTAGAAGAAGGCAGTTTGTTCGCCGAAGGGCTGGAGAGAGGTACAATAATGAGAGTCTGCAGGCAACAGTGAAGCATGGTAGAGGTTCCTTTCCAGTTGAAGGCAAAGGGTGGTCACACCAAATATTGATTTAATTTAGAATTTTCTTCTGTTCCTTCACTGCATTTTGTTAATTTATGAAGAATTGATGAAAATAAACTGTTAACACTTCCATTTTTGAAAGCATTCTTAGTTTACAGCATTTTTTCACACCTGCCTAAAACTTTTGCACAGTTATATATATATATATATAAATACTGTATATACTGTAAATGCATTATATCGCACTGTGAATATGTGAAAAAATACTGCTGGATCAATGTAAAATGAACAGTGAAGTACCATTACAGCATGTTGGGCTCGAGTTACATGCATGTAGAGGTAAGGCTACATAATTAATGGTAATGTCAGTCTGAAGACATAGTTCATTCTTGGGTGGTGTATAATAAATGGCCTGCTATAGGCTGCACCTTGAGGGCTTGGTCGGGGTGTATGGCAGGGCTTGACAGGAGCTCATGTTCCACACAGCGCCGCAGCTGGGAGTCCTCTTCGAAGATGGTCTCCATGTTCAACACCAGCCAAGCAAACCACACCTAGGCAAGCACAGAGGGCAGTGTGATTGGGGAGAAATGTGAAACAACATCAGGCAGAGAAATGAAACTGAAAGCAGGGTCAAAGTAGAAATCTGGATTTGGTGAAGTATTTGTCTGGAGAAAACTGGCCGACTTAAGGCTTAAATCCTTTTAGCTTCAGCTGCTCGAACATGAAATCAGACTGGAAATATCCACTCGGCTAAGACACCATCTGAAGGTTTGGCTGCAATTCTATGGGGAGCTGCACTGCAAAGCCCTAACTAGCTCCCCTATGTTGCAGTTGAGAGGACAGCTGCTGTCAAGGACAGTTCAATTATTTATGAGTATTAAAATACAGGGTGTGTACGACAGCAGAGGACTATAGAATGTGTAGCATATATTTGTAGTTGAGCTCCAGGATGTTGCAACACATTATCAGTAAACAGGAAGAATGCAGCAACGGAGTGTTTTGTGAGGTATGCTTTTAGAAGTTTACAATATTTCAATTATTGTTTATTATACATTCTTTCAAATGTTGAAAGCTGTGGGTATCAAGAGAACACTACTAATGGGACTTGCCTCTTCAGTCATGGCGTTGCCTTCAATAAAAGAAGGGGTCACATTTCCAGCCACTATCCAGCCCACCAGTGATGACAGAAGGCCTTTGTCTCCATGGTAACCTAAGGCATTCTGAAGAAATTAAGGCAATGTCAGTAATTATCCGCCACATTGGTCAACAAAAACAAAAACTCTGATCCCTTGGATCACAACTGGGGACACCCAATCCTGCATCCATTTGCCACCCTAATCTGCCCTACCTGTCAAAAGCTGACGATGCATGGAGCAAGATTTTGGACAATACTGACTGGCAGCATTACACAGACATACATACGGTATTGGCTGAGCAATTTGTTATGGGAATTTAGCCTATTGACATCGCCACAAGTGTTGATGGAATATCACTAGCTTAATGCATTTATGCTTGATTTGGTGAGTCTGGCAGGCTGTACTTAGGCTGTGGGTAAAAAGGCAAGTGGAAAACTGGCTGTGCTACCTTATGCTGTTGATAAAGAATCTTCTGAAGGCACTCCTCATGCTGATGCAGGAAGGCTGCCCGGCTCAGGTGATCCAGAAGGTAGAGCACGGTCTTGTCCCGGTACCAGACGTTCTGCTCCGTTAGAACCTGCACCCAGAACTCCAGAACCGCAGCCGCTCCCACACGGCCAGCTCTAGAACTCTCCAGGATATGGGCCTGGTGGGAAAATCCAATACATCCATTAGGGGTCATTGAAGTGCTTAAGGTTTATTTATATACTAGAGTACCAGTTGGATTGTACACTGGAAGCCCTTTTGGCTCGGGATCAGTATTGTCAGACTTTGCGCCTCTAGAGACTTTTTGACGTCCAACACCACAAAGAAAAAACAAATCTAATTAGCGCCTTCCACAAACGCTGTGTTGACTTTGTAAGGTACTCATTAGAACTGGAAAGTGAAGCCATTTTTCCCTTCACACAGTACATTTTTCCATCTTCTCAGATCCATCAGGTTTCCTTGTGCATATACATGAAACCACTGCGTAACCAGAGATCTTGGGAAGCCCCAGGAGCCAGTTTTTCTGGCGGCATCTGATGTCACCCATCATGTGACCCCTACCTGAATGACACTGTTGAGGAGCTTGATGTTCTCGCCGTGGGAAGTTCCGATGAGGTGCTGGGCCACCTTGTGGGTGACCTGCTGGGTCACGCCCTGGGGGGTCCCGCTATCCAGCTGTAGAAACATCTGGATGCAGCTCAGGAATCTGGCGTGTCAAAGAGCATGTGTCAGAGGCGTATCTCCACTCAATAACACCTAGATAATCTCACATTTAAAGTCTTGTTGGAGTCCAAACATTTGTACAACAGTGGAGAAATAGAAACCAGTGTCTCAACTGTTCATTCTTGAGCAAGTAGAACTGGCACGGGTAGACCAGAGGTAGGATGTTGTCCAGGACGTGCACAACGGCTTTGAGGTGGTGGGACTGGACCAGGATCTTCAGCAAAGCAAGACCCTGGCTGCAGAACTTTTCCAAACTGTCACAGAAAACACACACATACAAAAACCTAATTAATATAAATAATTAAGCATTTCCTTTAAAACACATCTAAAGTAACAATTATATTGGTATCTTTGGTGTTTTGTATCAGGTTGCACACCTGTGGCCAGTAGTGGTCATCTCATTGGCCAGAAAGCAGCCAATGGGAATGTACGCTTTGACTGCCTTGAGCACAGGGTGCATTATGGGAATGTCTGTGACATCCGGCACCAGTGGGGCGCTGGAGGGCAGAGGATTCCAGGCGTTCTGGGGATTGCGCTCATGGTCATGGAGCTTCAGTCGCAGCACCAGATCCCAGGCCCACTGGTTGAAGGAGGCCTCAGGGGTCTGACCCAGCCTAACCACATTCGCCAGATAGGAAACCTACCGGCCACAGAGGGAAGAAGAGCAACTGCAGGTTATTATGGGGTGAACTGTTTTCATGAGGATGCAGCCACTGGCGCACCCCAACAAATATAATGTTTCCCCTAGTTCATTGGATCTGACAACAGGTTCACTGCCAGGGGAATTCTGTGTACAAACCTGTTTGATGCCTTCTGAGATGATGCCCCCGTATGGTTTATCTGTGAGGTATTTCTGATAGGCTTCCACTGCTAGCAAAGCCACCTCTAAGTGCAGGGCATCCGGCAAGGCCAGACAACCACTCTACAGACAGACAGTCACAGACACACAGAGATAACAGAGCCTTTGAATTCCATAAGATTTCAATCCATTCAATCCTTCAAAGGAGTTTGGTTTCAAAAATAGGAGTTTAAAAATGCCTAAATGTCTACATTTTAAATATAAAAAGTGTACCACCAAACACTAAGATACTGTTTTACATTTTTTAAGTCTATTTTTAACTGGATTTAAATTGTCGTCTCTTCGACAGCTTGCTGAGACTTACAGGATGGTAGCCCCAGTTGAGTCCCTCCAGGATGATGCAGGCCAGCTTGTTCTCCACGGCGGCAAGGCCGAAGTCCAGCAGCCAGGCACGGATCAGCCCCACCTCACTTTCCACAGGGTTCCACAGGTGCAGTGGGAGCTCCTTAAACAGGTACAAGGACACCTGCAAACAACAAACCGCAGAGCATTTAAATAATGCTAAAACCTTTTTTTTTCTTTTTTTACTATAAAGCATTTGAAAAGCTTCTTTGAAAATCAGTCAGGATGCAAGGCCCTCTGATTGATGTCTCTGCGTGTCACTGGATTGTCTCAGCTGATCAATGATACATGGGGACAACTGTATACTCTTTATTTATGAAGCACATATGCTTTTAATATGCAAGTTTCAAGGAGGCTGTTTGAACACATATTGTCTTGGGCCAGAGATAGTTTATAACAGTCAATGTCTAAAAAAAAGTACTTTTTACAGCCACTGATAACCATCAATCCTAGCAGTGCTTACCATGCCCACTTTATCAATGGTCTCTTCCAGGCGTTCCAGCAGCACTGAGATGACATGAGGATGGGCAGCCGCTATGGCAGCCAGCAGCTCTCTCCCAACCTTAGAGAAGGTTTCTCGAGTAGCAACAGTGACATAGGCCACCTGCAATAACACAGGCAGTTCAAATACCCAATACTGAACTAGGGAATATATATGGAAAATACAGACTTGCTTTCTCAACAGAAAAAAAGGCAAGTCCTTAGAACAATATTTACGTAGAAAAATTCCCTCATGTACGTGCAATTTACTGCATATCTAAAGTAAAGAAAGTGAAGTGAACGGTGTAAACTGAAATCCTTAAAGTTTATTCTTCTGACCCTTCACATAAACGCTTGGTTACCTCATATATCTCCAGCACAATGGTCTTGACAAACTCAGGGTCGGCGTCTGTGCGCTTGGGCTGAGCCATGTGTGCAAACGTGGTGAGCAGGCAGATCCCATCTGAGCTGTTTATCCCCGAGAGCCAGCGCTCAAACTTCTCCTGGTGACTGGGCTCTGCCAATGCACAGAGAGAGAGAGAGAGAGAGAGAGAGCGAGAGAGAGAGAGAGAGAGAGAGAGAGAGAGAAATGTTATTATTATAATTAATCAGTTCTACATTTCTTGCAAATTTCTCTTGTCTCAAGGTGTTCATGTTTTGTGGGACATCAACAAATAAAAGCCAAGGAATGAATTGCCCTACAGGGAAGATATTAATCTATCTTTCTTTCTTTGTTATTTTTACGGTGATATTTCTCCTAAGTGCAATACAAAATTGTGCTGTTTGAGTCATTATTTCTTTTCAGCACAGACAATAAAATGTACATTATATGGAAGAAGTTTAACCAGGTGTAATGCCTTTAGTGTTTCTTTTTTTAAAGCACATGAAGCACATTGTTTCCTTTTAACAATACTGCTTCAGGGCTAACAATATTAATCTCTGGACAAAATCCAAAGTGCCAAAAACGGCTATACTCTGATTAAAAATATACACCTTACCAATGCTATACATCACCTATAAAATAATAAATATATGTAGTGAAAATGCAAGATGGCTGACTCACCTCTGAGGCCCTGGATGCAGAGCTCCAGGCCCAGGCTGGAGCTGAGCCTATCCAGCCCCTCTGTTTCGGCACAGTGCATGATGTAGAAGATCTTCCACAGCATGGCACTGGACAGCGTGCCATAAGGCATCTCCGACATGAAGAGCCAGATCCCCAACCTGCCAGCCACAGACACAGAGATCAGCCCACAATAACTTGGGTTTGCTTCAATGAGGGGCCATCTGTTGATAATACTGATAATGAATCCAAACGGGCTTAGATTTGGGGCCAGAGTTTGCTGACAAGTGGTTGATATTTGGGCTTAATTGACCATCATGTTATCCAGCTGCTGAAGGTCTGTTAAATAGTTCATTTGTGCTTTCAAAATAGGACCCAAATTGATATCAACACCCAATTTTCAACATCCAATTTGTCTTTTGCCCTACTCTCATCTCACCTCTTGGCCTTGAGGACGTGCAGCACGGCCCGCAGGAACAGGTGGTCAAACTCCACCTGCAGCTTGTCCATGGAGAAGGACTGCTCCTGCATGGTGGTCCGGCCCACTCCCTTCAGGCTGATGTACTGGGCCCAATGATCACTCACATAGCACAGAGTCATCCTGGAACAGAACATATCCCACGCCCAACTTTACAATTTTATCCACAAAGACTCTTAATCATGGCATAAAATAACACTTCCAAAGGCAAGCTCATTACTGGTCCAAATGGCAGCCAGTACGTCTTGATCAATGTGCTCTTGGCGGCTGCCCGGAACATCTGCTTTATCCAAAGGGTTAGGCCAGAAGAGAAAACCAACCTTATCATGTGGCCGATGCGCTTCACAAACTGCCGGTAGCGAGCCCTGTTGTAGGTCTGCAGGCCCACAGCCAGAAGCTCAACCAGAGAGGAGGCAAAGGCGAATATCTTCATCATTTTCTGACTGGTTGTGGCCTGGGGCTGGTAGTTGTCTAAAGAGGGCAGTACAACAAAACAAAAGCATCATTATATCAACTGACAGAGTCGAGCTCACATTGCTTTATGTTACAGAGAGACTGCAGTTGCTTTTCACCTTCCGATGACATGCCCAGCAAATGTCTGAAGAGCTCATCAAAGGGAAACTGAGAAAAAAGGGCAATGAGGTCATCCTCCGACAGCAGCAGCCAGCTTGTGTCTGGGTCTTCGTCCTGTCAGGGGTCCAACACAGTCATGAGAAAAGCCTCCAGCTAGGTGACACCATGTCCTCAAACCATTTTTGCTTTTACTTCTGACTTTAGTTCGGTCGAGTAAGCACAATGTGACTTGGGAAGCTAATTCAGTCAAATTTGAAAATGAGATGGAATAGAATGGCATATCTATCCATGTAGCAAATGGTCCACAACAACTTAAGGACACACGAAGGCTGCTTCAACAGTGCTTCACTGTTTTGTTATGATGTGACACTAGAACAGAATTACATGCTGCTGCAGCTGAATCCAGTTTGACAGGATTCTATTCTCTGTCCTTCTCTGTATACCAGATAGTTTTGCGTAAAAGTTAAAACAAACCCTGTTACAACCCTGCTTACCATATTCATTGTATATTTTATATTTTATGCATCACCACTGAAGGCGTCTGTGTGACTTCACACTGTACAAGATTTCCAGTTAACATGACTAAAGAAATGTGAGGCTGTCCGATGTGGGGTTGCCCTACCTCCTCTCCACCCTCATCCACCAGGGTCCAGTTCGCAGAGGCTGGGCCAGAGAGGCTGGCCTGGGGGGACTTGGTCTCACACGGCTTCATGTGACACAGAAAGTCAGCGCGGTTCCTGTGGTGACAAAAGGCCAGATTGGCCGGATTATTCCTGACATGTGACATTCTGTGTGTACATTACCCGTCCCCCAATATACCAAGGTTCTGGATGACTGACTTATCCTCACCTGACCGGAGACATCAGTATGGCCAGAGCCTGCATGAAGTGATACACTCCAGAGGGATTTTCCAGCACTTTAATCTGTGAAGAAAATGAGACTCATGTAACATGCTGTGTGTGTGTTTCATGTAACATTCAGTTTCTTTTCACAGATTATTCCCTGTTAAGGCCCTTGCTTGGTTCTGCGTTGAGCATGAATTGCTAGGTGCTTACGCGTTGCGGTGGGGGTGTTGCCAAGCAATTCACCGCCAGAACAATAGGCTTGCGTAAAATGGCGCAAGTCTAGAAAAAGGGGCCGACGCACGCAAGACGTGAGAAGTCGCGCAAGCCTCTTGCGCTTACGCTTACGCCTCAGAGCATGAACCAAGCTTTACTGTCCATTCCCTATGCTGTGTATACAGACTTCAGTAATCCTGCAGAAATGGTATAGTTAACTATCTTAAAACCACTGCATCCTCATTTCTACCTTTTTTGTCATAAACAATAGAAATACATTGGCCATACGATTACAAGCCCAAAGTGAAGTCCTCCTCACCTGTAAAAAGGGCACTGCCCACTTCCCAACTCCAGAGGGACAGCAGAGCAGGTGGTTGAGGAGATAAAGATGCTCCCCATCTGCGCCCAACCTGTGCAGGACCGACACCTACACAAGCAAAATGAGTATTTCACATACATGGAGCGACTCATTCCAAGTCTCTAGCATCACAGGCTTATCATCCTATTAAGGCACACTAAGCAGTTATCAGCGTAGGGCAGAGTTTCAGTGGTGCCCTGGAAATCTGTGAGAGGATTAGTTAGTTGTTTACTTGTGCAATGGAATAAGCAGGGGACACTGGCACTTGTGGTGTGCTCTGAGTTCATATTAGAATGAATTCACAACAATGGTTTCCCTTTTCTAGAAATGCATTACCCTTTAAGTAGCAAAAAGAAGATGGCTACTTGTTCTGTTTCTGAAAGCTACTTGTGATGCATTAGAAGACAACTAAGTAGCCATTAGTAGAGTCAAAACTGATATTGATATTTACCAGTTTTTGTAGCCAAAGGTGTATGTCTGTCTGGAATTGTGAGTCGTCAAGCACCCTGCGAGTGAAACTAAACAGCACACTGATGCTCTCCTTCAGGGGTCTCAGGGAGGATGGCTGCGATGTTCCACTAGGACAGGCTGAAGAGAACAACACCAGGTCACTGACAATTACTTAAGATCGTGAGAATATCTACAACTGCTACAACCAGCCTTTAACCCAAACATGGGCAAAGACCATCTTGTTATGAGCAAAAACAAACTTTGTTCAGTTCAGTGCAAAACCATCACTATAAATACCACCACCACAACCCCTCCACCCTT
Organism: Sprattus sprattus; assembly: GCF_963457725.1. Classification (NCBI taxonomy): domain Eukaryota; kingdom Metazoa; phylum Chordata; class Actinopteri; order Clupeiformes; family Clupeidae; genus Sprattus; species Sprattus sprattus. The sequence continues at coordinate 22,506,260 of NC_137913.1, forward strand.
CAGTTGTCTGTGGACTTGCCTGAGCTTGTTTCCTGCACAGCCACGCTCCTGGTGATGGGGTTGCTGCTCAGCAGCAGGTACAGGTAGGACTCCACCTGCAGGCGAGACAGGATGGTGGTGTAGGAGTGCAGGGCCACCGTCTGGTGCAGCAGCTCCGCCTTGGCCTCGAACTGGTGCCTGAGCTCGGCCACCACCGCCTCGCTAAGATCCACCTTCTGGAAGCGGTGGTAGCCGCACACCTTGGCCTGGTCAGCACACACACCCTTGTAGAGAATAAAAAAGAGAAATATAAATAAAATGTGGTAGAGAAGGAAAAATGAGGAAAGCCAACTAAGTAAAAAAAAAAAATCCTGTTCTATTACTTTCCATAAGTTTATGTCATGGTATATGTGTTTTCTGAAAGCACACTTTCAGCATTTAAAGGCTATTAAACCAGTATGTTTGAGTAACATCAAAGCAAGACATACAAACATACATACAAACAAACAAACAATTCCATCAAATTAAATTTTAGACTTGATTATGGCCTACACTGTGGATCTCCCTTTTCCCTCCTTCTGCCTCACCTGCAGGGTGAGCTGCTCATCCTTGAAGCTCCACAGTCGGTTCTGCGTGCTCTTGCAGTCAGAGTTGGCTGCCTGCAGCTCCGTCTGAGCCTGCGTCAGCTGCTTGCGACAGCGCCAGTAGTTGAGCAGCATTTCATACAGCTCGTGGCCTTCCTGGTGTGCCAGGCCTCCGAACTCGGCCACGTGGACCTCCACATTCTCGAGCCAGGAGCCAGGCTCCCACAGCCGGAGCTGCTCGCTGGTGAAGGCCTGGACCGTGGCACTGCACAGTGACCTGGGTAGCTCTGGATACAGCCTTTGCCGCAGGGGCTTCTCCACCTCGACGACATCCACCAGGACCAAGCTGGGGGCGGAGGCCTCCAGCTCAGTCAGGGAAAGCACGGCCGGGTCCCTCAGCTGAGGGCCGCTCAGGATGCTGGCGACGGCCTGCAGGGAGGTGCCCACCACTAGCTCTGACCCGTCAGACAGCTGAGTTGACAGCTGTGGTGCGTCCATAGAGGGAGAGGGGAGGATGGGATACAAGGCCGGCACACTGGAGATCTGGGCAGCAGACTCCAGCAATGTCCAATCATTGTGTCTGTGCTTTGTTTGTGTGAGCGATTGGTCCTCTTTGACGTCCTGTGGCTCTGATGCATCTTTGTGCTTGGATCGTTCTTTCTCTGTGTTTTCGATGACAGGGAGTGATTCAGCTGTTTTAGAGCTGGAAGTTCCTTTTTCTTGGTCTGTGTCATGATCCTCTTGGGTCAGTGCTATGCTGGATGCCTGTAACAGGTCCGGGGGCTCTGGAGAAGAGACCTCAGAGGACAGACTGAGAGGGATGTCTATGAAGTCCACATTAGTCAGTGCTGGGCACTCAGGGGCTGATGCCTTGTCGCATAATCCAGCATGGTCAGGTGCTTTTCTTACACTTTCAATGTGTTTCTGCTTTTTCTCCTTCCAACAAGAAGCAATAGTAACAACTTAATGTCAAGTCTTCAAACACAAACCATAATTTATGACAACAGTGTGATTTAATATTTCTATGTGGGAGTACATTTAATGTGTAATAATTGCTGTACTGTAATTTGGGATGATTTGTAGTAAGTATGGATCAATACTTAAAATGTACCTGGGATTTTCCAGTTGTTTTAGACTTTGCTTTCTTTGGTCTCACAGCTTCAGCCATCTCTGTGCTTGTGTTAGCATGGCAGCTTTCCTCTCTCAGTGCATAACCGTGACAGCCTTACACAGAGCAAATTTGTCCACTAGCCCATGCCTAAGGGGAAATCATGTTTAAATTACAGTCTATTCCCAGATTATATATTTTTTTCTTTCAATATAGTGATCTGTCGCAGCGTCAGAACATAGCTCATTTAAGTCTGCTCAAAGTAATGCTTCGTAAAGTATGTAAAGCTGTCATTCGGCTGATGTTTACAAGCTCTGCTGCCTAGTTAGCTAGGTTTAATCGCATGAATCGCTAATGCGAGATAACGTTAGTCAAGGCGAAAGTTCCACCAACATCAACCATCCACCGACTTACCTTAGCACAATATCATATTGTCAGCGTACACGATTTCCTTCATTTAAATACCATGTATGTAGCCAGAATGCTCAAAGGATGGGACCGCAGTCAGAACCTTACCCTGCCTGCCTAACTTCACGCTCAATTTAACATAAATAGCAAGCTTTCTTGAAGCGATAGCTATCTTGCCTCTATGTTGTTGCGAAAGACGCTGGCTATTGCTAACTCTCCAGTAAGAACTTCAGGATGTGCCTAAACATGACAGATTACATCAGAAACGTTAGAACGTGTCACCAAATATAGGCCAACAACAACAAGCTGTAGCAGGATATCAATAACTGTCTGTCTGTTTGTTTGTCTGTCACCTATATAGCTGTCCTACTCTTAGCTTGCAAGCTACAGCTGTCAGTAGGCTACTGTTTGTTTTGCTCCTTTCCAGGAACTCTATCGTCTTTGTGGTTCACATGACTCTCCACCCCATACGGGGAACGAGAAGGCTAAAACCTAGTTCGTAGCTCAGAGAGGACGGAAACGGTAAACATTAGGCTGTGACGTGGGTCCTATGCTTACGGTCCTATGGTGTTAAAATAGGTGAACAGTGTACAGCCATACATTTGAGAGAATGTGCGTGGACAGCGATCACACAATAAGCACTGAGACAAATAATCATAGAAACATTTATTTACATTATAAACACATTTTATGTCTTCCCTTTTTTTTTATCGAAGCAAGAAGGCGTTTTTGTTACAAAAGTGTCACGAAGCACCAGAAAAGATCTCATTGATGAAATCTGTGGTTTGAATCAACAACAAAGAAAGTCATGGGTTTCTTGTATACAAACATTGAAGGCTGCGCGCGCAAATCCGCGGCAGAAAGCCATCTAAAAGAATACAGAAAGCCCAGTTTAAATGTATTGTTTATTACCTATTTAGCCTACCGATCCCTATTCTGTTACCATGAATGCTTGCACACACCCTCAACATATGCCCAAACGTAACCTTGTACATTGTTGAGCCTTTTTCTATATTTTATTTGATTTGATATTTTATTTTGCCTGGCAAACGGATGCTTCCTCCTAGGTATAGGCTACTGAACATCTTACCAACTCTGTTAGAGCAGTTCACCACACAACAACTCCCTGTCATGTTGCCTTCCTCCACAGCTTTCTCATCCACTTCAACGTTATCTTGCTTCTTTCTGCCGCGAGATTGCGCACGCAACCAGTGATGACGTAGCCGAGAAACCCATGTATAGGCATAGGGCGAATAGTCTAGTCTCTCTTTGAAAGGGTTACTAGGCTATCAGTAGGGCCGACTATTAACATTAGCACACAACCACCACATTCACAATTTCAACTCGGCTGATCCCGAGTTCCACAGGGTGGGAGAACCACTGTCCATCATTTAACATTATAATTGATACATCATTAAGCAGGTTTCTAACTGCTCCCACAACCTCCGAAAAACACACTGATGTTAATCCTGGCCAGAGATGAGTCGCCTTCTAATCCATATGATACGAAGATCAACCGAGAGATTCTCTATCGTTTATATTTTCTTGGGAGTAGAATTCATAGCTTTCAGTTGGGTCTGTCAGGCTGCTCTCCGGGCTCGGCTGTCTGTTATGTCTGAAACAATCTGGGTTTGGCTCTACGTGAGACCACCGGTCTCCATTTGGGCCAAACTCCAGCTGCTCGCTATAAGCCTGATTTAGAGCAATGCTCAGGATCTCTTTCTTCTCCTTGTAGAAGCGCAGCTCGCGACCCGAGCGCCTGGCCTGCTCCATCTCGTGCAGGGCCACCTGGAGCTGCTGGGACAGTAGGCCAGGCGCCTGCTGCTCCCGCATCATCCAGTCCAGCACCATGTGGCTCCGTGTGCACTCGTCCAGCCGGTGCTGCGAGTAATAGTTAATGACGTTCTGAAAGAGATGAATGAACACATCAAAGATTTGTGGGTAGGCTACTCGGCAATGACACTCATTTTTTTTAACTAAAATATCTAGATCTCGTGATAGTAGCTCAGAAAAAAGTTCAGCATTATAACGCCACTTCACGGAACACAATTTGTATTTATACATTCTTGTTTTATTTATCACTGTTTGAGGAAAATACCTGGCGGCTACATCTCCTCTCGCGAAACGCTTTTAGCGACCCATTCCAGTGCAAAAGTTGAAACATCGTCATGATCTCCTTCAGAGTGAACAAGAAAAACGGAGAAGTAAAGTAGGCTATATATATAAATTACACACACAGACATTGCTTTTGTTATTACGCTTAGTAATGAATATTTATTGTTTCCATTATCAAACAATCTGTTAGCAATACATCAGCAGCTTACCTCGGGACACTGAAAAATAGGGCAAAATGGAATGCTACTTTGGGTCTACCTGGAATCTTGCCATGTATTTCAAATTTCGAACATAACGGACCACAGATGTATGGACTGGGATACATCATTACTTTTGGGGTATTATTTTTCTTGAAGCCTACTTTGCAGGTTTGCAAAGGCTCGTTGGACAAAAATGATTTTAACCTGTAGTCTAGGACTTGTTTGAATATTGCCCTAGGCATTTTGCCTTTACATAAATCACAAGCTAGTGTAAAGATTGATATGGGCATGTTTGAGCATGTAGCACTTCAGCACATATCAACAAATGAGTTATGTGTGTGAGATATCCATCCACTGAAACACATGCTGAGCAATGTTTCACATTACATCTGTGTACTTTGGAGAGAACCCACAGATGAAAATGCTGCTTTAGGTAAAATGAAAACAAATCTATTTCCTCTTCCTTTCCTTTTTAATTTACTACTGCCTTCTTGAAATTTAAGAGCTCATTCAATTTCAGGCAACCATTAAAACAGTAAAATATGGTGGGCCTGCACTGTATTTATAACATTGAAACTCTGGGTTTAGGGGAATTCTACCTAGATGGTGAGAAGATAACATGGTCGATAAGCAGAATAACAATGTTAATAAGCTGCAGATTTCCAAAAAGAAACAAAAAATGGCAGAATAACAATACAAATATCAAAAGCCCTAATGCAAGGGTAACTTCAGGTGATATCAAAAGTTGTAATCGTTTGAACCTTAGACATATTAAACATTTATTTCATGTAAATACCTGAAATTCCAGCATTGTTTTGCCAGCGTTTGATTCAAGCATGAGACAGTATGCTCCAATGCTTGTGCTGGGATCTGAGGCCTCTTCAATACACCCCTGGAATCAGTGAGAACACAAAGGCACAACAGCTGAAGACATCACTACAAAAGAAACGTTTCTCAGACTTCCGCTGATCACACATCAATCTTCTGAGCCTCACAGACCTTTAGTTGTCCTAGCGATGTTCTCAGCTTTTACAATGCCGTCGGAGAAAGGAATAGCAAGGCCTTTACATGGGAAATAGGGGGGTGTACAAGGGTATGCTGAAGACCACACACATAAATTGGGCCCCCTCCTGACCTTCAGGAGACAAGTGTTTGAGGGTTATCAAGAGCCTTCTATTCTTTGCTTGTTGGAGTAAAGCTCTTAACCATTGGGTTTGCTTGAGCTCTCCATAACAAATGAATTGTAGAGCAAAGCTACACAAAATGGCACATTCATGGTTCTGAATATAGTCACTTTTGCCTTCTTCCTTTGTCCACTCATTTCATATATACTATATACACACACACAAATGCACATACATACATACATACATACATACACACACACGTCACACACACACACACACACACACACACACACACACACACACACACACACACACACACACACACACACACACACACACACACACACACACACACACACACACAGCATCAACATAAAAGGAAAGAGGGCATGGTAGTCATGATGCATGGAACTGACACAACTCACATTTGTAGTAGCCACAGTCTCCTCAAGGCTTCTTTTGATGAAGTCTGGGGTGATCCTGCGTGAGGGCAACTCATTGAACATGGAGTTCATCAGGGCAATTCGGGCAGCATCACGCCTGGCCTCTGCCTTGGTGTAACAGTTCTGGCAATGTTGGAAAGACAGCCAGACGGAAAAACAGACAGAGAGACAGACTTAGAGAAGAAAGATAAATAGAGAGAGATCTCAACCACACTCTTCCAAGTGAAACAAGTTTGTGAATACCACAAATGCAGAGATAAATGAACTGCACCATCTTGTCTCTGAATACTGTTGTGAATTTAGAGAAGTGTTATTTGGGCAGTGTGCGGCAATATATATTAAAAGTGACACAGAGGCCCAGCCAAAAGTCTGAGCAACACACAGAAAGCAGGGGTGTCAGCACTTAATAGCACATAACACATACCAAGCCCATCACGGGATTACAGATCTGATTATGCAAGCACTCTCACAACAAGATCTGAGCCAGTTCAGTTTTGAAGTTAACATATTTAAGATCAGCATCTGGCTTTGCTAGCTTGGTGAGGAAAAAAACCCTGAGCCACAATGGTCCCATTTACAGACATTGTGGGATTTAAGAAAAAATATAAGGTGCAAAAACAGGCAGTCAGAACGTGTGGGAAGAGAGTGAAACAAGGGAATTAGGGGGAATGAACGGATGGCCCGTCTTTGATCCAAAACAGAGAGAGAAATACCTCTTCGGTAGAGTCATTCCACTGTGCCCAATGGATTAAAGCAGTCCAAAAAAAGGGGACCCCCGTGAATGCTCATGAATGTAGGGCCGTCTGTACAAAGGGCCGCGCCAATCAAAGCCCTGCCTGCGCCCTATTCATACAGTGTCGTCATTGGAGCCAAACGTCTTTCCTCGCCCAAATGGCAGCAGCTGCCCTCTGGTGCGTGGATTTGCAACCATGTTAAACTTGGATTGCAGAGAAGCAGGGTATGAGAGACCTACAGGCCTTTGGATCAGCCACTAATGAGACATTACTTACGCAACTGTTCTTTATTTCTTGACACTGTTGGTTCCAAGTGAATATTTTTAATAATTTAGAAAGTTACGGAGGATTATTATATATTCTTTATCTGAGCTCCAGCCATTTTTACACAGGTGTTCCACAATCATATCTGCACAAAATTGCTCTCTTCTTATTTCAATTTAATGAATGAAAAAAATCTTTATAGCCTACTCAGTGAAAAGTATCTTTAGTCTTGCTGCTCCCAAGAACATTCCTCGCGTATAGCAAGAAACCTTCTCAGACTGATTTGCGGTGAGCTCTTGTAATTGGTCTAATAAGAACCACCTGTTGGCTCCTCCAGTTTTCACACAATCTCTCTGTCTCCCCCCCCCCCAAATCCTGCTGATCTTAGCTCTATTCTGTGTATAGTTTGACCTCTTCAGTTCGGCATACTTCACTGACACGACCTGCTGAATAAGGTCTTTATCAGGCCAACCATTCTTGATGAGAGCTAACTTGCGAAATCTCTCACACAGGAGTCATTGACATGCACACCTGGTCCGAAGAAGGGCTGTTGACATGTTTGTGTTCGGGGTGAAAGCGACAATTACCTGGAAATTACCGAAACAGCTCCCGCCTGGTAATGTGACGTAGCAGATGAAAGGTGGGACCGGGGAGGTGGATGACTCATAAACGACTAAATTCTCCGGGTGGACGGAGGCTTCCTTTACCTGCTTCTGTTCCCAAAACTGATGAAGCATTGCCACAACGTTCACTGGAAACAAAAGAGATGACATGATTAGCCTAAATGATTTACTGAAATGCAGGGAGAAAATTGATTTGCTACTTTTTATTTTTGTAACAAATTGATTTGATTGAAAACATATTATACACACATTGGAGAATGCAAAAATCACATCAATTTGAAATAATTAATATTGTTTTATGGTGAAAGGAGTTAAGAAGTACTTTGCCTTTCTCAACATGTCCAAAAGACCTAGATTTAGTCTGATGTATATAGTAAATGTCATTTGTATCATTTCCAAATGAGAGAGAGGTTCCAGTAATTTTTTCATCAAATTTGATTTGACGTGCCCTTCACGGATGTCCTCACAGATAAGAGGTATTTGGGCAAATGTCTGGGTTGGTGGCAGACAGAAAGCATCTGAGAGGAGAGAGGGGGCAGTAGCAGACCCAGTTCTCTGTTGTGTTTATTGAACTTATTCATGTCCAAAAGAATTTTCCAGGTCCATATCCAATTCGTCAAAGGCACCCATGAGAGGAAGGGCCAGGCAGTGAAAATGACCTTTAATTAGCTTTTAAGGACTTAGTCCCAATTAAGACTTTTGTAGTGAAGCCAATTGCCCTGCAGGGACATTGTTTTTTAAATATCTGCTGGGTCCATGGACCTCTTTCGAGCTGTTCCCCTGAGGCTTCTGATATTGAATATCATATTCAGCTCCTGTAACCGGTCAGCACATTAATGACTGTCAACTCTCACATGATTCAACTCACCTACTTTAAATCATAGTGAATTATACGCTTTGCAAGTCTACCGCACATTGTTTGGATAGGCAAATACACAGTAAAAACTGGCTCGACAGAAGGGTGGAAAAGTTGAATTGCCGTACAGGTGTTCGCTACATGTGACAGAAACAAGTCATGGACTTGGCTTCAAGCCGGCAGCAGGGTCGTGAATGTTAGAGACATGGTTTCGACATGTTCCTTACATTAATTGTTTATGCAGCCTCTTTTAATCAAGGCTGTGGAGATATGTTATACATATCTTTCCGAGGAGGCTTGCAATAACATTACAGAGAAGGGCCCATTATATATTGTTGTAAGGGTCCTGGTCTGGGTGAGAACATGGGTGTGTTTTCACAGCAGAGAAAAATTCCATCATTTTGTTTATTTGAGTGGAATTAGTTACAGTGGGCAACACCCTGTAGATGGCATGAGAACTCATATTCACTCCTCAGTTTGATGAATGGGCAGTGTCTCATAGACAGAGGAAATATTGTGTATTGCTGTCATTGGTATTACAAATCACTGGTGCTGGGAAACTGCATTGGAATGTCATGCTGTTTGAAAACGTTAGACTTTAAGTGACAAGCATGGGCACTGAAATGTTAAATGCAATGTTGTTGTAGTCGACATCCTGATACAACTTCTGATGAAGAAGAGGGAAAGCTGTTTATACAGTCTTACAGAGGCAGTTCTGGGAACCATAGCTGTAATGTTAATATTCAGTACAATCATTTTGTGAACCACAAATATTTACTGTTTCCTTGTGAAGTCAATGATAATTTACTATTTATATCAACTTGGCCCACTTTAAATTCTCAAAGCTACTTTTCCAAAGAGCATAGTCATCCTACTGAATGCAAACTGCACATCCAATATGCAGTTGCTTACATACAGACAATAACTAACTTGTTAATGAGCACAGAGGGACAGTCCAACAGTTTCAGCTCAGTTATACTCACAGTCTTTGAAGACTTGATCGTCCTGCAAGTGAGGTGCAGACATCCTCTCCTCCCAAGGAATCCCAAATGTTCAACAAGTGCTTGGGGGTCCCTGTTCAAATTCCAAGAAACACCCAAAAACCAACTCACATGCTCCCCCGGTTAATGTGAACAACTCCCAGCCGAGCGCAGTTCCACAAGAGAACAAATGCAGAAGGGGGGTCCCCCCACCCAGTCTTTTTACTCCACTTCTCCTCCCGACCTCCAATCAAGTATGGCGAGCGCTGCAAAGCCGGCCCCAGGGGTCCCCCTTCTGTGGCTGGCCCACCTTTGTGGAGAGCTGAACTAATTAGCTGCGAGTCTGACTGCCGCAGTTCAGTCCCTCCTCACCCCATCTCCTCACTTGCTCACACACACACACACACATTCAGACTACCTAAATCCCTACACAGGAATGCTGCAGCCCCCTTCTCAATTCACTCATGCTCAATCTCACATCTTATTTCTCCAACTGCCTGACTCCACAGCCAAAGGGTGGGTGCTTTTTTTCAGCCCCAAACTAAGCGTCAAGAAAATGTGTTCTTCATATTCTCCGCCAAAGTGATTTAAAATGATGCATTTCTTGTCAGACCTGTCGGCGCTTTTTGCAGTCGCTCAAAGAAAAATACACACATCACACACGTTGTGTCGAGCTTTCGTTCAATGAAAAGATGAGAATATACAGCAGCGATGTAGAGCAATGCAATTGTGTGAACACACGCAAAACATGTGAATGCGTCTTTTCTTCATCAACAATTTGAGCTTTGGACAAAGGCATTGGTCCTTAACAAGCTCATCCACTCCCAGTGATCAAGTCAACACCTCAGTTAGAAGAGAAAAAAAGACAGATGGTCTCAAATGGTCTGTTACCGAATTGTTAATCTCCCTATAGGCATGAATATCATGTCTCGAGATTTAACTGTTTACTTTTTCCAGCTCCCCCTGGGTCTTTAGTGTGGGACGTGTATTTAGGCAGCCCCATTCATAATACAGCCTCATTGTGAGGGTCCCTGGGAATGGAGAGAAGTGCTTTGCATAGCTGACGGGCCCCCTTGACAATCATGACATGGGAGGAGGAGGGGAACTGCATCCCAAATGAAAAGGCCTTGGGAGCAAACACCACAACCTGAAGAGTTTGTGAATCTCAATTGATTTCTCAGTCAGGCTAGATGGGATCTAAGTAGCAACCAATAGACAGAATCCCTAGTTGCTTTGTAATGCAGTCCGTTTTCATACCGGTCTTTACCTACACAATAATTAAAAGAGTGGCTTTCATTAGGGTAACTGCAATACAGAGTGAATAGTGAGAAACGGCTGAATGGGTATCAGCTTTTGCACGTTTTCACCTCTCTCAATGTGATGCACTAGCCTGACTAAAGCCAGACTAGCCAGAATGTGGGATGGGCAGACCTAGCCTCACGGTGCCCCTGCCTAGGTCAAGAAATGGGAACTGTCTGCACAGGAAATAACACAGACTGCAAAGGACATGCAGAGACACTGGGAAGAGCAGAAGGTTCCTCACATCTATGGACATCGGAGTGATGAAACCCACTTTTCATCCTACTCAGAAGCCCAGAGAATTCTGTTTGCTTTATAATCCATTACCATGGTAGATTCCATTCATCATTCCAGGCTGGAAGGTAATTCTAACATTACATTTAGACTGACTAAAATAGCCCTCTAGGACATAAATGTTACCCATATCATCTACATTGGACCATTGTTTTCAGATGCCCTATCAGATGAGAGGCTGCAGCGGCTGTGTTGACATAACCTGAGCGCTTCCTGGATAAAGTGCCCTTTGTTTAAGACTCCTGCGGTGTGAGATGTAAACTGTGGCACATGGTAGCCTGGCCTTGCCTGGCACAGGCCCTATAGCTGGAGGCTTGCGCCAGGAATGGGCTTAAGACACACAAAGAGCTGTATTTACTTACCATTCTTTCCTTAACCAGCCACCCCTTTGCTTTCCAACTTGGATGGATTGATGTTGGAATACACAGGCCAGCTTGATAATGCTTTGGTAAATAAAAGTTCCATACCAGTTGATAGAAAATGGAGTGAAAACTAGTTTTTTTATGGATGAGGTGATTTCCCTGAGTTTTAGGTCAAAGGCTTCAGGTGGATTTCTTTAAAACTACATTTAGCAGCAGCTCTATGTAGAAAATAAAGTGCATGACCAAATGCAGCAGTACATGTTCACATCATTGATTGAAGCCACTATTCTCATGCCCTGTGATACATTAAAGAAAACAGGATGCCAGCAGATAGAAAAAGACGCGCCGTTGTTTCCTTTTTTTTACTTATGCCATCAATAGCAGTTCATATTCAGAAAGAATACACACACAAAAAATATATATATATAAATTCCACCTCCACTTCCCTCCCACCGGACATGCCAAACATGATTTAATCTCAGGTATGCATCTCTGCTCACTGTCCTCAGGGGTTGACTGTGTTCCCTGGAGATGGAGTCCTGGACTACCAGTCCACCCCACCCCCCCTCTGTGGCTCAGCCCCAGAAGTCAGCACAGTCCAGGCTGCTCTTGATGTTGCTGGAGTTCTCCCGGCGGGCCTTGGTCACCAGGCTGGCCTCTCCCTTCTGCAGGCGCCGGTGGATGGCAGCCTTCTGGTGCTTCGACAGCTGCCGCTTCACTTTCTGTCTGATCACCTCCTGCAGGAGAGAGAGAGTAAGAGAGAGAGAGAGAGAGAGGGAGAGAGAAAAAGTGTAAGTAAGAGGGGGGGGGGGGGAGGAGGGTGAGAGAGAGATAGATAGAGAGAGAATGCAAACAATAGTAACATGGAGAAGAGAAGACTGATGGAGAGGGGTCGACGGTCATAGGGAGAAGGAGGATGAGAGAAAGAAGCGAAAGATCTGGGCAAGGTGGAGAGGGTGAGGTTAAGAGAGAACACACCAGCGGAGCCATCCCAAGGTTATGCTAGAAATCCAAAGAATGGGGAGGTGTTGTTTGTACTGGAGAAAAACTAATCTGACATGTGTTAATACTTCGATATTTGATGGACCTTTAAACCTATTCCGTATTATGCGTCTCCAAATATGTCTAATAAAAACTTGAAAAATATTTAACCAAGGACATGGAGATATAAAAAGAGAAATACTACACCTCACAGCTGGAGCCTTGGCTACAAACCTCAGCAGCCGAGGGTGTGGGATAGAGGGGCCTTGCACTCAAAAGACTGAGGTAAACCTGAGCAAGTGAACGTATGTATAGGGGTACAGGCAGCATATAAAAAATAGAGAGAATAGGCCCTAATCCAAAACTATTAAAAGCTACTGCACATTTAAGGATAATTGGATATTAAGGATAATAATATTCATTTTGCATTGAAGGTGACATGTCTGTCTTGCTGACGGGAGTTGTTCTGTGCTGAAGTCATGTTCATAGAGAAAACCAACTGACTGTTCAGTTCTGAAACAAACAAGATGCAATTGGTGCAGTGGACCAGACTATCAGCTGAACAGCACACATCAATATAAGACTTGGACTTGGGGCAGCGTGGGCTTGTTCCTACCTCAGACGCTAAGGTGTCTCTGGCTGCCAATAGCTGCAACCCAACACTCAGCCCAGCCGAGAGCTGCACCAGCCCCAGCCATCGGCCCTGGCCCCAGCCCCTGTCATGTGACCTAAAAGGCACTTAAGCTGGCCCCGGTTGTGATCCAACCTCGTGATTATCTGACAAGGGGGTGTCCGGGACGATTGATTTTTGCCTCTGCTTTCTGAGGGCTTTCATGGGCTGGTAGGCAGTACATTTAAGCGGTAATGCGCTCAACGTTAATGACCTCTCTCCCTCTACCCCTCCTCCACTGCTAATAAGAAAGGGGGGGGAATGCCATGATTATGTTACTAATGCACACTAAAGAGGGAAATCGAGCAGCTATCCTTTTTCCCTGACATTGTCAAGACTTGTGCTCAAACTCCATGTCAATTTGTAAGGCTCATTATCAAGACCTGAGCGATCAAAAGGGGAGAGCAGGGGGAAATGGGAAATCCTTTAAAAACGCAGCTATGAAGAATGTGAGGGCGAGAGGTTTTCATCCTGGCCACCAGGTGGTGCTGTAGATTAAGAGGTCAGAGGAGAGCGGTGTGTGTGTGTGTGTGTGTGTATGTGTATGTGTGTGTGTGAGTGTGTGTGTGTGTGTGTGAGTGTGTATACACTCACCGGGGCAATGGTGGAGCAGCTGGTGATACTGTTGGTGCTGGCCACTGTGCTCTCGCTGGTGGTTCTCCTCCGATGCTCGTTAACGTGCTGGAGACTTTCACCGTCTCTGTAGGAGGCCATACATCCACACTTATTAGGCATGGCATGCATGAAGGGAAATTGGTCCTGATTTGACCATTTAGGCCCACACACACACATTGAGCATACTGAGGGCTCCAAAAATTCCCAAAACAACTGATCATACAGAATGTAGGGAAAATCATACTTTTCTGTAATTCTAGGCTTTGCTGTCTATTACTACAATATGCAGATAGTTAACACAGCAATAGAGCATGAAACAATGGTACGTAACTAAGGTTATAACGAAAGACTTTGATTTGAGGCATAAAGCATGGGTTAACATAAATGTCATCATGACTTGGCATTTAATCATACTGAGATTCATAGTTTCTTGATGTTAACTAATGTTTTTCTTATATACATAAACCATAAACATGGAATCGACAAACTAAATCTCTGCCAACAGAGTAAATAGACTTAAAACAACTACCGATTGATTTTGAATTGAGCAGTACTGATTGTAATTGAAGAAGATAGCTGAAGCTTTCAAGTGCCCAATGAAGCAATCCATGTACCTGAAAGGCTTGAATTCTTTGTTGATGGCTGAAAGGTCGACAAGGTCAGGGCACTCGTCGGCCTCCTCCAGCTCTTCATCACTCCTGGGACTCGTGCAATTTCCAGCTCCTAGTTCCTTTGGTAGAGCTTCTGTTCTCGTCTCGGTTTCATCCACATTACGTTCTAGTTCACTCTGGTTATGGGTTTGGTTGTCTGTCTGTTTGTAAATGGGGCCACCCTGGCTTGGGTCACAGTCTGGCTGGTCTTTGCTGGGATCATGCTGGCTTGTGTTAGTGTCCTTGTCCAGTCTTAGCCCCTCCAGTTCCAACATGGCTTGCTTATACTCCTCCAGGTCTGCCACCTCTTCTGTGCTGAGGTCAACTGGTTCAATAGGGCCTTCCTCTTGGTCCTCATCGTCCTCATCGTCCTCGCTCTGGCCCTCGGCTCCCTCCGGACCCTCTGGGTGGAGAAGCTCGTCGTCCTTCTGCATGGCTTTGGTGTAGCCGCTGGCTGAAATCTCCACGTCCAGTGAACACCCTCGCCTACACAAACAAAACCAAGCCCCCATTAATAACTAGTCTGTCACAGACTGTATGCCAACAAGCACTGATAGGCTGACAATCCATTTCACATTGTGTATATTACACACATTACCTTATGTCTTTGAAAGTTGGGTAAAGTTCGCTCTCATAACTGTAACGTCTGATGAAGTATTCTCGGACGCATCTCACATCGCGGTCAAAATACCTGTGTGCAAGAGGATAACGTTGTAACAAACAAGTTGAACTTCATTTATTAAAGTCTATTAGAGTCTACCAAGCTTTGTACGGTCGATGCTGTTTGCCAGACACAGTGATGCGATTACCATTCTGCATTGAGATGCGAGGTGGACACCATCTGGGGAAAGTCGATCATGGTGACGTGATCGTTGTCGTCGAGCATGAGGTTGAACTCGTTGAAATCTCCGTGGATGAGCCCGTGGTTGGCCAGCTTGACGATTAGTTCCATGATCTCATTGTACAGAGCAGAAGCATCGGCCACCTCCCGAACCTGACATCTGAAACGAGGAAAAAATAAACATTGTGATACTTAACGTTATGTTCCCAATCATTCTTACTGTAGGACTGTATACACTGTGTGTTAAAGACTATTCTAGCTTATATTAAAACTAATTTCAAAGGAACTACATGAAGCATTTCTTGAGCACTACTTAATGATGTGCTATCATTCGCACAATCTTCATAATGTACACATGACAGGGTGAAAAACACAACAGGAATGCAACGTAACTTGGGTTACTTTTTTTGTTATACATCTTTCCATATATTTATGAAGATATAAAACATTCATACAAGAGAAAACAGTCTCCTTTAATATCAAAATCTTTAAAGCAAAAAAAAAAAAAAACACTAATTAACCAGTCATGATGGAAACAATTACAAGAATCATTAAAGGATCACTCACAGAGGATATCCATTGATGAGCTCCATCACAACGGCGTGCCTGTTGTAATCCACGGGTTTTGGGACAGGAAATCCCCTTTCGTACAACGCCTGCAAGAGGGGAGACACGAGGTGGTCAGGCACTGGCATCCACTCAACACCACACCGCTCTCAGGATTGCTAATCAACGCTGAGGCAGTCCAGAAAAAAATAAAGACCACATCTGATGAACAGTCTTTGAGCATCAAAAGCTAATTAAATTCCTCTATTTAGCTTAATTACTAGCAGAACTGTGAACACATGTTGATGTTACTATGGGACACTAACTTGGTCAACATCAACAAATCCTGGTGCCATACCTTCATATAGGCAAACTCTTTCATGGCGGACAGGCGGGACAGATAGAGCCAAGACATGCTGCTGCGGCCCTTGTGGTAATCCCGCTTGTTCTTTAAGTTTCGGAAAGATGTCCTTCCAAGTCTGTGCAGTTTTAATGCAAACTGCTCATCCTCGCCGTTTGCAACAATGTAAATGTCTGTGGAGTGATTTAAGATCATAACATAACATTTCAACACAACCTTGATGTCTAATTATGTAGAGCTGCACAGAGTCAAACTAATTGAAGACGCTATGAAGTCAACACAGCATCGGATTTAGAATGCATACGCATAAGTAGACAGTATTTGACTAGCAGACCAGCAGCAAATTCAGGGCAAGGTAATATAGGTTCTTTAGAGAGAGCATGCACATGGAAGTGAAAAAGATCCAAATTAAATGAGTAACATTGTGCTAAAAATCCACAATTCTGTTGTATCATTACCTATTGTCTGTTGTCTACCACTCAAATTAAAATCGACTTACTGGGCACACACCTAGTGATTATTGGTGTTTGGATCATATAAGAGCAGCTTTCAACATTGAAGCATGCCAGAGGGTGGGACCAACTGGAACCTAACTCACATAATAATAAAAACAAAGTGTCGATCCTACCTGACTCTTTGCCTACTCCCATTTGATTTCCAACAGATGTGATGACATCCCGCGATGACAGAGTCTTCAGTGCCAGGTAATCATAGCCTCCATAATTCAGTCGATATCCTTGCACCACTGAAATGGAGAGAATCACTCTTTCATTCCAAGCATGACCCATCATTCACAATGACCGTTTACAGTAAATAAAATGTCAACTTACTCTTTGACCGTTCGTAGGCCATCAGTTTGTGTTTTACCAACTCTCTCAGGACTTTATTGCATCCCCCATGTTTGAGACTAGCTATGGAGGCGACGAGGCTCACTGGGACGATTTCATGATTTTTCATTCCCATTTCGACCTATGGCAAGCATGATTCACACAGCACACGAATGCAGATAACGTTAGTTCGCTTGGATAGGCAATCAGCTTACGGTACTGAGATACGTTACCTTAAGATAATGTGGCTAGACATATAAGCATACGGATAAGATACAGTGGCTGGTCAGAAAGTATGACACAAATATAAAATTCTTAAAACAGCTACGCTATCTAGCTAAGGTTACCACAAATAAAGCAAGCATGAGCTAACCGAGTTGTAAGCTCTCTTGGCTAATGTTACATGGATAGCTAAAACTGCTATTTACAAGGATACTTACGGCGGTTAGAACCCGGAAATCATCGCGTGAAAGATACCTCAGAAGAACAACGTTTAATTTCCCCATTTTTATGATGTGCAGACAGTTTATTATATCGAAATATTTTACTTTTTCATAACAAGATATTTCCCAGCACGTCACATTTACCCATTACCCCCACGTGTGAAATCCGGAAGAAGAACGTACAGTACGTAAGGTCCTGTAAGCAACCAATAATTTTAAAAGTCTGCCGAATTTGAAGATGTATAATTAAGATGTGAATTAATATCATTGTGGTATTTCATTAAATTGCCAGGAAATGCATTAATTAAGTTTGTGTTACTTCGATACATTTGGTGTGGATTATATAGTTAGACAACAGAAGTTGTATTTGTAAGGGTCCTGTTAGATCCTGATAGCACAAGGAACCACGAAACTTTAAAGATAATAGAAAAACCCTTCTTTTTCAGTAAGAAAAATGTAGTAACACTATGATCTTCATTTAAATGTCTGCATTTAACTGACACTAGAATAACATTAGAAACAGTATAGCCTTTAAACTTCACTGGCGTAGTCGGATTCATTATCTCATGTTAAAGCAGATATGAACATATGACTTATTTCGACTATTTTCGCTAGAATTTTGATTATTCGCTGGCTAAGCTGAACGTTTCGATAGATCACTAGATAATGACCTAGTAACTCATTCACCTTTTCTTTTAGGTTGTAGTTTTCAAGCGATTAAGTAAATTAGCAATATAACATAGTAGGCCTAACTTCATCTCAAATTATCCTTCAGACTTTCGCATAACGTTAACTGGCGTTGCATCTGGTTGTCAAGTTCAACAACTCAGTGTAAACATTACCATGAGGTCCAACAAGCACCCATTAAAGGTAAGCCCCGGCGGTAAGAACCTTTATTTTGTATTAAAACAAGTGTGATAGCTACTAAGTTATTTTTCTAGCTATACCAAATTGTGGCTAGAGGCCTGCAAAACACACTTCGAATTCACAAATTCACGTGGATCAGGTAAGTTTGTTGTCAGCTACCGAAGCTAACTTTTAGCTGCAATAACAAAACAAGGCTACTTTTTAAAGAAATGGACTGTCACGACACCTATTTTCCTTAGTTTAAAGTTCTCTTCCAAGTTAGTTGTACCGAAGCATGTTTTAATTATTCTGCCTTTTCCAACAAAGAAATTCCCTTACAGTGACAAAAAGCTAAAAATGTAGATTCTTGCTGGCAACAAAATAAATAGACACAACAGCACCACCTTGAGCCTGATAATGTAATATTTCAACTCATAACGAAATCGCTACCAGTGTATAAATCCAAAATGTATCTTTTGTGTTTTCTTTGGATTTTAATTACAAAAGAAAAAGTAAAAGCTCTGGTTAGTCAAACCATAATATGTGGAACACACTTTTCAGTACAGCACATTTACTAAAAACTTGACCTTATAATCTATGAAAATAGTAAAACATTGTTATACCTGTATACAATAATACGTCGTATTATGAATTCAGTAGGCTGTGCGACAGTAAAAAAAAAAAAAAGGGAAGGTGTGTGTGTCTGTTAGAGAGAGAGAGAGCGGGTGAGAGAAGGAGAGAGAGAGAGCAAGAGAGAGAGAGAGAGAGAGAGAGAGAGAAGGAGAGAGAGAGCAAGAGAGAGGGAGGGGGGAGGGAGAGAGAGAGAGAGGGAGAGAGGGAGAGAGAGAAAGACAGAGAGAAAGAGAGAGAGAGAGAGAGAGAGAACAGCTGCCAAAGTGTGGGCAAGGTGTTAAACGAAGTCCAATTAAACGGATGCTTTACTGTTGCCAAAAGCGGACACATTTCATGCATTCCATCCGCAAGTTAGTTTTATAAACAGTGTTCAGTCTGTGTAAATGCAAGCTGTGACAGTATTTACCCAACATGCTGCAGTCACAGATAGAGCTCTGTTCCCTGCCCACAGTGCGATGGGCCGAAAAATGTCTGGTTTTCAAGCAGAGTTTGCCTTCCCTCAGACCCCCTGGAGCAACCAAGCACAGGGTGCTGTTAGCTCTGGTAAAATTCCTCTGCTCATGCATTTTGTATTCTGTAGCTCAGCAAGAGGCAGCAGAGGGGTCTGACTGGACGCCTAGGTGACCATTGACTGGCAGACATGCTGCCTTGGTGGGGTCTATTGGGGTAAAAGGCTGCATTAAATGTGGATACAAGCACTAGACCCATCATTAATGCAAAGTCTGTCTACATCACAGTTGAATTACCCTTAATTAAAATTTAAACTTTCCTGAAAGAAACTTTCTGACGCACCCTTGTTCAGGGGGAAATCACATAATATAATCAATTGCTGTCATTCAGAAATAGAGCAGTTTTTTTTTGGGTAGCCTGAGAACGTTTTTCTTGGAGTCAGTGTACCTTTCGACTGGAACCAGGAAGCTGAATGCAACCTCAGTGGAACTCGTTTACAGTCTGCAAACTCTGCCCCAAGAACCTGTGTCCGGGGAACAGAGGGTTCTAACTTAAGCGCCCATACGACATCGGCCAACTAATGTGGGTGGAAATGTACTGTGCAGGTTTTTGTGGCAGATGCATATATTTTTAGGTCTAAAGCAAATAGTGGATTATTATTGCTGGACATCAGTGTGCCTACACCAGTGATGAGGACCAAATAACAGAACATGGTGCTGTACCACAGTCAGGTTTCTTCAGGGTGTCTCTTTCATGGACTCAGGAAAGAGAGAGCTCTGTGGTACCCCAGAAAACATGAGTAATAAAATGCCGGAGGGCTTTGTGCCCATTGCTTATTACTTAAATAAACAGCAGTGGAATGGATTCTTGTTCAGAGTGGAAAAAAAGTTTAGCTCTGTATTTAAGGGCACAGTTCCTTAATGTATTTAGAGTAACGTCTGTGCCAAACATGGCATTCTGTGGTAGTCATTCGAAGTTACCCTGATTGAATTGCCTTCGATTTGTGGCTCAATGATCATCCTTCATGCCACATGCTATCACTGAACCATATAGAAGCCATTTCTTTATGGCTTGTAATATTGTAAGCTGAGTTTGAGGCTCAGAGGACCTGTAGAAGAAGGCTTGTAAGATTATACTTGTAGCAAGACCTAAACAAAAAACATGTAGCAACACCAAAACTAAACATGGTTGTTTTAATTAAGCCTGGTCAAGCCAGTGTTACTCCACAGCTGCTGCTGCTGAGGCCTGGTCCCGAGACTGGCCTGCTAGTCCCATTCTGAGGAGCAGGCAGAAGGGTGTGGGCAGTGTGTGTCTGAGGCCCCAGTCTCTCACAAGAGGCCCGAGGAAGCGGAAAGCCTGAATAATCCCCCTTGCACGGCCCAGCCCTGTTATTGACTGGCAGCTGCGTAAGATGATCCAGACACACTTCTGTCAAGAAGCTTCTCTGGGAATCATTGCATGCTCTATGCCCGGCCAATGCATCAATAAGAAGGCCATGAAGATAATATGCACGCTATGTCATTAAGCAAGGCGTATGGTGGGATTGAAAGCTGTAAGCGCAAGACAAAACTCGCTTTGTTGCTAGTCCAGCTAGTGGTGTTGTCTTCTGAGAAATGGCTGTCTGGGACCAGTCACATGGTCATGAACATTCTGAAGGATCAGTGGCCAAGAAATCCCCACAAGGGATCAATAAATATCCCATGTTTACCACCGGGTGTCACTGCTGTTCCATGCCAAAAATTTGACATCATGTGAGTACTGGTAGAGGACAAGAGGCTAAACCACAGATGATAAAACAAGTTTTTTTTCATGTTTCATCACCGATATTGGCTGTGTTCTTCACCAGTGCATTGCAACAATATTGTTTGCACCACTGTGGCAATGCCCCAGGCAGGCGGAGGGATGTTGAAGGGATTGGGGTGGATCATGTGTCTGCTTGGAAATTGGAGACGTTTATTGTCATGGTCTGTGGAATGGCTGGCGAACAGATCCCAAGGAAATGGCATCCAGCTTCTCCCACAAGAGCCTCTCCCTGAAAACACATCCGATGTGGGAAAAAAGGCTTGGCCAGACAAATTGCATTCTGGGAGTTGATGGGGGTAAATGAAGAGCACTCCGGGCTTAAAAACAGTCTGATTATCTAGCTGTTGTCGCACACTATGGATGAGCTGTGTGTGCCCCCAGTTCTCTCTGCAATGGTTTATAATTGAGATTGATACATATTTGATGAACGAGAGGTCTGTTTTATATTTTAACAGTGGTCGGAACTAGAGATCTGTCTAGGATAGATTTTTCAGTCCCACTCCTGCAAGATTCTGTCCCACTCCCGCAAAACGATGTACCTCTCTCTCCATCCAAATCCTGCAGGTGGAGGTTTACACAGGATGGATTTTGTCTGTCCAGCTGTCATGAAATTGTGCCGTGTCTAAAAAACACCAATCTTGTGCCTGTTTATGTAAAACATGGGTTGTTATGGGCCATTGTGTGCTGGCAGCCACATAGTGTTGGTCGAAGGCTTTTTTCTTCTTCTACCTTTTTTTTTCTTCTTCTACCTTTTTATCAGCAATATCATGTACTTGCAATTCACCAATCCAAACTTGGTATGGTTGTAGCCCCACATGGCTGATTCGGAAAATAAGGTCTGTGTCCCTAGGTGTGCCTTTCCTTTGGTGGTAGTGCTCCATAAAGTGGGGTAGGTTCAAAAATCCGGAGAGTTTTATTGCAAGCTGGCCTCTTACCTTAGCCTGTCACGATACATTTGAGGAGTGGCGCCACCTAGTGAATAATGTTCAGACCAAAAATCTAGCTCTTCATGGCCAACATCTTGTGATGCAAAGGTTCAAAGTTCACGACATTACCACCTTATTTGGATGCACGGCAAATTTCTTCCATACGGGGCGCTGCAACTGCTAACATTATGAAATGTAATATGCTTATACGTATTTGCGATGCGTATTAGGTAGGCCCAGTGGCGATTCTAGAAGATTTTACATGGGGTGGCAGAGGGGTGGCAAGTTGAAATTCAAGGATGGCATATCACACACACACACACACACATGCCTGGTGCCTATATGTATTTATTTATACAAATCCAGATAGTGAACACACATGCCTGGTGCCTAAAACAGACAACAGCAATGTGTTGCCAAGAGTCTAAATATTGTTACAAAAAGCCTTTTCTTGAAAAAAGTCCTGATGTCCGACCTTTTCTCTTCATTTTTGGGCCCTGAAACTGCAATATTACTATTGGTTTAGTTTTAAAGAGGATCTGATATCGGAACAGTGCTATCAGTTTGATTTACAACTGATTTAGTGCTTACTGGCATTTGGATGTAAGTTAAATAGGCTATGGTCTATGTTAACACTTACATTTAGGTTTATTTCAAAGTCCAAATTTGATTTCTCTTACAAAAGAAAATAAAAGAAAACTGCATTCAGAACCCACAGCACTAAATGTCATATTGACATACCGGTATGACATATTTCCCTTCAATGACAAATACTTTTCTTAATGGCCAATTGAATTTCTAATGGCTTGTTGTTCTATTATAGCCTGGTGACACCAGCCTACGTATTTCCGCCTGAATTGATTTCAAGCTCATACTCAGTCTGGCCTAACCCCGTTGACAATCGTCTCCAGGACTCAAAATTTTGTAGGACCAATCAGCGAACAGTTCAGAGCTGTGACGCAAAACTCGCCTTGGAGGAAAAGACACGAAAAGCTATCGGAAAAGTTGTCTCAACTCTCGAGAACATCAGAAAATTAAAAGGAGAACAAGAGTATTTTCTTGTGAGTTTTATGATTGGAAAGGACGTCGTAGCTCTTCTCCCAACTGGCTTTGGGAAGAGTTTAATCTACCGAATGCTTACTAAACGTTGCTGATTGGTTAAGG
Organism: Sprattus sprattus; assembly: GCF_963457725.1. Lineage (NCBI taxonomy): Eukaryota > Metazoa > Chordata > Actinopteri > Clupeiformes > Clupeidae > Sprattus > Sprattus sprattus. The sequence goes on from NC_137913.1 coordinate 22,529,392, forward strand.
GAACTCCAATGATTTTAAACCTCAAGATAAGCACCCGCCCATCTCGGAAACCAAAATGCATTGGGTTGGCCCAGACTGAAAGACGGAATGAAATGGAGTCACAGGCTGGTAATGGCCAGGCTAGTTCTATTAGGTTATCACATACAAAATAATTTATACCAAATCAAAGCTAGACTAACTACTAGCTATCGAAAGATAGGGTGGACAAAAGAACGCACTTTTTACTATTACTGAGTTTACTGTAGGCTACATGACCCACTCTCCCATCCCCTATGTAACATGACTGAGTACCTTAAAAACAGCCAGAAAAAGGCTTTTTGAGAAAACGGTTAGTGGTATCTAAAATGTGATTTCGGAATAGCTTAACAGTTAGGTTACATACGTAATCAGTCCACCTTATTGTACTAAAGACGTTGGTTAGCTAAGCTAACAGTGGTAACTTCAAGCTGTATAGCGAGCTAGCTTCTGTATGCTACCGACTTTTGCAAGTTAGCAATTACATAAACGATTGAAATTACAACGGAACTGTCTATCACATATGACACCCCATTACATTTTCTTTATTCACGATTCTGCAGTACTGTACATTGATTCTTTTAGCACTGCAAGCCTACAGTAGGCTTGTCTCCAGTTTGTTTTTGGCTTCTCAAATGCTTTCAAACCGAATATTTCCTCACTATGGAGCGGGAGATGGGCAAACACACATTAAGCAAAGCGGACTCGTGGACTCAACCATTTTACAGGGGAGGGGGAACTTAAAGATTTTAGAGCAAGTTATCAAAGAGATCAACCGCTTAAGTAGCAAAAATATAATACCATTCAATACATTTAGAGTTTATTACAGGAGACACTTCTGACAACTTCAATTGCAAGTGGGGTGGCAAGCATTTTTTTGGGGGTGGCAGCTGCCACCCCTTGCCACCCCGGTGGTTTCGCCACTGGGTAGGCCATATTTGCTCACATCTCCGAAGGTTCATTTTGGGTCAAAATTAGTTAAGTCTTCTTTCCAATTTCCACAATCTTCAACAAGCACGATATGCTTTTTACTACTTCGGGGAGCTCACACATTCTGCTTGGACCCCAATGATAGCTGCTATATTAAAACGTATTATTATGATAGTGTACACCCCTGTCCTGTTATAAATGTTGTAGATCTATATGTAGCCTATATGTATTGTATTCAGCTTTCAAATAATATTCCAAAATGTTATATATACATACATATTTTTTAGAACTTTGTAAATAAATGCCAAGTGCAGTTACAATACAATGAAGCTCATAGTGTTGCTTATGTATATATGTATATTTAGCAAAATGCTCAAGCACAGGAATATAATATATCTTTTATGAAGTCACACTCATCCTCATTTATTAGACAGGTCACAAAACTGCTAAACATAACTCACAGGTACTACTTTACACCTCAGTGTACAGCTGCGACATCCACTACTTCAACTATATCGCTAGGTCCTTACATTTTCACTCAGAATAAGATATACACCAAACTTTTTAGTCTATTGTTGCCAGAAACATACTGATTCAGGATAATACACTATTTTTGAAAAATAAAGTATCTTGTTATTTCCCTTAATTCTTGCTCATTCTCTCACTTATACTATTATGCGACGGTCATATTACCGTAGTGGCATGTCTAGTTTCTTGCTGCTCTCCTGTAAACATGAATACCATTTTGTAGGTCAAGAGTAAAACATTTACTTTCATTTCATTATATACATAGATTTATATTGTTTTGCGGAAGTCCCTCAAGTCTTGTCTTTCTCCCACATGCATCACTTTTTTCCTGCCCGCACTCCATTTGGAACCAGCCAAAATAGGAAGGCTACTTCATTTTACTTTCTTAATGCCTTGTTGTTTTCGAGAAATCATTTTGATCTAACTCCCTTCAATTTGTCTGAGTAATCATGAAACCACAGTCAGTCGCTCTGATTATGAGTCAAAGTGGGATTTGATGTTTATTCTAATTAGACCAATTTGGTCTAAAGTTTTTCAGTGCAAGCAGACAGTGGAATAATTTGCATGGTTATATGTAATTAAGAGTATCTCCACTGCTGATGTAGAGCAACGAAATATGCAGTGAAATATGAGGGCGAGCCTTCTTGGTCTTTGTGTAAAGGCAAAGATCACTATCAACCCCCACCTCCCCACAAAATCAATGTTACGCTAGGCTTACCTGTCAGAACCACTCAAACGAGAATACTGGTGTTGTTTGCAAAGTTTTTCGATTTGTCAGATTCTGTGTTTTGAGCCACCATTAAAAGTTATTTCACATATGAGCAACTTCATAATTCTAGCCAATCTCACACTCAATTTCTCCTCAGGAAAAGAAGTGTTGGAGCCCCCCACCGACGCCCTACATACTGTATTATTTAGATAGCTCCTCTCTCAGCTTGTGCTGAAAAAGCGGAGGGTGTCCAAGTTTTTACGGCCCCCTCTCTCCCTCGCCTTCAAAAGCGCTTGGCCCCCGAGAACAAAGCGAGCGCGCCCAGATGAACTGACCAATCTTATCTAGCTTCACCAAGTGGAAACAAAAGACACAAAACAGAGATTTGACCAACCCCACTCGGCAGCAAAATATTTCAGCTCTCCAGTGCCAAGTGTACGGTTCACTGTGCGGTCACCTGAATCTGTCAGTTTCGCACGTCTGAAGCAGCAAACAGCACCCCTGTCCTGTGAGCAGGCCAAAGCCAGAGGCCCCAAACATTGCCTGGCTCATTATTCCCACAGTAGGGTCACGGCCTCGACTGTCAGACCGGAACTGCTCACTAATTAAGCCCCTTGTTTTGGCACTGGATGTGTCTTGTCTGTAAGACTTCCTACTGGGATTAATGCCGCTCATGTTCACTTTTCATAAGAACACCAGAGGGAAGATTTATCCACACTCCCACATCTCGATGGAGAAAGCACCCCCTTCTTACCCCCTTCCCAAGCACACACAAGGTGGCTTTTACCTTTTCAATCAAACTTTGTAAAACTTTGTGGTGAATGTGTTGAATTTCTGAAATGTGTTCAAAACCTCATTAGTTAATACTCATCTTTACCTTGGGTCAGTCACAAATGAGATGGAAAGAGATTTTTTTATTATAATGGCCATTTTCAAATCTGTCGGAGCTCATTTTGATTTTACGGTTATGCACTCTATGCAGTTAACTAGCACATGAAGTGGGTCATGTTTCTCATTCATTGGGCCCATTATGCATCTCTACCCCTGTCAGATTCCTCAATTATGATTCTGTTTACCTTGACCACAAAGCCATAATTACGAGAGTTTTTTATCGGCTTGTTTCAAGCAAATCAGCCAACAAAAATGTGTGGCTGTGCACAGTTGCAGCTGACATGTCCATAATGTAGGCCCCTTCTCAAAGTGCTTGCACTGGCATTAGCCAGTCCCCATTGTAATTGCACACCAGAGCCCACCCTGACTTCCATTTGCCAAGGTTGGCATTGTCGTCTTCACGTCCTGAGCCTATCCAGTAATGCGGAGTCTTTGTGTGACGTTGGGAGAGCGCCCTGACCCCTTCTGCTGGCACAGATAAGGGGAGATGGCCATTGTGAGCAGCCGAGGAAAGGATTTTGGGTAGTCGGTAATACCTCCCGAATCTGCATGGCATGGGATTATAACACTCCCTTTAAGTCTTTGCCAGGCGAGTCTGCCTAGAAGACCTACAGTGTCGACCCATCTACCTCCCCCCCACCCCACACACCAGGGATAAAGGGCAAACTGTCACAATCTTATCAAAGCTACAACTCAAGCTTGTCGCTAGTAGTTACCATGTGGGAGCAATTGATCAGACAATACGTCCAGTGTTTTAAATCTGACATAAATCTGCCCCGAGATCATAAAAGCACACTTGTGTCAAAGCTTGTTTTTGATGAACTGGCTGTAAAAGGACTCCACAATCTACCTTTATTACCTCCAGTGGGCTAAAGCTAGTTTTATCACTTTATTGCCTTGGAATGTAGCCCAGGAACCAAAGAACAGGAATGAGAAGTACAGACTCTGAGACAAAGGACCCTCAAGTGCAGTGTGGTGGCAGTAGCCTAGATGGCACTCTTCCCTCAGCTAGCTCCTTCCGCTGTGCTTTGTCTTCAGTCCCCATCACATAGGGAAGAGGGGGAGTCAACTATATATATTTTTATATACACAGTGTAGGGCTGGCCAAGGTGCAGCTCACACTTTGGATCAGAACATTCATCGTGCAATAACAGAAACCTCACAGCACATGGCAAGTGTGGATACTATCTGAAGAAAAGTCATATTTCAGTGTTGCTGGCATGATTCTAGTGGCGCAATATAATTCAGAAGAGACCGTTTTGTGTTTTCAGCATTGTGGCTCACCATGTGTTCATGTCATGAAATTGGAATATCTGACTTTGAGGTCTAAGTTGTATTAGATGTACCCTCCTCCCATTATATGTGTAAGCTTTTTTATAGATAGGGACTGACTAATATTTCAAATGAGTGAGCATTCTACAAATTAGCTCTGTGTTCTTGTAACTCAAAACAATATTTCACTGTTCCCAATCTGGCTAATTCTGGCTACTGCAACATTAGATCTTTGTTTCCTTAGCCCTTAGCATGTTAAACAGTTTCAACTTTCCAGACACAAATGTATTGTTTTTCATCCTGAATCTGTCCGTGTGGCCTTCTTAAATCTGGTCCTTGGCCTTCTTAACACTAATGTCAACCTTGCTTAGTGTTTAGACGGCAAATGACATATTGATTTCCCCTCATACGTCTGATGAGTTTAGATTTTTTGTGAAAAGAGCACACTATAACACTTCTGGCAGCTGTTGTATCCATGCAATACCAGATGAAAATCTCCACGAGGCAGAGGGAACCTTTGGGTCAAGTTAGCCCAAACTAGTTGAGGTGTGACTTCAGGGACAGGAAGCACAGTTTTGGGGCTGGTACTGTAACCCCCCCCTTGCGAATGCCCCGTGACTGGAGTTTGAGATCCACCGAGGAGCCCCCTGGGAGTAGCATGACGGGGCCCGGATTAGCCAGAACGCCCTTTCCCACAACTCCTCAACACCGTGCATTTTCAGGCCAGATGTGTCTGGGGCAATCATTCGTCACACTCCGCCACAGAAGGACCTCTCCATTTTCCCTTTTTTTCTCCCCCTTCTCCTACTCCTCCTCCTCCTGTCCTCTTCCACCATTTCAAACTTGTGTCGGTGGGAATTTGGCATGAGTGCAAAAAAAGAAGAAGAAGAAGAAGAAGAAGAAGAAGAAGAAGGAAAAAAAGGAAAAACGCCAACAGACCATTCTCAACTTTGCCCCCATTCCACACCCCCATTGCACCAGCCCCACCCCCACACCCACCTCCCCTCCCTCCCCCACCCACCCTTCTCCCCTCCATCTTAAATAAACTTAAGCTGTGAAGGACTGATACTCGTAGCTTCTTAATCCACTGGAGAGTGAGTGGGGTTGGGTGGTGGGTCAGAGGAGGTGTGGGGGCAGGGAATGATGGTAGGGGGGGGGGGGGGGGGGGCTGAGGGGTTGAAGTCATCACAGGATGTACAGGCCATAAATTACCATTAATCTCTATCTTCCCAGCAAGCTTTCACTGGGCTTTCAGAGGAAGAGGCCGGGGGAAATCGCTGCGCTTTTTAGATGCCTTGTGGGGGCCTATAGACAAGGCAGAGCTGTGAATTAATGACACACACACCAGCAGAGATAAAATTCTTGCCGACTGGGAATCCAGCTTGATTGAAAACTTATCACAGAAAGAAGCTTACCATCAGTGTGGATAATCAATTCAAATTGAGGCATTAGCTTGAGTAGTGATTGTGGTGGGGGTGGGGTGAGGAAGATAAAAGCATTGAGAAATATAAATGAAATGTATGATTGGAATCAACACTGGATACAGTACTGTGTGGAATGGTCTGTACCGTCAGGACACACCTGTTTGGACGGAAAATAATTCCATTCGCATGATGCTTGTTGAGTCAGCGGTTGAATCATTTTAATTTGCTTCTTCTTTCAGGTGGGGACGACTCGGCGCAGGATCTCCTCAGACGGCGGCTTGTCAACCAGTGGCCCTCTGGAGCGAGCGTATCTCGCTAAAACCAATAGCAGTGATCCAGAACATGTCTCTCAATTTGCTGACATGAGTGTTGAGGTAGTTCAGTCGCAATTCCAAAGCCACAATATTGCAGACTTATTCGCAATTGCACATCTAAACGGCATGGCATTAATTTGAAGTTGAAATGAAACATGTACTGCTACACTCAATAACACAAAGGTTTTTTTCTCTTTTTTTCCCAAGAAACTTCAGAAGGAAAATTCTGACTTAAAAAAGCAGCTGGAAGATCTAAGGCAAGTGTTTAAATGAGCTATGTGTATTTATTATGTAGAATAAAAACTCACTAAAATTAGTGAGCAGTATATTTACTTATTTGCGCTGGGCTACATCTCAAATGATGTGCAGAACATGCCACATTTTCTCACAGCTTTGATACAAAATGCATTAGATTATACCCATGTGGATTGTTAACTGGCTGAATGGGGCCTTACATGCGAAAAGCAGGTGAAAAAACAAAGCACAACAACCTAATGCCTTAATAAACACAACTAGCCCGCAGTAGTGTTTACTTAAGCCTTTGCTAAGACCGTGGATAACCGCTAAAGGAAATGTACATGAGATCTAAATTCAGTAATTTCCACCTTCACAGACATGTATTGCCACATGTTTAGCTTCAAGTAAAACTGTGCCCAACAGTGTTAGATAAGGGGAGGGAAATCCACTTGAAAACAAATATCCCATTTGAGCTGCATGGTTGGTCTGTCAGGGCAGTATGATCCCTCTAATAACTCCAATCTGATGTGGATTTAACAATTCTTTTTGGGGGCGGGGGGCTTCTCTGGTTTCCGTGCCCAGGGCTCAGCATCAGCAGCTCCTGGAGGAGGGGAAGGAGGAGACGCTGGAGGAGCGGAGAGTGAACTTGCTCAAAGCCCAGGTGATGCAGCTGGAGAGACAGGTACTCCACTGCTCCTGATGGTATTCCCAGTTCCCTTAAAGGATAACTGTGGTTCTGGCCCCAAAGGGCTTGTTGAAATTTGAGCTCAACAGCCAATCAAATTGCACCCTTCCCTTCCATGCCTCTGAAGCGACGTGTTGATTGGGTTGAATTGTTTATTGTTTGGTCCGATCCACTCTATTTTGTTTCCGAAACACAGAACCAGGATTATTTTTGAGCACACACACCGAACAGACAGCTAGAGGACTGTGGGGAGCAATTTGCTGAATTTGACAGAAAATGTTTTGGATTAATATTGCGGACCAACCTTCAAAGGTCAAAGTTAGATGCCCTTGGTTTAAAGGCATATTTCAACCAATTTACATAATAACACTTTATTTACTGTCAATATAGTCCCTTTTCCAATTCGATGCGGACTATGTTAAATGAAACAGCTTCTTGCCTGACTTTCTGTTGTCAGACATAATCTCATCAATAAAAATGAACAACACTGTACTGCATATTTAGGCATTTTAACTAGGAGAGGTTGTTTGGAGACAGTGAACCCATTTTACGTGATATGGTTTGCATAGGGACTGCATGCATATGCATAGTTTTCCCTATACTGGATAATTAGTGACATGGATAGTTAAGAACATGCAAAACTTTGTAATTAATGTTTGATTACTAGACCATTTTCCCTGCCAAGGGATGAAAGAACAGCACACATGCACATCAAACATTTTTTTTCGCCAAATTTGGACCAAAGTGAGTGGCGCAGCGTTTGAGATATCGTGAGATGGTAGGACGCCAGCCAGTTAAATCGCTATCCCTCTGATTTCATCAAGGGAGGTAACCATAGAAACCTTTTTCAAAGAGGCTGTCCTCTTCCTGTGTCAGCAGTGCAAGAATCATCCACAAATGATGAAAATGCAGGGCCGACATAAAGAGGCATCAGTAATGAGTGTGGTTGCAGAGGATCCAAGGTTGCCAACACTGAATGGAATTTTGAGCCTTAAGCTTATCTGGGTCTGTACACTTTTAGGAGCGTCCACCACTAATGTGCAATTACTGTGGTTCGGTGCAATTACATTTTAAGTTATTCTAGAAATAATTTATACCCTTTTATGTTTATCTTCGTATACCTTACCTTATCTATGGTCTTATCTTATACTCTTATACTTATTTACTGTATTGATTTGGTAAAATGTAGGTCTGTAGAGTACAGCTCGGTCTCACTACAAGCATGTCATTGTACAGTTGTCCTTGACCTGTTGTGCGCGTGACAAATATAACTTGAATTCAATGAAATTGAAGTTTTTTTTTCTTTTTGTGTGGGTACCACAGTTTAAACAAATAATGACAATCTCTATTTCTTGAACAGAACGTGTGTATCTTTAATCTGAATCAAAAGCACAGTGTAAGCCTTAATTATTTGCAACAACAATAGCATGTGCAAATAGCATACACAGCACAAAAACAAAACAAACCAGAAATCACTGTCAGCAAAAAAATGCTCCCACGAGGGACAAAATAAAGTTTTTGCTTAGTTTAGTAAATAAACAAATCGTAATTACTGATTTTAATTAGCAAATTATAAAGCCAAACATAATCATGGTCTGTTTGCTACCACCATGGAGTGGTGGAGACAGAAAGATGTATTGCAGTTAAAAAGACAAAATTTGTCAAAGTGCCAGATGCTCCATGACAGCCAGGCGCAGGCATAGACTTTTCTCAAGGTTAATGCAGGTTCAAAGAAATATAAAATGCTAATACATTTTTTTTTATCATTTGTGATTTAATCATGACTTTGAAAAGGACATAAGTGGTACATTGGATGTATGTAACCTACCTTATGAACATTAACACGTTTGGCATTTGCACCATTTTATTAGATTGTCACTGTTCTGAGGCCTTCAATTTAGTCTTGTTCTGCTCCTTCTCTCCTCTCAGGTGGTCTTGCTGTCTGAGGGCCTGAGTGCACAGGTGTGTCGCTGCCAGGATGTTGAGAGAGCCCTCGACCCGCTGCTGGACAGACTAAGGTACTGTGTTCCAGCCCCTGTCCAGAACACTTGCACATAAGACCACACTCCAGTTCTTATTATTCACACTTAATATGAATTTAAGTTGCCGTTGTAAAATGGTGAGTATTAAGCAGCCGGTATGCTTGACGGATTGGTCATTGCGCTCGCCAACGGTGAAGTCAACACAGCTGCAGAGAAAAATACCATCTGCACTCCTGGAAAGAAAATGTGCTTAATTAGAGCACCGTGGAATGTACATGACTGTTAACTTTATCACAAGTATTCATTTGTGGAATGACCACTGGAAGCAGCAATAAGAAGAGGTCATGTACCAGATAGAGCACAGTGAAATTGCCTAGGCTATATGAGATTTGAGTTGGATTACACCATGTGTCGGAATAAAGTGGAAGAGTTTCTGATTAGTGTTTTAATGGTACTAAAACTACCAGAAGTAGCCTGTTGCCTAACTGTAGGTTAACGTAACTTGTTATGGCAACAAAATATGGTCTCAACTACATTATGGAATATGTTTTGGCAAAGCCTACATGCAAAGACCCTCAGGTCTCCATCAGGCAAGACCGTTAGTAAACCACACAATTATTTTTGTACAATTTTGTACAATTATTGCAGTAATCTCCCTGCACGAGTTCTTAGTCATCTGGGAATCCTTACGCTCTGAATCAAAGGGTCATTTCTGTATAGATGGACTTGCGACTTGTGTTTCCAGCTTGTTCATTTTGCATATGCGACAGTTTACAAAAATTTGGGAGGAATGCAACCCGCCAAAATGACACAAAAGCGCACCTTGCACCAATGGAAACAGCGTCCTTTTTGGAGGGTGCCAGTGGACGCAAGGACGGGAACAGCGTGTTTAAATTCCCCTTAACCAGGAAGGAGGTTTTATTGATAACCCTCCAGTATCCTTTAAAGTGAAACTATTATCTTTGTGGATGATTGAGTTGTATTGAGCCGACAGGACGCCGGTAATCCCCTCTAGGTCTCTGTCAATGTGAAGCTGGCCCTTATATCCTGTCTGATCATGCAGCCCCTTGTCTCAGCAAGCATGTTGGCTTCCCCCCTGCCCCGGCTGGGAAGCGGCTGCACCTGCTGTCTGTCAGTGGCGTTAAAGGCAGCCGGAGGTGACAGGACCCAGAGGCCCTGAGGAACTCCAGGCCCTCCGCTGGGGCTCAGGCAGGCAGTCCCTCTGCCTCTCCTTCTCACTCCCCTCCGTGGAGCAGCTCAACAGCATGAGCCTCTCGCTGCCTCCCGAGCTCGTCCGGGGCCCCATCCACTGGCGATGAGCGAGGCCGATAGGGTGTCAGTAATCCTTTCAGGCGGGCAGGCCCTTAAGTGGCCGTTATTGTGCAGTCTGATCCAATAATCGCTGGGATTACAGCACTTTGCTCCGACATAATTTCATTTTGTTACACCCTGCAATCGCATGGCCGCTGCCTACTGTTTCACATTAAAGTGTTGACTCCGTGACACGGCGGAGAAAAAGAACCGGGGGTTGAACCCTCTCACTGCTGAACGCCTAAATGTGTCCGGTGGATTTAGTTACTCCTGTCTTGAATAGATGTGCGTATCTGTGTGTGTGTTTGTGTGTGTGTGTGTGTGTGTGTGTGTGTCGTGTGTGTTTGTTTGTGTGTGTGTGTGTGTGTGTGTGTGTGTGTGTGTGTGTGTGTGTGTGTGAGAGTGTTTGTGAGTGTTTGTGTGTGCCTGATCAGGTAGACGGAAGAGCACAAATATCTTTTTCTGCCCCACCAGATCTCTGCTGTGCTCAGAGTCTCCGGGCCCTGAGGTGTGTGTAGCACGGTCCGAGCTCACCCAGCTGATCGAGAGGTGCACAGACGTCAGACAAAAGTTACATCGGAAAGTCAAGGTAATAATCATCATAACATCTCTGTTGTTTGAAAGATTATTCATTGACCTCTTTGGTTTCCTTGCTCTTAACACCACAAAAGAACACACAGTACACCCCACAGAGTAAACCATCAACTATACACAGAATGCGCAAAAACACACACATACCCACATACCCACATAAACACACACACACATTTGTGTGCTTGTGTGTACGAAGGGAACAATATTCAGTATGTTTTTTTGTTTCAGTATGTTTCTGTTTGTTTAACTGATGGAAATGAAAACTGCTTTGCCATTCCAGAGGTGTTAATATCACACTGTTGTGCCTGGTCTAGTTCCTGGGGCTCTAATGCCATATCAGACTACATTCATACCTTGTTCAGATCTCTCAGATGGGGATATTTCCCATGGAAGCTTTCAGGTTATTGTGTGAATTAAATGACTTCATAGGCGCTCTCTCGCTGTCTTCATCCCCAAGCATTCACTGAAATCACAGACCTCTCCAAACCACTGGAGGCACAAAATGGCTAATAATGTGTGAATATGTGTCCCTGGGTACTGGCCAAGCGCTGGTCTAAAATGATATCCCCTTCAGATGGAAGATTGGGCTCTGTATTCCCATTTAATCTTCTCTTCTTTTCTCACCTTCTTACCTTCTTTAACGTGGCCTTGAGGGGAAACTCGAGGGTTTAATAATTTGTGGTATGGAACAGCAGGCTATGTGTGTGTGTGTGTCTGTGTGTGTGTGTGTGTGTGTGTGTGTGTGTGTGTGTGTGTGTGTGTGTGTGTGTGTATAAAGAGTGAATGACTGCAGACAGGTCTTGGAGCCAGAGCAGAAATGAGCGAGTGCGCGTGGCTTGCGCTACCAAAAAAAAACCCGACCCCCTCCACCCCCCCGTCACAAACCTGTCCTGAAGCAGGTCAGGGAACAAAGGCTCATCACCTCCTTCAGCTCCGTGTATGGATTTCCTGTGCGCTTGCCTGTAATGTTGTTCTGACGCAAAGATTTGTTCTCTGCCGGCCTGACTGCATGGTGTCTGTTCATCGTCCCCATGGCCATGGAGGGGAGGGCCCCCCTTCCCCCCTGTGAGCCCATGTGGAGGGAAGTGTCCCGGAGTGATGTAACACCCATAACAGTCAGATAATAACATGTCACAATGATAGAAAGACCTGTTAACTAATAGACCAGGCGTTATTACATGCTTTATCACCGCGCGTGCGTTTGAGATAAATAGATGAAAAGGACTTTGTGTACCTGTTGTGGGAAGTGTGTGTGTGTGTGTGTGGGGAGTAATAGAATCAATGGGGGATGTGCACCCCCCCTTCCCCTTCCCCTTCCCCCTCCATGGAGAAGTGCATTTCTTATCCTGTGTCGGGTTTCATTTCCCTTCTGCTTTCATTTCTATCATTTTCTTTGCTTTTTTGTTTGGGGGTGGGGGGTGGTTGAGCTCAGAAATGAGAGTGAAATCTCTGATGGATTGTTCTGGATCCTAATGGGAACGTCTTGCGGCCCTCTTGCTTTCATTTATCTCGGGCCACTGTGAGCTCTATCTGCACCATGGCTCTGTGTGTTAGACATGAGGAGGCTGGCTGAGAAATCTCATTCACTCCTGTGCGTGACACATGTGCATGTGGGCAACAACATTATTTTCCCCATGGCAAACGGATCTGTCCTGAGCGGGTTTGAGGTTTGAGAAGTTGGAGATGCTGTGAAAATGCTGTTGAATATGGAAGCTAGTGATGCTGTTGAAGATGGAAGCTAGTGATGCTGTTGAAGATGGAAGCTAGTGATGCTGTTGAAGATGGAAGCTAGTGATGCTGTTGAATATGGAAGCTAGTGATGCTGTTGAAGATGGAAGCTAGTGATGCTGTTGATGCATTCTGCTGTTTCTATTGGATGGTATGGATCCATGATGGCGTGTGATGGACTCCCACTACCACTTCCCTAGAAAGGTGGCAAAAAAAATGAGATTATGAAGCAGGAGAGGGAACGGGATTCTAAAGGGTAAAGGGTGCACAGTTGTGTAGCAACTGAAATATTTAAAATGCTTTTGGAACCAATTGGCATTTCATCTTTTTACTTTGTCATTGTTTCTATTCTATTAATTTGATTCTGAAAACAACACAAAACTAAATAGCAACAATGGCATATACGGTATAGCGGAAAATCACTGTTTTTGCCCTTGATTGACAAATCTGGGCAGCCATTAATGTCGGCCAGACTGAAGAGTGGACATAATGGCCTCTTGTTATGTCTGTAATTGCCATAATTGTCAAACCTACATGTGCGTCCTCAAATAACGCACTACAAACATCGTTTGGAGGTAAAATATGAGCGATGACTTCAGGATCAAGTGGGTGTTTGAAGGGATGCTTATTCTCTCAGCTCTGTCTCAAGTGTCATTCCCCACAATGTCTGGTTCTTCCATTCTTCACACCTAGTCTGCCGGTCATTTGAAGTCCATGTGTTGAAAGACCATAGGAATCGGATGAGTAATATTGCCACTTGCAGTAATCATGAAAGTACCCACAATTTAGAAAATTGCCCATCACGTCAAACAATGAGGCTTTGACTCTGGTATTTCCATCTGTGGAAACAGGCGATGACACCACTGAGGATTGTAGTTTTGCTCTAATACATTTTTCAAAGCCCAATCATGATCTTGAAAACAATTATGCTGATAGTTTTTCTTACATGCTTTCATGAATGTCAGGCTCTGTCAGCACCCCATAGTGAGCTATTTAATCAAGTCAATTTAATTAAACTGTAATTTTCTACTCTGTGTTGTTTTGAAAGCCCCCTGATTAGTTCTCTCACAGAGGGACAAACTTCCTGGAAAATTCTGTCAGGCAATTATTCACAGTCTGTGTGCTGTGTGTATGTTTTGCACAGTAAAATAGGCTCTTAGTGACTTAGTGAAGCAGGAGAAGAACATAACTGAGGAACAAGAAGTGAATTGATGAATAAAAAGTACTGAATTGTTTGCTTGTCTTGTTCTTGGCAACACAAACCGACATGGTTTGAAACAGATTTCAAATCGACATGAGAATCATTCATTTGGCAGAGCAGTTTTCACTGCAAAGACAGCTGGTGGGTTACATCACATTTTCTTGCCTTCGTCAACTGCTCTAACTCCAGTATGAAATCCATTTTGTAACGGAGAGTGACTTCTCCCTGTTCGGCTTTAGCGGTGCTTTCTCATTTTGGCAAATAAGCCAGGGCTGTAGTGAGCAGGTGCGGGAGAGCATGTAAAAGCCTTGTTGTTTACTAGCTTGCAGCACCACCACGACAGAGAACGAGACAAATACAAATTGTTTTCCTAAGGATGTTGTTTTCGTATCTGACACCGTGACACAGGGGTAATGCATGTTTTTTTAATGCCGCGAAGACCAGTGAACGCCACATGCCGGTGGGATTTGAACGAAATCTGTTTCATATTGCCTCGCTTCAGTCCATATTTGGTGTGTGAGGCTTTCTGTGGGGTTGTGGCTGTGCCTCTCATCTCCCCATCTGGATTTCATCGGATTAATTTTACGGCTTGTTAAAGTCACACACTGCCTCAAGAAGACCACAGATTCGTATCAGACGTGAATAAAAAACTATTTTTTGTATAAAGCTAAAGCCCTGCCATTAGCGCATGCCTATCATTGATCTTGCATCAGCAAGTGTGAAATTTAAGATGCTCTTGCCTCAGCATGGGTTATCCCATGCTAAATATTTAACTAATGCAATCAGCTGCTGCATTTTTGTGTTACTTCCCATCAATGATTACTCTTATTGAAGACGCAGTAGTTTTTTTCTTTATGACAAGAGCTTCCAGTAATCACTTCCCACATCCCTGCTGCTTTAACCAAGGCCATTGGCAGTGAGAGAAAACACAGCTTGTCTTTTCTTAAACATCACACAGCAAATAAGCATGGAAAATTCCCAACATGCCTCTCTTACGCCTGAGTGAAAATTAAATGCACAGTGATCTCACATGGTTTCCTGTGGCATTACAAAATGTTTTACCCACCACATAACATCATTCAAAAAAAGGCTTGGCAGAAGTGTCATTCTGTGCCATGTTCTCCCATGCAGCAGCAGGATTAGGCTATCTGGAGCCTTTTGTTCTTTCCCATACCCAGCACCATTACAGCTGTGGTTTGTGGGAGGAGGGTCCGTCGCTGAAACTCAAACAGATGGGGAAGGAAAGATCCCCAGATAATGGCCTCATTCTTACAAATGCAGAAATGATTATCTAGTTCAAACAGTTTGCTGGATGGACGCACGAGTCACACCAGGTCTGTTTGTCTCTGGGTCGTGAGAGTTCAAGACACCAAGCTGCTCCTTCAGACCCTGGATGAGCGTCTGGCCTACCGAGAGGCCAGCTGAAGATGGTAGACCTATTGGGTCAGAGCACTGTGATTTTTTTTTTTTAATACTTTTCACATCAAAAGTTTGGTTTTATACTCAACATTTGCATAGGAATTTATGAAATAAGCAGAGAATTCTATGCGTTCGCGTGTTTGTGCGTTTGCCTGCAGACGACTTCCCCGAGTTGTCATCCATCGTCGAAATGCTTTCTTGTGATAAGGCCGTGACCCAGCGAGGGCCCGGCGAAGGAAAGTAAATTGCTGGCAGTGACCACTGTTCTCCAATGGCCCTCATGTCAGGAAGTGATCAGTGGGTGGGGGGTGGTGGCTGGGTGGGTGGGGGTTGGGTGGTGGCCGCTGCTCCTGTACCAGAGCAGATTCTAGCCCCTGCAGTCGCTCCACGCCACGGCCCTGGCACATGGATCACGGTAATTACTGTGCTCGGCATCCTGGGTTATTAGTTTAGGGAATGTCAGGAGCGTATATCAAACCCAATTTGCTCCCTGGCTTGAGAGGTCACTCATCTTCTCTGCTCTCTTTCGCTCTCTCTCTCTCCTCTCTCTCTCTCTCTCTCTCCTGTTCTCTCTCTCCTCTCTCTCTCTCTCCTTTTCTTTCTCTCTCTCACTCCATTTCTTTTTCTCTCTCTCTCTCTCTCGCTCCACTGCCTTTCAGGGTTCTGCAAGGACAGCTGTCCACTGGACGGCTGTGTTGTTCTCTTTTGCTTTGAGAGTAAGGTTACATTTTCTTTGCAACATAAAACACATATTTCTTTTTGTACGTTTTATTGAAATACTTTCAATCTGAGCTGAAGGCTTTTCCTGTGCCCCACGCAGATAGGGTTCCATTTGAATTTCAATAACATATTTTTTTTTTTCAAAGGTTACTTCAGGCAGACTCCATTCCACCACTCATCTTAAAATTTAAAACAGTATAGCCCTGTGGTGTCGACCTAAAAGTCTTGTTCTGTTGTTTTATTTAGTATTTCTTTATTTTATACATTAATGATGAGCTGTTAATGTAATCATTGTAGATGTGCAAAATCCTTTTGATCCTAGGCCTAAAATTATTTCTGAGTAATGTATGCCCTATCGGAAGCCTTTCTGTGTTGGTAGAATTTCTAAATGGGTAATAATTGTGAATGCTAGCAAATGGTGTTTGTGGCTCATACTTTTGGACATGTGGTCTCCTGAGTGTTGCAAGTGAAGGTCCTGGCATGCAATCAACTCGGTTATTGTCCTCTATGGACTTCCCATTTCCTGTCTTTTTAATGTGCCGGTCGCACAAATAGCTGATGTTTGAGTTGATTCAGCAGATGGTAGCTCCTTAATGTCCGCAAAGGAAAATAGTAGACCTGCTATTGCCCAACTTGAACATTGGATCAGCAAAAAAATACATAGCTGCAAGCCTGCCTAACATGTATCCCCTAATATTCGGCATGGAAGTGGGAGTGATAAAAGCATTTATTATTCATGGGGAGTTTGAAAGGGTGGTACATTAAACTTGAATGCTTTCCTCTTGTAGTGTAATGCCTGGCTTTTGTGTTTCTGTGTGGATTCACCCTCTCTAATACATTGCTCCTCTTGAAAATCCTTGTGCATGTGAGCGTTAGTGTTGGTCTCGATGGGTTCTTATAGAACATGGATGTTCTGTTTCCACTTTGGTCTATTCAAAATGTGAATAACTATTACAACCTACACTGATTTCTTTCCACCTTATCTGACCTACCCTGATTTCCTCAGGCTTCTAGGAGGAGCAGTGGCCAGTGATGGCTGCAGCCAGGTGGCCTCAAAGGTGGCCAGGCAGCCCCTCTACCATCCCTCTGAAGGCTGATTGAAAGCTCGATGGCCACTGCGGGAGCCTTAAAGGAACAGAGGGAGGCTGGGGCGAAGAGGAGAGGGGAGGGAGGGGGGGGGGGGGTCTCTCCACAACAGGGACGTGCTTCAGTACAGATCAAGGGAATCTAGCAGATGGCGGGTTTGGCATTGGCACATGGGTGTATAAGGGGAACGCTTCCGTCCCCGTCCAGCCGTCATCTGTCACAGAAGGCCCTGGGGCAGACGTCTGCACCTGAAAAACAGAGAGAGAGAGAGAGAGAGAGAGCGAGAGAGAGAGAGAGAGAGAGAGAGAGAGAGAGAGAGAGAGAGAGCGAGAGAGAGATTGGAGGAGGAAGAAGAAGAGGAAGAGAGAGAACAGCTACCAACGCCTTTCGCAAAAGCATGGGCGGCTCGAGACCCACCACCAATCCAACAAAATGACAAAATGCACCTCTACTCTTTCTGTTGTCCCGTTGGCTCGAGAATCGTAGCAGACAGGCGATGTTCTCAGACGTGGGTTTGCGTTGGTGTCTGGGCTCTCTGAGCCTTTATGATTCAATCATTTGCAATTTTTGAAGTGATGAATCTTCCCCCACCCTCCTCACACATCTGCTCTGTGGCATTAGTCAAACACACCATGGGAGAATAACGTCGCACAAGCAGAGCAAGAGCAAGCACGATCAGTCTTCTCAAATTAACGTTTTATTAGCAGTTATGTGTAACAGATAATATTATACATCACAACAGCATATCCTGCTGTGCTTGTTTGCATCTGTGCTTGTTTGTAACCCCTCTTGTATTTGCATATGGAATTTTCTCAGGTGGGGGTGGGGTGGCACACAGAAAAAAACAGTCAGGTCCTAAAAACGGCAAACACGCAAACATTTAACTTGAGGTGAAGCAGGTTGAATGCGAACGAAAGCAGAGTGCATTTGCATGTTTATGGCCGTGTCACTGCGGTTTGGCTCAGACATTCTTGGAATGTGGATCTGTGGCTGCCTGTGAGGGCAGACTATGAGAGGAGATGTTTACTATGAATCCTGTCCTTGTGCTGGGAGTTGGGAGCGCCCATCGCCCATACACTCTATTGGAAATGCAATGGCAACCGATGGAATTAGGGGTTATGTTTGCATAATCCTGAAATGTTGTCACATTCCCAGTTGGAGATCACTAGGGTTTGTTTGCATCAGTTTGTGACATGCCCTTTTCCGGAAAAAATAAATCCTCTTTTCTCCTTTCACCACCCAAGATTTTATGTACTGTTAGACATTTTTAGGTCATCCACAGCTTGTTGTTTTCATCTGTTTTTTTGATGACTAGCATTGGTTGTTTCTCGAACAAAGCGTTCATGTGGCTTTTTATGCAAAACACAAAAGGCCGGCCCAGTGTGGCCGCTTCATTTTGGATTTGCCCCGTTTTGAATAATCTAGCAGGACAGTTGACCCTCGCTCTGGTTTAGCCCTTCCAGAAAGCTCCATCAGCCATAGAAAAGCTTTACTTGTTGTGAAAGGCACGAGTTTCAAGTCCTACATTTTGAAATGCACAAAGTACATCTCGCATACTAAAGCAGCAAACGTTTTCAGTGAAGCTTTCGCTTCAGGCTCATGGCGAGTCTAATCACGATGCTGGTGTTCTCGCAGCCCCAGCAGCTAACGGAGGCTTTGTTCAGACAGCTGCGATCGGCCTGTGGTTCTTTTTTTTCCTTTTTTTTTGGTGTCATGAAGATGAGTCGACGGAGATCGCTCAGCGCAATGGAGATTTATATGTCCCTGGCACAGGAAAGAATGTTGCTCGCCTGAGGCGTCATCAGTGTACATTTGTGCGCTGCTGAATATTTCCTGCTCATTACAATGCCAGTGCAGACAGCCAAAGTGCATTCCTTTAAAAAATAACAAGCCCGTAAACCAGTCTACCCATCGCAGTTAAAAAAAAGGGAATGGGGAATGATTTTGCATTTTAAAATATGAGAATGTTCTCCTCATAATTCAGCACTGTCTGGAAGGAATCTTCAGACTATGCAGGTGGAATGCTGATGGTGTAAGTGTGTGTGTCTGTCTGCGCGTTGTCTCCTGGCTTGAGCTCTGCATGAATATTAACAGATGAGATATTTCGCAATTGTGGAATCTATTAAGCTAAACAAATCTTCAGAATTGCGATTTGAAATGCGTCCTGCAAGTTGAATAAGCATGCATATTTAATATTCCCTTGCTGTAGATTGCAAGAGGGGCTGTAATGTGTGTTGGTTCAGACCTCGGACTATGACTTATTGTGGAGCAGTCGCAGAGTTTGAACATGGAGGGTAATCTGCAGAGGGATGAACGGCAAAATTAATCTTCCAGAACAGATCCTGAAGGCCTGGCCTGTTTGGCTCTCTGCGGAGAAAAAAAAGATAGAGGTTGAGAGGTTATAAACATCTTACTATTTTCTCAGGAAACAATATTGGGAAATTTGGCAGTTGACTTTTTATTTTCTGCTCTCCGGTAAGGCATCGTGATTAGAGGTCATCAGAGAAGGGAAGGAGGCCAGACTTCTTTATTAGATTTTAATATCAGGTATTCCTCAGAGAAATCTAGGCAGGTTCGCTCTATGTCTGTCTGGCTGAGTGCTGAGTATATATATTTTTCGGAGCTCCGAGCTTTGTGTGGAAAGACTGGCAGGCTTGGAAGAAAGTTCTCTGCAAGAAATTCAGGTGATTGTAGCAGACGTAGGACACAATAATCAGCCATTTTCCCTGACTGGAGCTGTTAACCTGCAGTGGGGCAAAAAAGTATTTAGTCAGCCACCAATTGTCCAAGCTATCCCACTTAAAAAGATGAGAGATGCCTGTATCATTTTCATCATAGGTAAACCTCAACTATGAGAGACGAAAAAAAATCCAGAAAATCACAGTGTCTGATTTTTAAAGAGATTATTTGCAAATTATGGTGGGCATTTTCTTTTCATTACGTCTCATAGTTGAGGTATACCTATGATGAAAATTACAGGCCTCTCTCATCTTTTTAAGTGGGAGAACTTGCACAATTGGTGGCTGACTGAATACTTTTTTGCCCCACTGTATAACATTTGAGTCCCTCACTCTTGATGATAACTTGTGAAATT
The DNA here is from genome assembly GCF_963457725.1 of Sprattus sprattus. Lineage (NCBI taxonomy): Eukaryota > Metazoa > Chordata > Actinopteri > Clupeiformes > Clupeidae > Sprattus > Sprattus sprattus. The sequence continues at coordinate 22,549,532 of NC_137913.1, forward strand.
GTATTCAAAGCTAACTATTTGGCTTCAGTTTTTCTGTGAAAAGAGTGTAACTGCTTTTCAGTTACAGACCCATCCTGCCAGTGCCAAGTCACTAATATAATGAAGGTTCCTAGTAAGCTATATCACACCCTTTCACTCCTTTATAATGCTAAGCTTATCTTTGTGGCAATAGGCTTAACTCCTCCTGGTATTATCAGTGGTACTGTATGCTAATGCAGCCTCTGTTCTCGCTGTCCTCCCTTTACAGCATCACTCTTCTCAAGATACCTGAGTGTTGTCATCTTCTAATAGAACCTGCTTACAGTATCTGCAATCTACATCCCTTCTTGTGCCACTTAACCTGATTTTTTATGGTTTCTGAAAACACAGAGATTCCTGTACAAATCTGTGATGTACATCTTCTTCGGGTTCACTATCTCCTCTGAATGGATTTGTCTTTGAGTATCTTAAGCTTTCCTAATATCTGAAGCCAACCCCCACCCCCCTAAAAAAAAATCCTGCTGCTTTGATGTTCCTAGGCATGTGCTTAGCGAGGCTCAAGCTGTGTTTTGGAGGGCTGGGGCAGGTGGGAGGTTGTGGAATGTAATCTTCTGCTCTGTGTTTGTAGGCAACCACGGTTGAAGACCTCGCCATGCCCTGGGTGCTGACTAAGTCAAACCTGGTCAAGCAGCCCGTAACCCTGCTTGATCTCTGCTACGGCAAGACAAATAACTTAAACCTTCAGCCAGTGGTAAGTCCAGTTCATCAAACACTGTTTCGGGCAGGGGGGCTGATATTTCTGCACTGTCAGACTGTTATCTGCACTGTAGTACCCCATCTGTCACTGTCCATGTACACCGACTATCAGTTTATAGAGTGAGTAAACCAGGCTGTTTTATCTTTTATATATTGATAAAGGTCCCTTTTGTACAAATGTAAGTTTTTAAATGTACCAGAATGAAGTTTAGCGATTGGTCATTGCAGTGTGCGTAGGAAAGTTACTGCACATTCAGGAGGAGGATTATTGCCACTGGTAGGCCCCAGGTGGGATAGAGGCCTTCAGTCGTTCAAGACCGTGTCCTTTCCCCTGTTTTAAATTACAGTGTTTCACTGCACCTTGCAGACTCAACATTTTGAAATCAGTCTGTTTTGAGAAAAAAAAGATAGATTCCCTAGCCTCATATTGTGCTAAAACACTCACACATGCAGAAAATGGAGTAATAAGGTTACAGGGCAGACAAGAAGATATTTGTCCAATGCAAACCCTCCAGCATATGACCAATTTTTGTATCCCATTATTTATAAAGACTTCCCTGACTTTTTTCTAAAATGTAATCATGCAAGCTATTCTTTGAGGCCTCAATTGATTCGGATGATTTTTGTTGCTTTGCTAATCGTATGTCATGGGGATCATTATCTGACGGAAAAACATGTTCTGCGGTATCGTGCCTTTTGGGAGTAATATGTAGAAAATGTAGCACGTAGATGTGATTAGAGCCTGTCTTAAATTGGTACAGCAATTACTACTATCTGCTCGACTTGCTCAAAATGTTAATTATGATTGGCCTTGCAGTGATATTCGCTTGCAAAATAATTAAATGCTGGAATACAAAATGCTATGCTTTTGCTAATAAAACACTAGCGGGCTGCAGGCATCCCTGAAAGCTGTGTGTTTGCTCTTGAAATGCAATTGCATATTCTCACGGCCTAGGCTGCTTCTAGTCTCCCATGGGGGATCTAGCTCAAAGCACATTATTCTCGGGTAAAAAGCTTAAGGCAGTCAGTAGCTTGAATCAACTTGTGGCAATCTAAAATGCAGCAAACTTCCAAGGGAACGCTGAACCACCTGGAACCGTCATGCTAACAGCACAGTTTTCAATGAGCCCAGAGTCTCCTGGAACCCTCATGCTAACAGCACAGTTTTCAATGAGCCCCGAGTCTACCTGCTACCAGCTGTTTGCTTGCTTAACTGCTCTAAGTAGGATGTGTTCACTAAGCATCTTTCGGAGGCTGGAATACTAGGCTGTCTCCTTATAGAATCATTAAAAGCCAGTCTTGTTTTTATGTGTATTGTGTCTGTTGAAATAGTTGTAAAATGTTGTCATGTAGTAGGTTGTAATACAAATACTTGACTTTTTTCTGTTGTTGTATTTTCCTTTTGTGACCAGCCTCACTCAGATGTATTCATGAAGACATGACAAAAGTATCAAGAACCAGCAGGTCATTCTAATGTGTCCTTAACTGCTCTATCCATATTTGTAGACTTAACACAACTCTTTGGTAGCAGGGGGTGAAAAGAGACATATAATCGCCCTCTCTGTTCATTTAGAAGAGGTTAAATCCTGGAGACACAAGGATGATGCGCAGTCAAATTGAATCCTGGGAATATGAATGACCGATGGTTGTGCTTGGAGAAAAGGGCGAATGGAACTCCTCACGTTCTGCCTATGTAAATGTTTTCCTATATTTCAATATGAAATAGAAACATTATGGTGTTCTGTTTTTGAATGGAAGAATGAACACTTCTATGGGCTGAATGGTATATGAAAATACTTGTACACTATCAGGAGCCATGGGGGTGGTTGATTCCATTCAAATAAGCCTGGGGAATTATGATAATGAGCTATTTAATATTTAATTCCTTTAATTTGTGCCAGGAGAGTAATCTAAATAGGGCTAGGGGGTGGGTAGAGTCTGTTTGCTCTCATTTACAGAGGACGGGAATTGAAGTCTGGCAACACTATATGTGTTGCATCTGCTGATATACTATTCCGTTATATACCGTACAGTTGACGGTCCATTTTCATAAACGTGTAGTCCATCTGACATTGACTGTGTTAATTCAACAAAATCGCAGTTCACAATGGAAGGTAAAGAGAAAAGATTACTTTTAAGCAGCTGATACAGTATATTATGCATATTATTTGGGACCGCGGTATACAAAGTCCAGTTCAATAAGTGGTGAATGGAAGAATGAAACATTTGGCCCATGATTTTACTGCGTATTGTTTTTTGGACAGTGGTTTAATGGCTGCAATTGAAAGGTTTTAGTTTATTCTGCTTCCAGGGATTTTCTTATCATCGAGCGATCTTAAAAACTCTCTTTTTGGAAGCTGCTAAATCTGAAGTGGCACAGCAGCGATATAAAGGATCGTATTTGTGCAAAGAGAAATAAAACGTTGAAAGCAGACAGTGATGATTTTGGATGGCGGGGGCAGATGTGAAACACATGTCGATGGGGAGGCTCGATTTTCGTGATGACTCTTCCATCCTTCTCCAAGGCCCTGAGAGAGCCCCCTCCCTCTCTTACTCGGTCTCTCTCTTGCTCTTTCTGCCCCCCTCACACACACACACACACACGCACACGCACACGCACACTCTCTCTCTCTCTCTCACCCTTCACCTACATGGCTGTTGTCTAAGAGCACTATCCCTTCACTCTGGCAGCAGCAAGAGTAGGCCTGGCCCCATGGAAATGGATGCTTGCAGTCTTTCCTTTCCTGGTTTTATCTGGGATTGGCCATGGCATGCCATGATTTCTGCAATGAGAGACCAAGGAAAATTAAAAAAAGCTGTCGTGTCGTTGCTGACCTTTTGATTTTGAAGTCCACAGGGTCTGTTTTTTGCCATCTCCAAACACAATAGGAAGTAAAGTGAGATCAGCCTTCAGAAATCAACTCCACAGTATCCAACAGCCAGTGAGGTGAAAACATACCAAAACCAAAACATGGCAGCCACTGTATCCTCTTATCCACCCTGTGTCTTTACACTGTTAATTCCCAATGTGAAATGTATGGTAGGACATACAGGAACATGGGACTGGTGGCATAAATAACAAAGAGGAATGCAAATGGAAACGCGTTTACAACAGTGTCACCTTGTTAATGAGGAAATTATGACATTAGTTGGTTTAAATTAATTACACTTGTTGCCTCCATAGGCACAGTCAGCTTGACCGTAAATTAAATCAGCATATTTGCGTCCACCTTTGCCCATGCCATGCTGCTGGTACCCCAATGCAAACCTGCTAGCACTTATAAGGCTGTTAGATATGGTGAGCATAAAGGTGAGGCATGTCATCTGGAATAATTTCACGCTTGAATTGTGTTCCAGCCAAGCTAAAAGCACCATGTGTACGTTCTAAATCAGGCTCTTGGCTGCTCACACTACAAATTGGTCATAAGTCCATAATGTAATGGGTAGCATATGAATCCCATGGTGCCTTCGCAGTGGAAAGAGAAGAAGGGGTGGTTTGATGTTTCCATGCTATTGTCTGTTTACAGTCAGACAGGAAAACAAAAAGCAGAACAAATCAGCAATTGATAAATGTCGGCGGAAAACTGCTGAAATGAAGACTGTTCTTCTGCTGTAATGTAATGGAACATGGAAATCACAAACATGGATGAGAAAGATTTAATGTTTTAATCTGCAGATTTTAATACAAGGAGATGCTGCCACATCATGATGTTATTGTTTATGTTTCAAGGTTGATGTTTCGTTATAGACTTTTGTCATTCAATAGCTGTATCTAATCCAACATGATCTTTTTGCCCACTTGGGTATTACCAGATTGTCCTGTCACAGTTGGAGGTTGCTTTTTTTTTTTTTTAAAGGTTTACTAATGTTTCATATGACATCCAGCAAACATATACACACATATACAGAAATCATATGACATTAAGCAAGCAATACAATAAAGAAACTGGTTAACCTCCCATCATTGCAACAATCCTCACTCACATATGCCTCCTTCTCTGCTGGGTTGTGAAACTGCCAACCAATCTGCAGTTTTAAAAGCTGATTTTACTCCTGCTATGCTAACCTGCTATCCCTTGAGCTACTGGCTCTGTCACTAAAATACTGTTGCCCCAGCTGCGCTCTCCACTAACTCCACATTCTCCTATACCTCCCGTCTGTCCGGGGGAGGAGGTGGGACTGAATTTCTAATCTCAAACTCATCCGTCGTCTTCAAATAAATACGTCTCTTTCGGGTACCATCCTGTTATGGTGACCGCACTGGTAAAATGATCTGTGGTTGTCTTTACCATCCACCAGGAAAGACACGAGACACAGTTAGACACACTGTTGTCTTCCATTCCTAAACATGGCTGTCCGCCATACTAATCCAAGGTGATATGAACATCCACTTATCTGAGCTCTGTACATTAAATTGAACTAAACGGGATTGAAGCCCTCCGACTCACTAAATCGGCTAAGAACTTGACCTCATCCTCATTGGAAAAGGTATTTCAGACAGCCTAATTGTCATACCCCTACACCTCTCTGGCCATTATTTAATTCGTGGTCTCATTCTGCTGCAGCGTCTGCTCTCCGCTCTACCTCCTCTTAGCACATTCTCCTCACTAGAAGTCAGAGAGAGAGTGCCTCTGCTCTACACTGAGCTCTGGATAGCCTGCGTCCTCCACCCACCAAGCCTACTCGCTCTAACTAACCTCGCCCATGGCTGACAGATACCATCTAAAAAAAGCTGTGAGTACTGAAAATGGTGTAAATCCAGTGACCCTGCTTATCTTCCCTCTCATTCAGCATCAGTACCACCAAAACTGCTTTTTATCAAAAGATCAGCAGTACCTCACACACTTGGAAACTTTTTGGGGCCATCAAAACATTGCAATACTCAATCCTCTACAACCTCCTCCACTAGACACAAACCTCTCAGTTGATTTTCAAACAGGTCTCAGAATTCCGCTTACAGAATGACCTCCTTGATCCGAATCAGTCGGGTTTCAAGAGAGGCCGCTCCACTGAAACGGCCCTGTTATCTTTGACAGAAACCTTAAAGGATGCTTGAGCTGCTGCAGGTCAGTCTTTGGTTCTTTTTTGGCTGGACCTATCAGCAGCCTGTGACATGGTGAACCACCGCAACCTGTTATCCATACTGTCTGATATGGGAATCCCGCAAAGCGCATATTTGGTTTGAAACCTACATCACTGGGCGTTGTTTCAATGTGTTGTCTGCTGCAAGAACAAACGTCTGTATCCCATCGCCTCTCCACAGCACTGGGGCACTTTCTCTTTGGAATATACACCATCAGATTATCTGCTCGCATATCTTCTCATATCACTGCTTCGCAGACGACACCTACAGTAACTATACCTGTCGTTCCTGCCAGATGACCCCACAGTCTTAGCGCGGATCTCAGCTTGTCTCTCAGACATATCCACATGGATGAAGGAATGCCACCTTCAACTTAACCTTTCTAAGTCTGAACTCTAGGTCATCCCAGCCTATCCCTCTATCCTTAACAATATCAACATTAAAATTGCCTGGTTGCCATAATTGTTGACTCGTTATCTGACCATGTTGCATCTGTCTCTAAGTGGTGACTGTTTGCGCTATACAACATACGAAAAAATCAGGCCTTACCTGTCTCAGTATTCCTCCCACCTCTTGGTACAGGCCATGGTTATCGCTTTGACTACTGCACTTACAGCTGGTCCAGAATGTGGCGGCGCGTCTGGTTTTCTATCAACCTAAAATGGCACGCTACTCCGCTGCTTGTTGACATCCAGTGGCTTCACATGTTCGCCTGATTCAAATTCAAGTCACTAATGCTTGCCTACACAAGGACTTCTGGGTCTGCACCCATCTACTGGAACTCTATTACAGGCTTATGCTCCTTCTCGGCCACTGCATTCCTCCAAGGAAAGTTGCTTGGCATTCCCCTCCTTACACATATGGCAATCTCAGTTCAGACTTATCGTTTATGGTTTGGCATCCCTTTCTATCTTTTCGAGAATCTGTCGAAGACTCATCTCTTCTGACAGCACCTCCTCTCGTAACATACATAACATGACCTTACTGTGCACTTCCTTTCCTGATCTCTTTGTCTTATTGAATAGATTTACTGCTTGAATAGCTTAAGTGCGCTAATAGAGTGTTTGCTCCAAGGTTTCCTACTGTACTGAAGAGTGTTGTTCCTCACTTGTAAGTCACATGAGTGAATGTAAATGTAAAATACTGAGCTACAGATATGAACTTTAAAGTACTGCGTGTCCCCCTTTAGGCTTTGAAAAGCTAATGCTGAACCTGAAGCTGCCAGGTCTGTGTGGGCTTCTGAAGCTGAAGGCTGCTGTTGCCTTTGGACAGGTCCTGCTGTTTGATCCTTGTTTGGATATTTGGACGCTGGTGTCAGACTTCAGGCCTCTCTCTCTCTGTCTCCGGTCTTGGTGGGGCAGCGCTCCCTCTCCACGTCAGCTTTGTTTATTGTTCGTGTCACCTTGAGCTGCTTACTGGCATTCCAACAACACAGAGCCCCACCACACCACACAACACAACACCACACCCCAGTACCCCCCAATCTCCTTTTTTCTTTGTCCCTCTCATACACATACGCACGCACACACACGCACACACACGCACACACACGCACACACACACACACACACACACACACACACACTCACTGTCATGCTGACGGGCATGATGAACGTCCTGCACGTCCCGACAGGCCCTTGTCTTGTGTCCTCTCCCTGTGGCAGGCAGGTGCAAGGTCCCTGTGGACATCTTTCCTTCACTCCCTCTTTCCCTCTCTCTCTCTGCCTCCCTTCCTCCCTCCCTCTTTCCTTCCCTCTCTCTGTCTTTCTCCTCTTTTTCCTTGATCACCTGTGCTTTTTCCCATCACCTGTGCTTGTGCCCTCAGCTTTTGACAGCGTTGACGGTTGTTGTTGTCTCCCTCCCTCTCCCCCTTTCCCCCTCCTTCCCTTCCTGTAGAGTGCCCTGGAGTCCCGACTCTGCCAGCTGTTCAAACACCTGTACGGGATCAGGCAGACCCTCAGCCTCGTCCTGGCCCCTGGAGCGGAGGCCCTCCCCAGGCGGGGCCCCTCGGCCCTCTACGCCCGGCTGCTCAACCAGGCGGCGAGCTGCGTGCCTCAGCTGGACGGCTGCTGCAGCGACCTCCTCATTCTCTCGCTGCTCATCCCCACGGCCCCATGGGTGAGTCAGACGGCCCACATCTCGGCCCCCAGCTTGGGCCCTTCTGCCAGACCAGTTTAGGGCTGAGGTCTCTGGAGGGGCAGTTGGGACTCTCAAAGGTTGTCTGTGTTCCATGAGCTTCTGGTGTGTGTGGGTGTGTGTGTGTGTGTGGGTGTGTGGGTGTGTGTGTGTGTGTGAGAGAATGTTTCTACAATGTCCTGACCCCTTTATCCTTCTCTTGCCTCCCCTCCTATGGTTGACTCTGTATGTACGCAGCCTGTCATTTAGGTTTATTAGTTTACTTTGGGAAGGTACATTTACCAATAGCAATGTTTTACTTCCACGCATGTACTCTGAGGTAGCTGATTATACCAATTACTTGGCTCAAACTTTGTGCTAATTAGTAAATGCTAGGGAATACTTCTGCCTCCTGATCTTGGATTATACACTTGCCAGCATAGAGACAACCAAAGAAGTTCTGTTGGCTCTGGGAGACAGAACTCTGAAAGCTGCAAATAATCCTTACAGTCCCAAGGTCTTTGCTTCTGTGTGTGTGTGTGTGTGTGTGTGTGTGTGTGTGTGTAGGCACACTTAGTATATTTTATGTGTATATATGTGTGTGTGTGTGTCTGTGTCTGTACCGTCAGGTTTGTATACGTGTGTATGTGTGCGCGTGTGTGTGTGCGTGTGTGTGTGTGTGTGTGTGTGTGTGTGTGTGTGCGCGTGCGGAGGTGTTCTGAGGTATTAACAGCCCACCCCAAGGTTGTGCGGATTTGGGAAAGTGGAACACTTTGTAATCACGAGGATTAATCAGCATGAGGGCCCTGCCGCGCCTCAAGGCAAGCGAGCTTATTGACACCACTCCGCCACTCACAGCAATTAAACACGCCTGCTCATTTTCCAGCCATGGCCCCAGGCCTCCTCCTCCATCCCTCCACCCCGTCGCTGCTAAACATATTAGAATTGATGGCTCCCATCATTGATTATTCATTTCCTGTCAACTCTGTTTTAACGAATACTCTTTCACCATTTACTTGCTATTAAACATATGAGCTTAAACTTAAGCTGCTGTTGTGACTTCACGCTGGAATCCTCTCTTCTTATTGGGCAATGAGTGGATGAGTGCGTTGTGAAAATAGCTAAAAGTGACTCCGGTAATGCTTAATGTGTGTCGTGTCACTCTCCCCAGTGCTAATTAGTTTGGATGTTTGTGGTAGTCTGGGAGTTGATGTTGCTTTTGAAGCTTTCAGCTGTAGCTGCATCAGAGTCCTTTCAGCATGAGAAAGCTGTGTATAAAGATCCCAGTTTCTCTCAGCACAGCAGGCTTTTAGCTGAAACAAGATGCACTTACAGAAACATGTTCCATTGAAAGCTGAAGGGATTGGGTAACTGCCCACCATAAATACATAATTATATACACAGACTGACATATGGTAAGACATACTGCTAGAAATACACAACATACAGACACACACCTGCCGACACACACAGACTTGCATACATACACATACACACATGCTCGCTGATATATTTTGTAACACATACACACACAAATACAGGCACGCACACGCTCCAATCTATTCAGAAACACACACGCATACCGTACAGCCTCACTTTCTACACTTTCTACCTTTGTTCGTGTGAGTTGTCCTACCCCCTGCCGGCGTTCCATTCTCCACAGCAGTATTGACAGGCCTCCCGGAGATCGGAAGGGGATTGAGGAAGTGCCGGGACCGAGACTGTGGCGGTCCTCAGCTGTGGTAGCTCCCACTAGCGTGGATAAAGCGGCCAAGACCTGCATTAACCCCCCTCCTTCACACACACACACACACACACACACACACACACACACACACACACACACACACACACACACACACACACACACACACACACACACACACACACACAAACACACAAACACAAACACACACACACACACATACACACATACACACACACACACAGTTCCTCCAAACCCTCCTGGGGCCTGTGGGCCCCAGCCACGTGCATAATTCATCCACCTTTGAAATGATATGCCATCCACATGTGATGGAGAAGAATAAAACCTGACACGGTTTTAAAACTCACAGCGGCCCTCTCTCCCCTCAGCCACTGCCGACTCCCTCCCTCCTCCGGGGAGAGACGTTTGGAGATCAAAGGTTAGCGGTTCCTAGCTGCTCCATCAGCAGGTTTTCAAAGCCATGCCTTGAATCTACACTCACGTAAAATAAGGCACAGTGGCCAGCCTGTCCTATGATCTCACTTGTCTGGCAACGGCCACAATCATTGAAAGAAAACAACAACAACAGCAACAACAACAACAACAACAACAACACATGTTTAGGACGAAAGCTTAAGGCTAAACTTTAGCTGTTATTGTTGCGGTGACTGGGATGGCCTGGACTGCCTATGGTCTCTCCATAGGAAAGAACCAATGAAACCCCTCCAGGAATGGATGCAGTGTGTTGAGGGGGTTGGTTCTGTTGCTGCGCGGCTTGGGGCTCTCCCATCCCGTGAGAAGGTCCCATCTGGTAGGGGAGCAGCTCTGAGCTTCCATGAGTGAGCACACACCCACCAGACACACCAGAGCACACACCCACCAGACACTCACCACACAAGCAACCCCCCACCCCCCTCCATGTTTCTGCATGAGCGGACAAGCACACATCAGGAACTTCATCAGAAGTGGAGGGCATCCATCATTCTCCTCTGCATGGTTCCTCACTCACTCTTCACAGCGCTGGGGAGGAGAGCGGGGCCCCCAACCCCCCCCATCTCTAAAAATGTGTGCTGGTGGTGGGGGTGGTGCCCCACAGCCACGCTGACAAGATAGATGCTCTAGATGCTTCGGTTGGGCATGGTGCGAGGTACAGCCAAAGCAGCCCATCTGCTTGGCTAGTGCAGAGCAGACTCTGTGATTTATACACAGCCTGGTTTGTACACACAGCGTTATCAGCCATTTGTGCGTCGAACCCCTCCCGATGGAAGGTAATCGTTGCCTAAGTGACCGCGCGCTGCGGTGATTCATCTCCCAGCGAATAAATGGCCCCCAAAATGCAAAAAACCCTCAGAGAGGCGACAATAGCCCATCCTCCAGTTTGAAGTTCAAAAAGGTGCGCTTACATTAGATATTCCGTCTATTCCCTCTCTCTCTCTCTCTCTCTTCTCTCTCTCTCATTTACGCTCTCTTTCCATTTTTCCATGCCCTCTCCCTCCTCGTCTCTGACTCTAGGGCTTTTTTTTTTTTATAAAATCACCAGTTTTATGTTGTGACAGGAAATGGAGACGTGAGGTGGGAGACAGATGTCACTTTCCATTGCGTGTGTTTGAGTGTGAGAGACGGGCTGATCTGCATAGCCCTGGTGCAGCGCGGCTGGATCAAAAGGAAGGTTCTGGCCCCTGAGATCGCAGTTTGATTCAAAAGCTCTTTGTTGTGGGCACTCTACATTTCTCTCGGGATGGAGAGGGGGGGGGGGGGGGGGGGGGGGGGGGGGGGGGGTATAGAGAGAGATGGATAGAAAGTGAAAGAGAGAGAGAGAGGGGGGTGGCAGTATAGAGAGACAGACACAGACCTGTATCTTGGCTCTCTGCTGGTCACATCCCTAAAGCATCCGTGCCAGTGTGGCTCTGCTGTTGCTCTTACTGGCTCTAACAGGTTCAACATCCAACAGACATGTCTGCTTTTGTTAATAAAGAGTAACGAGTAAAGAGTAATTCTTCTAACATCTCATTCCTTTCTGTGGTTCGAGCTGATTTGTTTTTAAGAGCCACTGAATGTCAGCCAGAGCCTGCCTCTTTTAGAATAATCAGAGATTTTTCCCTTTGACCCCGTCTGGATTGATTTTCGCTCCAGGCAAGGTGAAGAAACACAACCCTGCTGCAGACAAAGCATGTTCACCAGACATTAATGGTCGTTAAATGTTTTTTAGTTGTCTGGAAATCCGAAAGAAACTCATAACCAAGCAATACACAATACACTTGTTTTCTTTTTCAGCAACCAGCTTCTCTATTCTAGAAATACCAATGTGTTCCTTAGTAATTACTAGCACCACATAAAACATGACTTTTCTTTGCAAGATTCTCCATGCTGCATAGACTGGAGTGCATGGATAGTGCAATATCCCTGACAACACCAGTAACAAGGAGAAACGTGTACATGAAATCTGTCACTTAGCTCTCTCTCACCCCCAGTGTCGAAAACCATTAGTAGTGGACCCTGATGGTTATGATTAATACTGAAGGTTGTCTGGGTATGGGGCCATGACCTCACTCCAGTGTGTGAGGTGACACGACACAGCTGTGAGAAGCTGGTCAGATGAAGGCTTATGTGGGGATCTGGGAACTGGAGTACAACTCTTGTTAGGGAACACACCCTCACCTATATCTTTACACACACACACACACACACACACACACACACACACACACATACATACTCGTGCAACTGGGTGCTCTACAAGTTAGAGTTGCAAATGTTAATGTACACTTTCAGACATGAAGACACAAGTGGAGGTGTCTGGAAGCATTCTCTATTCCCCTATCAAAATGACTCTAATATAACCGTTTATCCAGAGCGACTTAAGCAAAGGGAGGAATGTTGTTGTTTGCATTCTATCCTGGGAATAATCTATTATCAATAACTCAGAACTCAATTCAACCATGCACTGGAAATGTGTTATTAATTTCCCAAGCCGACGACTGGGCTGTGGTGAAGGCTGCTATCAAACAGTCCCAGCCATTTCACATCAGAGAGTCAACCTTACGTTTACGCTTTAAACATCGCAGCAATGATGCGAACCCCCCCGCCCCGTCCATTGTACAGACTCACTTCTGATCTTCAGAGGACTCACCAACACCCGCCACCAACTTCAGCTTTCAGCTTTGGAGATTATGGAACTAATAGCGCCTTGATGTTTAATTCACGTGTGGCACTCTTTAGACCACATCAATTCTTTAGGATAAACAGGGGAAAGGAAGGGGGAGGGGGCAGAAAGGCTTGGGAGGAGTGGGAAAAACAAACCATTGCTGACACTGGCGACTCTAAAACTCTCTCTCGCAGTCACTACACAGTCTAATGAAATCCCACGCAGCATTACTTTAGCCGTCCAAAATCACACGGGAGAAGAAGCAAATGACTCCACTGTGTGCACAGAGACAATTTGCATGTGGAATAAGACACATCCCCTCCTCTGTGTGAGCTCCAGCCTTAGCACACATCCTGTGTGGAATTGGATTGCGGACGTGTAGGTGAATCCCCTGCAGTATTAATAGCCAGGCATATGGTTGTGCTTTACTTGGAGATCATTACAGTGACTTATTTGCCTGCCGCCCCCTGACCCCCCCCTCCGTCTGGCTGCCTGGCATGGTGTGCGGCGCCCAGTGGAAACCCGTCCTCTCTCTCAGGTCCAATATGGGCTATCGTGCCCGTGCATGTAAATGAGTGCTGCAGGCTATGGTGGTGCGGAGAGGGCCCCAAGTAAATTGCAGACGTCTTTCTGATTCGCTGTCTGATTGCTTGTCTGTCTGGCGGACTGGAGCTCCTCTTCTGCATTTTTGTTGTTTGTTTGAAACCGGTTCCCTCTTTCTCTTTCTCTTTGTCTTTCTCTTTCCGTTGATTTCTGTCCACCTCTGGAGGGAATGGGGAAAACAGATGCGCTGGATTGTGACAGACTGAACAACTGTCTCCCAGGTTCACAGCTCGCCAGCACATCGGTGTTTCCTGTCTGGAGTAATCTCCAGTCGCTCTTTTTCATGTTCTTCCCCCTCTTCTTTTTTTCTCTTTTCCAGGACGGTAGATAAAGTCATATTTCTCCCTTTTCGCTCTGACGGCTACGGTGTGTTCTGTGCCAGCTCTGATATCTTCCCCTCGTGCTGTAAATCTCGGGCTCCGTCTCCTACAGAGAAACGGGGGCACATGTTGTCAGCTTGGGGTATTTCAGCTGTTGTATAATGCCGTCTTTCTTTTCCGAAGCAGCTTTGCAAAGAGAAAGAGTAATGGGATTTCTGGGTTGTAGCGGGACTTCAGTGTTGTCGGACATTTTATTGTGATTCAGATTAGAGTGGAGTTGTCTTTTGTAGTGCTATAAAACGGACTTTGAATATCTTTGCAGAGAACAAAGCATAAAGTTGTCTTTTTCTTCCTCCCTTTGTCGGTCTCATACTCTCTCTGTCTCCCTCACTCCTTTCTTTCTCTTTCTATCTTTCTTTCTTTCTTTCTTTCTTTCTCAATCACAAGCCCTCAGCTGTATCCACCTGTTCTCCTCCTCCCGCTCACCATGCGTAAAAACTCCAACTCACATGAGGAGATCATTATAAATCTCCCAACACTTGAGGTGCTTTACCATAAATATCACTCCCCTCTCCTCCACCTCTCCCTGCTCCCCCCCCCCCCCCCCCCCCCTCTCTCATTCAGCCACTTCCCAAACCCACTAAACCCTTCATTTTAATGAACTGGATTTGCTCCAAAGAGAAGGTTTAGGCTCAGCGCAGACACCTTATCTGTCAAAAAGCGAAGGCAGGAAAAAAAATAGGGGGATCAAAGTGCTTGGCGGGATCAGAACGGAGAAGCTGCTCTCGGAGCACCCACCATTTAATTAGTCCCTAATTGGCACACAACTAAACAGAAGCCCAGAGCAGGTGTAAACAGGCCGTTGTCCAGCTCATGTGGTGGTGGGGGACTGGGGGGTTTAGTTGGGGTGAGGTTGAGTGGGGGGGGGTTGGGGTTGGAAGGGGGGCTCCCCAGGGGGACAGGAGGGACCTAGTTAGTGTCTGACAGTGCCAAGAAAAAATCATGACAATGACAGCGGACGTCTGTGCAGACAAGGTGAAATGAAAAAAAGAATGTGATTTCAGGGTTTTTTGTGTGTGTCTTTTGTGACTATTGTGAAGATGTAAAGAAGCAGTTTAGCAGTGGGTGGTGGAAATTGAGAGAGACAGAAGGAGGGAAAGAGAGAGAAAGAGACAGAGAGAGAGGAAGAGATGGATTGAAAGAATGAAAACAAAACGGAAATTGGGGAAGAAAGTGTCTGTCAAAGCCTGAATGCTGGGTTGCATTTTGTAGCTTGTTTTCCCCCTCTCTCTCCTTGTTTCATCCTGTTTTTTCTCTACCTTAGAGTGCAGATCTGTCAATCTTAATTACCCTTGAGACGTGTGCATTCTGAAATACCCAGCAGTGCCCCCCCTGTATCATTAGAATTCACTCTCTTGTATCCTCTCAATCAGACCCAAGCTGTGTGTGTGAGTGTGTGTGTGTGGTGTGTGTGTGTGTGTGTGTGTGTGTGTGTGTGTGTGTGTGTGTGTGTGTGTGTGTGTGTGTGCTCACCTTCCTGGGGGAGCGACGGAGCTGTCTGCAGTGTATCACTTGATATTCTGTTTATTTAAATTTTAAGTCTGAGTAAATTATTGAGCCCAATGCGAACATATGGCCCTTCAATCCATTATGCATAGCTGTGGAAATTTCTTCTTTTAAACATAGCAGTGCTCTGTATGTTTTCCCCTCTTCAAGCGCCTTAAAAGTGTTAACTCATTACAGGAGGACGCTCGTGCGAGGAACCTGGCCGGCTGGCCATGAGCTTTTTTAGAAAGAGACAGTTATTGAAAATATCCCGTAGCCTTTAGGTAAACACCCTGAAGAAAAATGATCGCACGTAATCCAAATAATAATTTCATTTGTCCCGCTTTTTCGCTGAGTAATCCGCTGCCTCATTCCTCGCCGGGGCAATATTTCCATTAGAAATCATAATAAAACCCAGCGCTTCAAAGAGCTGTGTGCCTCATGTTTGAGTCTCTGGAGAGAGGCAGCGTTGGTCTGCGTTTAAAGCCTTGTCATGGCAATGGATGGTGTTTATTCACGCAGGGCAAATAGATCACTGCCCTGTATTACACTGTTAATTGTAAACAACAAGACAGCATGCTTTTAACCCCTCACCTCCAGATTATTCCCAACCGATGATCAAATGGTAGACCTCTAGACTGGGGTGGGGGGCTGTCGTCTGGAATGTGTCTCCTCACAGCTTGCTGTAAAACGCAAGGCCCTCCCAGGTGCACTTTTGCACTATTTGCCAACGGATAAAGCAATTGATTATTATCCATGGTAAGAAATATTAATGTTTAGTAATATTTAGTCTGGGTAAAAAAAAACAGGACTCAGCACAGTATACAAAACAATTCTGTCAAATACTAGATTGTGGGTTGTGTTAAAGATATTTTCTGTTCTTAAAATGATCAGTACATGGAGATTTTCCTGATTGAAGATTTAAATCTGGCTTGGTCCTAGCATATCCTCAGGTCTCTAAAAGCTATGCATGTTTTAGATAATGATCCGGTGTCTGTAAAAGGCATACATGTGTTAGATAATGATCGGGCGTCTGTAAGCTGTGTGTTTTGTTAAATAATTAATTCATCATAAATGTGTGGCCTTCTCTCTCTCCAAGCAGAACTTCTGAGGTTGCTGATGTCTGTGTTTTATGCATGCAAGAATCATTAGGAAGAAAACGATAGTATGTCAGTGAAGTGCATCTTTTTATGACCGTTTCCTAAAAATCTCACCCTGGGGGAGATTGCTCTGTCATTGACTTGTTGTACTGAAATGGAAGATTTTAAGCTTCAGTATAAGGGTGCTTAGAAGATTGGATGATCAGTGAAACATGTAAAAACATCTCAAAACCTCTCAAAATCTTCTCTTTGATGTGTTCCAGTAATATATGCACTGTTACTTTGGCTCAGGAGAGGCCAGTGTGCGGATTGAATCCATCAGATTCCATTTTCTCAACATTCCCCAAATTAAAAGCGATCGTTTTCTCAAAACACATTCCAGATCTCCGTTTGAGTCTGTTTCCAGTTCTTAAGGACCGAAAACTTCAATGTGAGGGATTGTTTCACGATGTTGCCATTACCACAAAGTTCAGACCGCCTCACACACATCAGAATGGAGATGGTGTGAAAAACATGAAACGAAGATGGAAAAACGCACACAGACACACAGGGAAAAAAAGGCTGTGGGTAATTTGTGAAACACGGCCTGAGTGATTAGGCGGATTAGTCTGCGCTGGGCGTTAGTCTGGGCGCGGGGGCCTGTGGCCCTGACACGCTACGGTCACGTTGCCTTTTGCACCTAGACCTGACCTCGCCTTCTATAGCGCCTCCAGAGAAGTGGGCTTCCAGCCGGCCGCGTGAGAATGTGACACTCTGATGGGGTGGTCCTGGGGGATGGGGTGGGGGGGATTGGGGGGGGGGGGGGGGGATGTTGGCATGTGACTGCTGTCTCATGACCTCTGCCCATGCGATTGCTGCTGCCCAATGTGATCATTTCATGGAACTCACACACACACTCACACCCTCTGCACCGCCTGTAACCACTCATCCGTAAAACCTTAAAACGCTCACACAGGTGTCTGCGGGGGCCGTGCAGTCTGTGTGTGCTTAGCGGTGGGGGCTTTTGTGAGTGTTGGCATGTTTTGAGTTTGAGAAGGTATGAGCAGTCACAGGGCAATGAGTCCATGTGAATTTGTCACATGTTTCTCTTTTTGTGATAGTTCTCTCTCTTTTTTCCCTTTCCTATGTCCTCTCTCTTTCTCTTCCTTTCTTTCTACCTCTCTGGGTCTCTGTCTCAATGTACTTTTCCTGCCACACAGCCCACCCCCATGCTCAGTGTGTGTGTGTGTGTGTGTGTTTTCCAGGCGGCCTCGGAGCAGCAAGTGAGCCTGGAGCTGAGGCCAGAGGAGGTTCTGGCCTCTCTGCCCGCTTTCCCCAGAGGGGCCCCTCAGCAGCGGGCCAGGAGGGCCGCAGAAGCCCTGTGCCGGGCGTCCAACCACGCCCAGCTCATGGCCCTTCAGCAGGTGTGTCTGACACACACACACACACACACACACACACACAAACACACACAAAACACAAATGCATGCATACAGATCACACACATACACACAGAGTTAGACTTATACACATTGGACCTTGTCCAACCTTAGTGATTTAGTCAATGACTGAGTCACTTTTTAAACCGTTTTCTCACTCAGTCAATCAATGCTCACTTGCACTCACTTTATTGGAGACTAACTCACTTGCTAATTTGCTAACTTGTTCACAGACTCATTCACACTCAAATTTGTGGTCATAACTCACCGTTGTTATATAATGATGCAGTATTTCATAGCAACGTTCATTTCATATCATGCTACGTTTTTAAACATTTATCCATTTTTAGCAGCCTCTTATTTATCTCTCACAACACTGTCGGGGAAAAGGATTTCTCCAAAGCACAAAACTTCTGCCGTATCACCCCATCTGACAGATGCACATTAAAAGCACATCAGCTGGGAGAGGTCACGGTGTTGCCTCCCAGCATTCAACGCTCTGCTTCAGCAGCCCCAGGATGTTGTGTGTAGTAATAGTCCATCAATATCGATCAATATTTCATGCAGGAATAACTAACCCTCCCCCTCCACTCCCCCTCTCTCCCCCTCATGCCTTGAGGTTCATCAAAAGCTGTTATTTCAGGAGAAAGCCCTGGTTGTGCATTAGGAATAGGAGAGACAGAGAAAAGAGAGTGAGAGAGTGAGAGAGTGAGAGAGAGAGAGAGAGAGAGAGAGATGAGGGACAGAGAGAGATAGGGGTGGGGGTGTGGAGAAATAGAGGGAGAGCGGGAGTAGAATGGGGTGAGAGGGACTTCGAGCATAAATCATTCATGACCCACCATTGGCCTGCCAGGCTCAACAAGATGATTTATGCAACACTTGTTGTGACGCCGCCATGCAGCCAGGGCCCGATCATACCGCAGGCGCCTCGCAACCGTGCCGGTATGGGGCTATAATGCATTTTTAAAGGCCTGTGTTTCCAGACTTCAAATGAGATAATCAGCTCTCATGTATTGACCTCATATTGTGCCCTTTTACTTCAAGAGGCTGGCTGGGTGTCGCGGAACACTGCACAATGGCCGTCCTGTATGAAGCGATATGTCTTCATGTCATAAGGCCATGAATGCCCCTTGGGAGAGGTTAATGGCTATGTCATATGAATGCTTGTGTATATACACAGTGACTTGCAAAAGTATTCAAACCCCCTAAAGGTCATCACTAATTTCTGTCTTATAAAAGACACATACACATGGTTTCTCTGTCAGTGTTGTCATTGTGAACACTTCTGCTGTAGTATATTTCTAAGGCTGAATTAGTTATTTGTGTATTAAAATTGAAAATGAACGTATTAAAAACTAAAATAGTGTGCTTGCATAGGTATACAACTCCTGTACATTAATACCTGGTAGACAACCCCTTTGCTGCAATAACAGTGTTCTGAAGTGAGACAGAACTAGCTAACTAGAACATTTAGGTTGAGGGGATGGTGGTCCTGGACTGTCACAGATTCTCAGTAAGATATTGTTCAGAGCAATTCTATAATGTTCACTGTTTCTGAGCCACTCCAGGGTTGCGTAGGCTTTGTGCCTTGGGTAATGTCCTAATGGTAGGTAATCCCTTTCCCAAGCCTTAGGTTTTCTTGCGATATTGTGTGGATTTTTACTCGCATTCATTCTCCCTTCAATTCTAAAAAGTTTCCCAGTTCCTGAAGTCGATAAATATCCCCACAGCATGAGGTTACGACTGCCATATTTCACAATTGGGATGGTGTTTCTTGAGGCATTGGCAGTGTTACATTTACACCACATATAGCGCTTTGATGATTGGCCAGAAAAATCAATTTTGGTTTCATATGACCGTAAAAACCTTTTCCCATATCTTGGGCAACCTCCAAACATTCTTTATTTTGGATATTCAAAATTGATGTTTGTTCGCCACCCTCCAATAGAGTCAGTTTAATGGATCACTCTTAAGATTGTGGACCACTACACCTTTGTGTAGATTGCTGGACAGTGTTGGCCTCTGTCTTCCTTTGGCTGCTTGGTTTTGGGGGCAGGCTTTTATATATAGCATCTGGGTGTTTCATAAGTTATGCGCATTGTTTTGCAAGGCAGTACACCAGAGGCGTCTTTGTGTTCCATTGTGGATTACGGGGAGTGAAGTGTATTTTTCTCCATCTGCATACAGTCAATGGTAAACACTGACTGGATGTTGTGCAATTTCTGTGCTCAGAATAACGTACTTTTCTATGCAAATAAATATGACGACTTTTCCACAAACGATAACTGCTCTGTATTGGTGACCTGTATTTTATGTGTGAGGTAAAAAAGTGTTTATTTATTTGTATTGATTGTCAGCACTTGACTAAGAGCTTGTTGATATATTCGTATTAATTGTCTGTATTTGACTTAGAGCTTGTTGATATATTCGTTTTAATTGCCGGATTTGTTGACTCTTTGGTATTAACTGAGGGCTTGTTGAGTCATTGGTATTAACCGAAGGCTGGTTGAGTCATTGGTATTAACCGAAGGCTTGTTGAGTCATTGGTATTAACTGAGGGCTTGTCTGACTGCTGTTTGTTTGTTTGTCCCAGGTGGAGGCCCTGCAAGCGGAGCTTGAGTTCCACAGAAGCCTGTACAGCCTGCAGGTCACCTACACAGAGGAGCTCATTCAGGGGGTGCGCCAAGCCTACCAGGCCTTCCAGGACAGCGTCACATGCAGCCTGTGTGCCCCGCTGCAAGGTAGTGCATGTACACTGTGCACAACCTCAGCATTGTAAAGCTCTGTCTATGTAGCCTGGTGTGATTGAATGTATGATTTCACTTATTTGTGTTGTTTACATTTTCATCTCCATGACTGAAGTTCATCAGATGTTCTCTTATTTTCCTCTCAAGTAGTTCAGATGTACATGAGATAGTTGTTCGAGATATGGTACATCAAACTGAATGTTATCGCTGATCATTTAGCTGGTATCTTTTATTTAGTGTGATGTAGGAGTGGCTGAAGGGGTTGTGAATAGTGAGCACTGACGAAAGGGGAATTTTCCAACCCCTGTGAGTGTGTAGAGTGCAGGGACACAGCTATCAGACTCTGGGCGGGAGATTTACAGTGAACTCCTAGCCTGCTGTGCCCCGCCATACCCCCTCCCCCCCGCCACACACACACACACACTCTCTCTTAACGCCGCACCCCACCTCCCCAAGCCACCTGCTCACATCTGTCCACAGCTGCAAAGGATGCTGGAAAGGCTGACAGTTGTAGTCGGCCTGGGCTCTGAGAAACGGAGCGGCTTGGCAAGTGAACTGAGGCATGTGGAGCAGGGGTTTCACATGCTTAACTGTACCATGTAACAGCAATCTCGCAGGCCATTTGTGTGTGTGTGTGTGTGTGTGTAAAGAGCAGTGGGAACATTCCTCTGGCATTGGTACCCATAGAGGCTCATTAAAGCTCAAAGCTGAGTCTTGGTGACACTCCACGCCCACATTCACACACCACCGAACACCCTTCTTTCTTGGCTATGATGTCATCAGCCCTTTCCCAGTGTAGGTCCCTTCAACATTAGATACACTTTCAGCGCTTGTAGGCACAAACTCACATTCTCACACACATACTCACGAAATCATTCACATGTATACTCACACACTCAAGTACACACACTCACACTCTCACACACATTCACACAAACACACAAATACACACTCCCAAAGCATACAACCACACACTCGTATACACACACAAACTCATTGAAGCATGAGAATATTCTCTGTACATTGTTGCTGACCCTGCAGGCTTTAAAGAACTACTCTTAGTAGTGTTAAACATGTCACACTCAAAGTATTCTACCGAGTCAGTGTATCTGTGTGACTGTGTGTGTGTTTACCCATATGAGCACGCGTGTGTGTGCACACAGAGAATACATAACACACTCCACCACTCTGGGGGCAAAATAGATCTTCACAGTGGCTGAGTGCAACTTCACGGTCTTTGAGCGGCACAGAGGGCTCCGCCGAGACACACTCACACACACACACACCTACACACACACACTCACTCGCCGTGAAAGCGCCCTGGCACTCGCCTTATCCCCGTTACTCACAACACTACCATCTCGCTTTGCTTTCTCCTGTTCCCTTCTCCCTTGTTTCACATCTGCGTCTTAAGCGTGTGTGTGTGTGTGTGTGTGTGTGTGTGTGTGTGTGTTTGTGTGTGTGTGTGTCTGTGTGTGTGCATGCAGCTCTGTGCCCCCTGGGTCTTGAATATTTTACCTGAAGAATTGCTTTTTTGTTGATTTTTTTTTCTCTCTTTTTTCCTCTAGTTTTTGTCTGACTCCACCACAGTGCTTTGATGACGAGGCTGACTGTATGGCAGACTGCGTTGCTTTCTATGCTAGGGTGTGTCATTTCTCTCTTTCTCTCTCTCCTCCAGATGTGCTTTCATGTTATGCTGATTTGCGGAGCATGGCGTCTGAGGAGGCGCTCCGTGACTTCCTGACAGCCTTCAAGAACAACGCGGCGCTCATCCAGGAGGCGGTGGAGGCCCTCGACCCTTCAAAGAGCCAAGGTGGATCACTGGCTGTCTGTTTGGCTATCTCTTTGTTTCTTTGAGTCATGCTATCTTTCTTTCTTTCTCTCTCTCTCTCTCTCTCACTCTCTTTCTTTCTCTTTCAACCTCTGTATCAATCTGCGATTCTGTATATTTCTTACTGTTTTCACTCAATTTATGTAAGCCGCATTTAGTTTTTTGTAACACAGACATTTTCATCTATGTTTTCTGCACAAACATCAGCCCTCTATTTTAAGCCAGTTCTTGTGTGTGGAGTGGTGGTTCGTGGCTCTTGTGCTTGGTGTAAGAAGTACACTAACATGGAAATGCAAATCCAGTACATGCCTCTCCTGAGGCGTCTGCCCTGCCCTTCCCTGTGTGTCTCTTTCTGTTGCTTGAATTCCACCCCAGATTCCACTAGTACACTTTTCACTCTTTCTTTTCTTTTCCATCCTTTTTTTTCCCTTCAGCAAAGAGGAACATTTTTTCAGCTGAGGGGAAACCTGTGCAAGTGTGTGCATATGCATACACACACACACACACACACACACACACACACACACACACACACACACACTCCCAGCTGAACGCTAACGGGGTGTGCGGTGATGTAGTGTGCCTGTAAAAGTCCGAGGAGCCTGGCACCGCTTCAAGAGTCCTGTGTGGCTTTCTCGGGCCGCACACACACACACACATACACATACACATATGCATGCGGGCACGTGTGCTGTGGTGGCACCGCTGGAACGGTTGGCAGCAGCACTGACGCCGGCGGTGATGGCAGCAGTGATGGAGGTGGTGTGCCCTGATGCCCGCCTGACAGCCGTGGAGCCGAGCCCAGACCTCCCAGCCAGCAGTGGGAGAGACCAGCGCCACCCTGCTGTGATTAGGCACTCCATGGAGAGGCGGAGGAGGAGGAGGAGGAGGAGGAGGAGGAGGAGGAGGGAGTGGTGAGGAGAGGGGAGGAGAGGAGGGGGGGTGGCTGTTCAGACAGCATACTGAGGAGCTGACATCACCCACTAATCACCAGGCTTGCTGCTTCATACTGCAGAGGAGAGGAGAGGAGGGAGAGGGTGTGGAGAGGAGAGGAGAGGAGAGAAGAGGAGATAAGGGGTGAGAAGAGAAGAGGAGAGAAGATGCAGTCTTAGTGAGAATAATGAGGGTGACCCCGTGCTCTGCTCTGTGGCACTGAAGGGGTGGGGGTAGTTATTGAGGGGGCAATAAGGTTGGTTGGAGGGGTGGGGGTAGGTGGACTGCACCTGTCACAGCTGTCCCCCCTCAGACACAAGAGGTGGAGGCCACATGCCTCTGTCACACTAAAGCCAGGCCTGGGCACTTGATTTTCCCTTATTATTCTCAAGAGTCTATGCATATTATTATGAGAGCACAACCCTGACTCCAGCCCTGTCTGCATGTGTATGGAAGGGCTCTCTTCATGAACCGTGTAGTTAGTACACCATGATGAAGAATCTTCAGATCAGCAATCTTCAAATGGTGTTTTAGTAATTAAATATTATGTATAGCTGCATTGCAAAAGGATATACACCATCATTGTCCCCTCCTTTTCATAGTCAAGTTCTATACTCTTGAGAAGGGGAGATTTTAGAAGCTGTAACTCTTTTTTCTTCTCAACACTTTTAAATGTAATCTCTGTCTCTCTCTCCCTCACTCACTCACACACACACACACACACACACACATACACAAAAAAGGAAAACTGATTGGGAGAATCGTCACCCATTGAACTGATTACCATCATCCGGCACTGTTCAAACACTCCTTGGCTATCACCCCCCCCCCACACACACACACACACACACACACACACACACACACACACCCCAGGGCTGTTTCCTATTCACCTCGCTTGGTACCTTCCAGCCATGGAACACTCCAGCTCCCTTTAATCCCCCAGATCAGATAGAGCTGTGGCTGGCCAACCCAAACAGCCTGCCTGCCCCACTGTTCCACATTTCCATAGGTGGCCTGGCTTTTCAGGTGTGTGTGTGTGTGGGAGGGGGGGGGGTGGTGGTGATGGTACGTGGATCTATTTGTGTGTGTCTGTGGGTGTGTGTGTGTGTGAAACAGAGAATGTTGTGTATGTGAGTTGGCCTCTGTGTGTTTGTGTGTGTGTGTGTGTGTGTGTGAAACAGAGAATGTTGTGTATGTGAGTTGGCCTCTGTGTGTTTGTGTGTGAGTGTGTGTATGTGTGTTTGAGGATAGAGCGCGGTGTGTATGAGTTTTTTTTGTGTGTGTGTGGTGGGACTGTGTGTGAGGCAGTAAGAGAGCAGCGTGGGTGTGTGTGGTCCCATCTCGAGCACAACCACAGTGGCCGAGGCCTTCCTTTGAGGCACCCCAGCACTGGTCGGCCCAACCGGTGCCCAGTGTGCCAGCGCCGCCCGCGCTGCCGGTGCCAGGCCTCCCCTCCCCTTCCCTCCTCTTTTTCACCGCCTGTAGCCGCCGATGCTAAATATTTACACAAGCGCGGCTGGAATGCCTGGGGTTTTATGGCTGTGTGTGTGTGTGTCTGAGTGTGTGTGTCTGTGCAGATGCACAGATAGCAATCGTGCTGTAATAGCCAAAGGTTTAGCCAAGATCATTTTCATCTGCTTCCAAGGGTTATAATTTCGAAATGGACCAAATTGCAGCCATTTTTTTTTTTTTTTTTTCAGATTATTATTTTTTTTTCGTTTTAAATATATTTTTTTATCTGCCCACTACTTACTGTTATAAAACCATTTTTTTAAATTCTCATATCTGATTAAATAAATGTCATTACTTAGGTGGATGATATTCACCTAAATGTCACAAGCAAACCCCCTGTACTCCTAAACTAATTTTAACTACCTCAATCCTTGAAGGCATTCTTCTTTTGCCATTTCAGTTTTTAAATTACAGTCAGTGACCTGTATATTCATATCTCCCTGCTATTTTATGATTATGAAACCGTGAAACCGTCTTGCTTCTTTGTTCTTCATTTATGAGACAATCGAGTATTCCTTTTGTTATGTGCTGGCATCTCGTGGGTAGCCGAAAGCCACGCCGCTGCAGCCGCTGGTGCTTATCTCTCTGAACCTTTCGGTCTGATACCACAGTACCAGGGTGCAAAGCAATTTGTTTCGTAATGAGATAACATCGTGCGCCCGTGCCGCCTTTCATCTCCTAACCGCAAGCTTCTGCTATCGCTTTCCGTTTGTGTCGCTGTCCGACTTGTTGTGCGTGGTTGTCGGGGGCCGTTCTTCTGAGCCCCGTGATTGGCCTTTGTTATCTGACAGCTCTATGCTCCCTTTGTTTCACCTGACGTATCTCTGTACGTCTCCATGTCACCGGGTCCACTGGGGAGGGAGGGAGGGAGGGGGGAGCACACCCCCAAGCTGGTTCAGCATGTCTGGGTCTGGGTGGAGGTGGGGGTGTTTTCAGACCTCTGGTCTGCACTGGGGAGTCCCTGACACATATGCAGGGCTGTCCAGAGTGATTGTCTGTCAGCTCCTGTCTGCTGGATCAAGCTCAGGTGCTGAGGATCTCGGGCCTCCAGGCTACCCAGGGCCTGATGGAGTGTGTGTGTGTGTGTGTGACTTCTGTTTCAGCATGTTTTTAGATGCATACATCCGTTTTGATATTTGCGTTTATGCACCTACTGGTAATGGTAAATGTTTACGTAAAGTAACAGCTAGCAGTTCCCCCCCAGAGGCATCCGAGGCCGAGTGGGAATGGCTCGCCCGCCTCCCTGGCTGCCGGCTGATTCCACCAACAAGTCCAACAATTTACAGCCCTGTTGACACATTCCATGCCACATCAGAAAACACTCCTAATTCATCCTCCTCGCACAGGTCGTACCCTTGACATTCACACCATCAATCCAGCCAACCCTCTGAGAAAGCCAGATGTAAATCTCTACTGTGTGTGTCTATCTCTCTCTCTCTCTCTCTCTCTCTCTTTCTCTCTCTTTCTCTCTCTGTGTAAATGTATCTGTTTCTGCTAAACTAATGTAAGGTGACAGCCAGGAGAAGGCCCGTGCACATTTGTTTACTGTCACGCTGCTGTTGTGAAAGGCTCGGTGTGGTGGTGGCTAATGTACTCCGGCCATTTTCTGAGTGGTCAAACATTAACCCGAGACAGTAAAGCCTTACATCAAATATCTTCATGGAGATCAGGAGAGCTCGGCCTGCTCTCATAGTGAAAGCCAAACTCATATAATACTCTCAAACAAATGCTTCAAATAAAAAAAAGAGCTTTCTGTTCTGTGCCATGCAGACACTTCCATGCTTGAAGGAGTCTGTTTTGTGCATCCTGCTAATTATACTGATACCTCTCTGTGTGCCCTCTCTTCAACGTGCTCTGTCTGTGTTGTGTGGTGCAGGAGCGGAGGCGCTGTCCCGCTACGGCGAGGAGTTCCTGGGTACGTTGGAGCGTCTGCTGGGGGAGTGCGGCCAGCGGAGGGAGCGGGCGGCCGGCCAGCTTCAGAACCTCCGGCTGGAGCAGGAGCAGGCCCTGGAGCTGCTGAGCAGCCTGAGCCTGGAGAGGCAGGAGAGGAGGGCAGAGCAGCAGGGCCGGGGCTCCCAGGGGTCGGGGAGGGGTTCAGAGGGGCAAGGGAGGGGGTTGCACAAGCAAGAGAGGACTGGGGAGGCACAAGGAAGGAGCTCAGGGGAGCAGGGGAGGAGTCAGTTAACAAAGGGGAGGGGTCTGGAGCAGACTGTTGAGGAGCAGGGGAGCGGTTTGGAGGGTCAAGAGACGAGCTTAGAACAACATGGGAGTGGAGAACCCCCATCCAGGAAATTGGAACAACAGGAGAGCAGCAGCTTAGAACAGCAAGAGAACTGCAGCTTAGAACAACAAGACAGCAGTTTAGAGAAACAGGGGAGGATGCCTGTGCCTGCTCAACAGCCTTCCACATCAGGTAGACGGGACCGGGCTGGTTCTGTCAGACGCAGTGGCAGCGTCGGGTCAGATTATGCAGTCAGTGGCAAACAGCCCACCCTCCCGAATGCCAGCTCCAAGCAAAGGGCTCTGCAGAAAGCCCCGTCTGTAGACATGACAGCAGACACGGGCTCCGGGCTCCCGGCGCTCTCCCGCACCGTCCTCCAGGGTCAACCAGAGGCCAGCCAGGAGTGCGCTGTGGAAGATCCCCCCCAGCGAGCTCGCAGCCAGGCCAGAGTGGCAGAGCTAGAGCTTAGGTTGGAGCTAACGCTAACGTTGTAATGCCGAGTCATCTGGGGAGAGAGAGAGCAGTAGGGGGTACCGAGTCAACTTGGAAAACTGGGGCGCGAGAGAGAGAGAGAGAGAGAGAGAGAGAGAGAGAGAGAGAGACTGCTGGGTTAATGCAGCAGCTAGAAAACACTCACTACAGGCTGAGAGAGAGACAGAGAGATGTAGGTAGAGAGAGAGAGAGAGGAGCTGGAGGAAATGAAAAGCACTTAGGGAGGCCATGTTTTTTTTGGTGTCAGGCAAAGTCCACGTCTGCTTTCATCAGCTTTCATAGCTTCAGCGGTGCATTCAGCGCGAGAGTGTACGGCTAAGGGAAGTCAGAGGACCAGAGGGGGCTTATTGGGGGTATATGGTGACGGTGGTGGGGTGTTATGTAGGCACCTGTCCCTGGGTTTTACTGCCTCTCCCCAGACCCGCCGTGTTAAGACAGCAGGTGCCACGTTTTTAACAGTTTAGTTCTGGCAGTGAGGGCTGTCAAGAGAATCCACTGGCAAAACTCACCTTTTTATAGGTTTCTGAAGTGTGTACTGTGTGTGTGTGTGTGTGTGTGTGTTTGGATTGTGAATAAATTGCCCTTTTAATGGAAAAATTACCAAAAAAGGGAGATTTAAGGACTGTAGCTTTTGTATGTTTTTCTTAGTCTGACATTTTAAAGTGGGGTCAAGAGAATCTTTATATTTTGCAATAAAAGAGGAAATGGAAAAAGTGTGTGTGTGTTGCGTGTCTGTGGCATGGTGGGTAAAACTGTCAGAACAGAAATGTGCTCTTGAGTTACGACCAAAACCTGAGACTAAAATATGTGGCCGAATGGGACTGGCAATCAAAAAGCTGGAAAAGTGCTAAAATTACCATGTCATTAAATGTAAATGCAGATAGTGTACAATTATACAATCCAGTCCCTTAGTTTATTCATGCTGTGGTAGGTAAGCAAACCCTGTAGGTTTAATTCTAAATTTATACACATATTGATCATCTGTGTTCTCTCATACTGACAGTTCTGTGTCTGAAAGAGTGGATGATGAATGACTGGATGGAAACGTACATGATGTGACCGCCTGCTGAGTGTAGCCCGGCTGCTCTGTGAGATGCGTGCGCTGTGCTGCGCTGGTCTTCGTTGTGCCCATCTGTGGCTGCGGTGGTTATGAGTGACACAGCAGGTGGGACTCATCCTCCCCGCTGCTGTTTTCAGGTGAGGCAGCTGTGTCCCCCGGCAGAACAGAACATCCCTTCTCTTCCTCCTCTCCTCTCCTCCATTCAGTCCTCCATTCAGTCCTCCCTCTCCCTCCCCTCCCTCTCGTCCTACTCTCCTCTCCTCCATTCAGCCCTCCCTCTCTTCCAAACTCTCTTCTCCTCCATTCAGACCTCCCTCTCTCCTTTCTCCTCCTGCTGCTTCTGTCCGTCTCTTCTTCTAACCCCCCCCATCCCACCGCCACCACCCCATTCGCCTCATGCCTTCAAGACAAAAGTAGTCTAAGGATGCATCGGTCGCCTCCCCGCGTTCGTCTTCCTCTCGACAGCTTGGGTGGCAAAAACACAAGGGGGAAAGAGACAAAGGAGGGAAGAGGAAAAAAAGAAGAGATGAGATAAGATGACCAAAGTGAAAGGGCCAGTGAAGTCATTCTCTCAGCCCATGGCGCTTTTTGGAAGGAGAGAAAAAAGAGAGAGAGAGCTTTTATTTTCTCCTTAAGTCTGATCTTCCTCATGAATAATGCAAAAGAGATGCACCCACCCCTCCTCCATCCTCTTCTTCTACTGCACATCATCCCTCCTCCTTCCCCCTCTTATTTTTCATGCCTTGCCTGTCTTGTAAACATAAATGCCTTGACCAAGGCCATTTCTTCTGTGACAGATAACTTGATTAGGCAGTTTTGTGTGTTTTTTTTTATGCTCTCACAAATGCTCTGACAAATCTGTTTCTGGAAAGAGATCGCCTGAGGAGGATGGGGATAGAGAGAGAGAGAGAGAGAAAGAGTAATCATTTAATGACCTATCCAAGTGGCATGTCAGACAGGCGCTCAGTTGCTGGGGGCAGGCCATTTTTTCTTAGCCTGGTATAACACATTTTTTTTGCCCTGGCTTCAATTCTTCCAGGTTTGCTAGTGTTACTGTTTCTATCACTTTGTCTAGTTCTTGCTCTGCCACCATTGTTGGAACTACATTTTGAAAAAAATGCCACATTCAAAGTCATCATCACACTTAGCCAACCCCACTGGGAGGCCACTCAGAATGGCTCTGTGACCCCTCTCACAAGTTTCCAGACTTAATGCAGCCAAAAGAAAACGGTGCAGTGAGTAATAGACCGGCGGAGTCAGGTTCATTTTTTCTATTCATCACTCGATTTTGTTTTGTTTGGCTTTTTTTTAAGATTGGAAAAGTCTTTTCTACTAATGTGTCCTGTATGATAGTGTGTTGTTTTTAGCTCAATTTAAGGATAATTCAGTTCACCTCTGCTCATAGAATATGCTGTTCCAGAACCCCAACCGATAAAGAGTGCACCCTGAATGTCAAGATGGAAAATCACAAATTGATGTCATTCACAGACATGGGCCTTGTGGGTTATATGTTTTAATCAGACTTGATGGTTGCAGAAGCCTCTGGAAACAATGCCGGTGTAAAGCTTCCTGTCTGTGTATGTTCAGTCTGACAAAGGCACATTTCAGATGGGAAAACAATGACTTGAAACACAAATGTGTTAGTTGAATTGTGTATTGTTGTCAGGATTGTCAATTGTCTGTTGTCTGTCTATTGTAGTTGAGAGGATTAGAGACAGTGTCATTTTTCACCACTGGTGTAGTGTTGCAATGAGTCTGCTCACTTACACACAGATGCGATTTCACAGCGGGTTCATGTGGGATTTGGATTTGAAATAAGCATAAAAGCACGTTGCCTTTTTTGAGGTCTGTCAGCCTGGTTCAGTCAGCGGTCCATTTGCACCTAAATGAAGTCAATGGCAGCAGAAAGCCTAAGCGGCTTGGCAGTTGGTAATACACTCAGGGAGCGAGGGAGAGAGGGAGAGATGGAGATAGAGAGGTGGAGACGGAGAATAAAAGGCTCAGTGGATGCCACTGGGAGCAAGGAATTATGGGTCCCAGAGAGCCGTGTGGCAGGTGACATCAGCCGGTGGAAACTCGGTCACCAAAGCCAGTTTTTATAGTGTGATCCCTCAGGGGAGGGAAGGGGAGGGGGAAGGGCAGAGCTCAAGCTGGCAACAAGTGTGAAATTAAACCACCAATGATAATCCTTTGCCCTCTAGACAACACAGGTAGGAAGAGGGCAAGATGGGCAGGAAAAGAGATCCACTGCGAGTCGGCAAAGGCAGGGAGCGAGAATACGTGAAAGAAAAAGCATCCCCGCAAGATGAAGAAGGAGGAGGTGGTGGAAGAGGGGAGTGAAGGAGTGAAGGGGGGGAGATGAGGACACAAACCTGCCCTCATTAAGATGCTGCTGCGCTCTCTCAGCGCTCGGCTCACATCCGTCTCCTGTCCCTCCTTTAAGCCTCCCGTCACACTCTGCGTTGGAAAGCCACATACATTCACACACACATGCAGGGAGATTTTCATGGCCATTAACCCCCCAAGAGCTCACACACTGTTCCTCCACCAGGTGATTAGCCAATCACATCACATGGTCCCTTTATCCTGGAGGGCTCATTCTGCTCATTTAATAGAAATATGTGTGTGTGCGCAGACTGATTTATTTTCTCTATAAGTCCAGTTTTTTAATGAGGAAGCACTGACTGGAATGCAGAGCAGAAATCCCAGCCCTGAGGTACACTCTGCTCAGACGAAGCCTGCGTCTGAAAAGCCTGTGTGCATGTGCGTGTTTCTTTCAGAATGTGTGTGTCTGTATCACACGGGTGCGTATTATTTTTGACGTGCACATAAAAGACCTCACCCTCATGTGTCTATTTGTTTTTTTCACATCAAAGCTCTTTTTTTTGTTTGTGTGTTGGGTTCTATTCTACATTAAAGACCCTATCCTCGCAGCATGTGTACATACGTGTGAGTGAGAATGGTGTCTATGCTTGTGTGCTTGAGTACCTCTCCAGTAATGTATACATTTCTATATAACAGATCATGTGTGTGACTGTGTGTTCTGCATCTGTCCACATACTCATACAAAAGTGCTTGTGTCTGAGTGTGAGCATGTGGGTATGACATATGTGCCTGTGGACATGTGCGCATGAAAGACCTTTCTCTCCCGCGAATCCATCTTTGTATGCGTCAGTGTCTAAACACTGAACATGTGCAGAAATGGCCATCCTCTCCAATGTGTATGGGTATGTGATTCCATATGTGCACAAATATGTGTGCATATGTACATCTGTACATTTGTGTTAGTGTGTGCGTGCGTGTGTGTGTGTGTGTGAAAGGACCCCATCCTTCCTCTGCCCTGTAAGCAGCTGCTCCTCTTGAGTTGTGTGACATGGAGCCCTCAACCAGCTGTTTCATTACCTGTAATTAGAGCCTCCATAAACGAATCATTTCCTTTGGATTGGAGCTGTTGGGGTTTGATTATGTTTTAGCAGGCATTGGCTGTCATTCTGGGTGGGTTCCAGGAGCAGCTGCCTCTCCAACACACATACACTCGAACACACACACACACACACACACACACACACACACACACACACACACACACTCTCAGACACAAGACAAGAAAAAAAAGAAACAGCGAAAAAGCAGTGACCACTTTTCAGCAGATAAATGCAAGTTGTAAAACCAAAGGCAAAAGCAATGGTTTAGAAAGAGAAGTGGGGAAAAAGGCAGGCGCTCCCATCGGTCCAATCAGGGGATACGGTGAACACAAGTCTCCATGGCGATGCGCCGCCATCCCATCACTCCGTCTGTCCACATCCCTCTTCCCGGGGCCGTTCAATGAGGACACAGCTTATCAGTCTTCAGTGTCCACCGTCCCAGGAACGCAGGAAAACAAATACCTTTTTTTTTTTTCTTCCTTGGTTCGAGGGGCTTACTTTGTTTGCCGCTGCTGTTCTGCTGGTTGTGTTTCCAGCTGGTCTTTTAGTTGATGGGAGCCAGCTCTGGCCCAGTTTTTTCCATCCACCAGTGCAAAAATAAAAAAAAATGGAAAGTCTCTTTGAAGAAAACAAATACTCTCTCTTTGGTTTGCTGTGTTCTCTTATGTGATCCACAGCTTGTGAGGATAACTTTGTTTGCCACTGCCGTTTTGTTTTTCTGTTGTGCTCTCAGCTGATGTTGAATGGATCTGGGCCAGATCAGGGCCGGATCAGGGCCAAATGTGTTCTGCTCAGACTGCTCCTTTCCTTTTCCCGCTTATAGTAACCTGACCCACACTGTACATTTTTACAGTGCATGGGGACATTTATAACTTTAATTAAAGCAGTTCATTTGGCAAGTGCTGAGACAGGGTCTGGTAGAAAGGGGGTGTGTGAGGGTGGTTTTCAGGAATAGTGTTATATTTGACATTAGGAGTCATGCATATAAAACACACAGATGTCAACACCTCGCTGATGTTTAGGCCTGATGTGTCCCATGAGTGAGATAGGAACGTTTAATGGTTTGTTTGCTTTGGAGGCCGTCACAACTATTTTTAGATGTGGCTGGCAGATCGCTCTTGAAGGCAGGTTCTTCTTGTACTTTTTCATTGACGTGATGTTCTTAGGCAGAGCTTATGATGTCACACACGTTAATTAATACGCCCTGATACATTCAAGGCCGTATTCTGTTCCAGAAAAGCACGGAAATGTTTGCCAGATTGTTTAGTGCTATAATATTAAACCTCAGCTGTGGACCAAACATCTGTGGCAAGTCACATTTATACAGTCCAGTGAAAAGGCCAAATATTGAGCAACTAACTTCCCAGAAGGAGGAAGATGTATTGAGCTCTTCCACAATAACATACAAAAAAACTGGTCTCTTGGCACTTTTACCTTCCATTAATTGTTTTAGCCATCTGCATTGTGCACAGGATTTGGAGAATTACGTCAGTTGATTAATTTCGGTCAGTTAATTTTTCTGCACTCAACTCAGTCTAATCAGTCGGGGATCCGGGTGCCACCGGTGCTCTCCGCAGACCTCTTGCATGAAATTACCATCTGATCAGGAATGGTGGCACATGTTTCAGCCCTGTCCATTAATTTGTTTCTGGTCTGAACAATGTCCTGCAGTTAGACTCCTGCTCGGCCTAATGCACCGTGCCTGGCGCTTCACTCCCTAAGCCTTCTGGGAAATGGTTCATCTGGCAGGGCCATTCTGACTGCAGCTGCGTGCCTGTGTGTGTGTGTGAGGGAGAGAGAGAGAGAGAGAGAGAGAGAGAGAGATAGAGAGAGCGAGAAAGAAAGAAAGAAAGAACGACAGAGAGAGCCAGCAGCCATTAGCATGCGTCCAAATGAGTGCATCCTTCAGGGGATTTCCCTGAGTATGTCTAATGGAAAGAATCTCAAAAACAAGTTCTGTTCTCAACTCGAAAAATCCTGTTTCCCTCTTCCTCCATCTCTACCCATTTTCCATTCCATCATGTTATTAATAGGCATTGTTGTATACCTGTGGGAATATATTGACTTTCTTTATAGAAAAATGTGTTTTAATGGGGGAGGTTTTATTGTAATACCACTTATATTAACATTTTCATAATTAATAGAGTTATACATACAAGAACTAATTGACTATTTGATTTAAGAAATATTGCTATCTTCACCTCTAATCAGTTGTAAAACTGCACTGCGAGGGTTGGCTGAGCTTAAGACATGTTTTGGATGGCTGAGACAAAACTCTTTATGCAGCTGTCTACGTCTCCTTACACCCCATGAAATCATCCCTCCGTGTACCCAGAGCTACCCTGATCCTCTGGCCCCAGAGGACCTGATGTGTCAGGGATGTCTTCATGCTAAGTCGCTCGGAAAAGCCGTGGCGTCCCTAATGATTCTTACAGGCCGAAGTTCCTGCCTCGGCCTTTTCCCCGCTTTGGTGTTTGGTCCGGCGCTGTGTTGTCTGCGTTCTCAGCTCGGTTCTGAGTCGGCCCGCGTGCTCTCCGTGAGTCTGGCTCGGGCAGCTGGGGCAGGAAGGAGAGGAAGGCCACCGTCAGCTGCTGCACCACAGGGGGCGGCGCTTTGATCAGGCCTCAGCTGCCGACGGCGACGTTGACGTCTCCCCGTCTCCTCCTCCCCACCAGGTGGAAGGAATGGAAAGAGGAGGTGCAGCCGCACGTGGGATGAAATCTCCTGTCTCCTCTCGTTCGCTTCCTCCCTCCTCACCCCACTCCTCTAGAGTCCGTCCACTTTCTCTCCTCTCTCTTTTCCCCCCTCCACTCTAAATCCTTCCCCTCCTTGTTCATTACAGTTCTTCTCTATCTCCTTTGTTCCCCCTCTTCTCCCCATGCCCCTACCTTCCCTCTCCTCTCCTATCCTGTCTTCACCTCACCTATTTTCCTGCCTGTTATCCTCCTTTCCATTCAACTCCATTCCCCTAGGTGCCTCTCTCTCTCAGCTGAGGAAAAGCTCTTTAGGACACCTGCTGCCTTCTGTCCCTTAGTCTGCCGACTGCACACAGTAACCCTCTTCCTCTTCTTCTGCAGTTTCTCAAAATTCTCAGTGATGCACAAGGACTTTCCAGGTTGCCCCTAGAGGAACCCACAAATCATGGAATAGATGAATGAAACAGCATGTAAATGAGGAGTTTTTAATGTCATGCTTGCAAGAGCGGTGGTTTGGCAGTGTGTGAAGAAGGAGTCGAGGGAGCTTCCTCTGTCTCTGTCGCGTGAGCAGCTGTGCCGCCTTTATGCATCCACTTTTCATTGCCCTCGGATGTCAACCTGTGACACCGCCACCATCTGAGCACCCGGACCCTCTCTTTCATCCTTGGGTTTTCTCCAAGCCAAATTGCGGACATAGAAAAATCAATGGTGGACGGCCCCTCCACAGATCCGCTATTGATCATCCTCCTGCACAATTATCTGCGAAATTATTCAAACTCCACAATTTGGAGCACGCGGGCGGCCCATTAATCAGCGGGGCGGTGTTTGTGCAGGATGACTAACTTCCCCGAGACAGGGGGCCTCGCTCGCTCTGATCCTCTGTCTGCCATGCAGATCTGGCTGAGGCCTCAGGAGAGATACAGACACACACACACACACACACACACACACACTCACACACACAGAGACACACAGACACACAGACATGCATATACAGTCAGACAGAAACACATATTCTTACTTCAACTCCAACTCAGACAGATGCACTCATTGGCACACATATCCATACACACTCAGACAGACAGACACACACACACACACCACCCTGACGGACAGGCACACACAGCTAGACATACATTTCAGTGCCAGTGTACAACCCTACTCATACAGACACACACACACACTCACAGTCACACAAACACATAGTCACACACACACTAATGTGCCTCTGGCACACTTACAAATATACACTCTGGCACACATACACACAGAGACAGACAGAGCACTCACACATATACACAGACACGGACACAGACACAGAGCACACACACATATACACAGAGGCAAACACAGAGCACTTACTCACACACACACTTAATTGCGCATACGCTCAGAGACTCAGACATGTTCTGACACTTGCTCCAGCCCCAACTGTCCTCCACTGCTGTGCTCAGTAATGTGCAAATCAGACTCGAAGGAGAGAGAGAGAGTTTGTGTGTGTGTGTGTGTGTGTGTGTCTGTGTGTGTGTGTGTGTCTGTGTGTGACTGTGTGTGTGTGTGAGAGAGAGAGGGAGAGAGAATAAAAACCCCTAATGAGACAAGAATATTTGAATAAAAATCACTCCCACCAGATAGCATCTCCAATTGCCTCACTGTTGTTCCTGTCCCTTACCTCTCTAAGTCACCCTCTTCTCTGCCTCTCTCTCCTCCTCCTCCTCCTCCTCCTCCTCCTCCTCCTCCTCTCTCTGTCCCCCTCCATCTCTCTCTTTTTCTGCCATCCCGCTCCCCCGCCCTTTCCCTGCTTGTCACGCCGGCAGCCGTGAGCATCAGACACCCAGCGGATCTGTCATGCTGTCAGAGAGGAAGCACAATTAAAAGAGCGCTCAGGATGCAGGTGGAAATTAATGATGGCACTGTTGGATTTTAAGAGCATCCAGGGGCTTCATTTATTTTTCGGTTTGACCTTGGTTGCTGTGCCCCCCTCCGTTTCAGTGAGTGATTGGGGGGGGGGGGGGGCGTGCTGTCTGTCTCCCAGACTTTTCTTTCACACTGAGAGATTTGTCTTGCAGGTACTCCACGTGTGTGTGTGTGTGTGTGTGTCTGTCTGCCTGGATGACTGTTCATCAATTTCTTTTCCCACAAAAGCATAATCACAATGTCATTTTTTTGACAAAGGTGAATGTCTCTTTCATTGAGACTTGTGACTTTGTTCTCTTGTTGCTGTGGCACATGAAAGAAGTTTCATTCCCGCACAATGTGCGACTCATCTGCCTCAGCTAATCTCCAATTTCCACAAAGCAACATACATTTTTGTTCTTTGTGCTGCATCAGTAGGGGGAATGGATCCGACATGTTAATCAGCATTAGGTATTTACTCACATTTTGCTTTAGATTCAGCCATTGTTCAAAATGAAGGCCTTTCAAAACAGAAATGCATTCAGTGAGATGCATTATGCAGCACACTCTTTGTATGGGTGATGTGTTGACCAGGGAAATTAACTTAGGACAGAGCCGAGGTCACGCAATCCACATAAGTCTTGAAGGAGACTTGTCTAATTAAAACTAGCAGACTTTGACAGCCACTCACTCTCCACGTGGTTCGCTGAGCTGAGGAAGCCACACACACAGGCTTCGGCCCAGTCCAAGAACAAAGAGGCCATTACAATGTAGTCATACCTGGGGCCTACTCATTAATGCACTGACACACAAGAGATTTCCTACATCTGAAGGAGACAGGACTTCTTTTCAGGAGAAACCCTTCGCTCTCCCCACCACCTCCCCCACCAATCTCCCACATCAGCAGGAGAAGCATTTGTATTGCACTTGAGTTGTATTGATCTCTGACCCACGTGATGAAAACGGGCCACACTGACAGACTAGGAGAAAAAAAGAAAAAATAAGCCACAGGCCTTGGAGAGGTCAGATAAACCCAGGGCAATTTATGCGCTTTGGTCAAAGGGCACTCAGAGAGATGGCTTCCTTTTGTTTGTGCAGTTTTCAGTTTAGGGCTCGGATCAATCGAAGGGCTCCTTCACCTGTCCCTCGTTCCATTTTCAATGTCACCGTCTCTCCCAGGGGGGAGGCCACAGGGGGACAGTGAGCGCTGGCCAACCCACTGCTGATACAATGCAAATGTGACAGTGGTGCAGGCAGGTTTCCTAGATCCTGCCAATGGAGCAAACGGGGATATGCAGCATATGCAGCACATAGGGAACAACACAAAGGAGCGAAACAATGGTGGGCTAAAAATGTGTATTTAATAATGTAATATATAATAATACCTTAGACTTTTCCAATTACCCAAAGATGCTTTAACTTGTATACAAGTTTCATAATAATAGGAAGCTTCTTTGTCATTAATTTATCTTTCACATTTTATTTTAAAATTGTCACAAACTGTGTTGTAAACATAGCCTACCACACGGCTAAGAATGTGTAGGCTAGCTCGGTGATTGGCTCCAATGACTATAGCAATGCTGAGAGTTTACTGTAATAGGTAATTGGAAAGAAGATGTTTATTAACTCAAGATCCCGGAAGAGAGTAAAGTTGGAAAGCAGCGCAGACTAGAAAAAGAAAAGAGGCAAGGAAAAGGCAGGTGAAGGAATGAAAGAATTGTATGTGGATGAATGAGAACAGGGAGGTTTTAAATGTCAGACTACACCAACAACTACGTTGAGCACTGATTATCAAATCCTGAAAGCTTGCAAACTTATGTCCCCCAAAAACATAAAGCCTTTTAACTTTGTGCTTTGCTGTGGTCCAATGCACAGAGAGTCTGACCATGTATTAGAGTCTGAAATCTAAAAGGTGTCAGACATTAAAGTTTGAGTTGTCAAAACATCTCTAAGTACACGGCTCAGTCAGAAAAAGATTCCACAACGTTGTATATCAACATATTGCCCTTGATCAATATATGTGAATGGAGAGCACAGAGCACAGAGAAAAACACAGGTGAAGAGAGCAGGTAACATAAGGTAGAAATATCTAATATACAGCTGTAAAAGGTTGTCTCAATTATTTCAAAAACAATATTAAAGTGAATATATTAAATACGTGAAGTTGTTAAATAATGGCTGGTTAATTTCAGTCATTGGTGAAAAGAATATTCTAGAAAAGTGATAGTTGACAGAGCTCAATATTTCAACAAATCTCACACATTCAACTTACAAATTCTTGTACATTAAAAGACTGTTACTGTGAGAAGGGCGCCGTGCACCTCTCACTGCCCAGTACGCCTGTGTTGCAGCCTGCTACTGAGAGACAATGATCAGATGAGGTCTCCCATTGTGTGTTTCCACATTACTGAATTTTTACCTCTTT
The DNA here is from genome assembly GCF_963457725.1 of Sprattus sprattus. Classification (NCBI taxonomy): domain Eukaryota; kingdom Metazoa; phylum Chordata; class Actinopteri; order Clupeiformes; family Clupeidae; genus Sprattus; species Sprattus sprattus. Next base: position 22,588,542 of record NC_137913.1, read on the forward strand.
TCTCAGTTGTGTTTTTCATCATTAGTCTACAGTTATAGGCAGTGGTGTAGTCCAGGGTATACGCAGCTATACGGAGTATACCCACTTATTTTTCTGTCAGCATCGCGTATACCCACTTCTCAAAACAGGCCGTTTATCCTGTGCTGTATGGGCTGCTTAAAAAAATTAAGAGTATACCCACTTCTCCAGGGACCACTACACCACTGGTTATAGGTCATTCTACTGTTTTGCCATTGTGTGTAAAGTCTTGCTACTAAAACAACCTTGAATTTGAACTTCATAGGCTAGTGAAGAGCCTTCCAACAATAACAGATAAAGGAATGACCTCCACAATCCCTTCCTGTTGGTTTTGACCTTTTTTTCTGGGGGGCAATATGGATGCATACCCCTCAAAACATTTGTAGTTGCACCACAGTATCAACCTGTTCATAGTTGAACAAATCAGATAAGCCAATTTAGATACACCCAATGGTTATCGACTAGCAATCGCTTCTGTCAATAATTAGATCAGATTTTAGCACAGCAGAAACAAAAGTTTATATTTTTTATAATAGTAGTAGAACACTTATAACACATTTCATGGCAAATATTTGAATTTTATGGATCCATATTTCACATCTCATACCTATCATAATGGAAGGTAAGATGGCAGCATCATTACGCTACATGTGTTTCACCAGCCACATCAAAGAGTGCGGTGCAGCAAAGCGTATCTGAGGTAACCATGGAAGCCTCCATTATGCCGTCAAGAATAAAGGATGGCTCAGCTGAGGTTATCATTATGAGTGTGTTATATCTGGGGATATGCTACAATGAGCTTCCCCGCATGATTCATGGCCCCCTGGAGCTACGGAATCTTCCCAGCCCACGCCTCCCTTACCGCTCATATTTCATATGATCTCTTCTTTTATATGTCGCCTTATGGATGGTCTAGTAGCATGTCTCGCACATACGATTGGATATCTGCTTCAAGTCACAGATTGATACGGCAGAGGTCACTAGGACAAGGCTTCCCAGCTGCCGTGTTACATCCTTCAAATTAAGTGAAAGAAACCTTCCTCCCCACCCCACTCAACCAACCCACCTCCTCCAGTCTGTCCCTTGCTCTTGGCTCTAATTGGAAGGTCACCAGCAATGTAGCTGAAACAGGTCCATAATTAGCTCCCTTGAATCATTCTTAACCCATTTAAATGACTAGTTTGACCCTGCAATGACATGTTGGCTTTCAGATGGGCATTCATCACACAGGGAACTGTGCTGACATCTCCGGCTGTCATCATCATTGTGCGGCCCGAGAAAGCTGAATAGTTGTGCTCTAGGTGTGACATTTGTTTTCTTTTAGATTCCGATTACATCTATTTATAGATCATTTGGAACATTATATCTATCATCAGTACATCTTGTCCAGACTGTAGCTTTATAACAGTCATATACAAACACTGAATTAGTCTTTTGTGTTAATTGCCTGATTCTGATTTAAAAAGCCCTGTTAGAACCACAACTCTAGATAGACATAGAGCAAGATTGAGTGAGTAATTTGCTTTAAAGAAAGCTGTCTTCTGAAACTCCTGCAGCACCGAATGGATTATTAAGTGAACTGTTGAACAGGCTTTTAAGCGGGTTTGTGAACAACCCTAGAGGAAGACAAAGGTCAAGGCTCAGTTCATCCTTCCTGAGATTCTCCAGCTTGCGCTGTTTCAACTTGTTAAAATCTGAGAGATATTTGAATACTTCCACAACCGGTGAAGGAACCAGGAAATCCATGTTTTTTTTGTTTCATTTCATTGAAACGGCACACACAGATTACTCTGCCCTTCACGTGACAGTAAATATAATGTGTTTTTTACAAACACCATCATCCTAATCTGTTTTTCCTGAAGCCCTCTCAGTTATGTGGGAGCAGGAGGTGCCACTGGTCAAGCTCTGTTTGGGTGACTCAGTGGTGAAACCTCACAAGAAGAAGGCATAACTGTCAACCTGACGAAACATTCCAGAGACTCAACAGAGATAAGCCATAACTGCCCCTGTTTGGGTGGGAAGCGAGGTGTCTGAGGCCTATCCTGTTGTTAGCCCAAGGGGGGTGAGAGCTGTCGTCGCATCCCACGCCACACTCCACTCACAGTTGACTCGCCACACTTTTATCTCCGGCGAGGCCCAGGATTACGCTGTCATCACAACGTCCCAAAAAACGCTCTGTGAGAGACTGAGAGCATTCCGACAAACAGATCCTCACACCTCCTGTTTTCGGTGCTGCAGGCCGACTGTGAATTCGCTGCCGTGGTTTTGGGAAGTGAGCTAGGTGATGAGCTTTTTCATGTGTGTTATGACGCTTCCCAGAGATGGGTGAGATGGTCGCTCGGGCGGAGAACATTCTAGAAGTTTGGGAACGCATCTGACAAACACCATCTCTGATGTTTGTCTTTGATGTCGTCCACGGCACTGCAAGTGAGGCATTAGTAGACAGGCCACATGTCTTTGTTATGTGAGAACTTTGTTGTCTGCACTTCTGTATGCTCACTTCAGTGTGTGCTGCACTACAAAGATACGTTTGATGCCGACATCGGGTAACAGCATTAAAAACAAGCCCCATTCTTTTCAAAGCTTGTCTTTTTTTACTGGGATATATATTGTATGTATGGCGGTTTTATAAGCAGAGGTATAACATTTCTCTCTCACTCTTTCTCTGTATTTCCCTCTCAGTTCCAGTTGTAGCCTTTTGTTTTAGCAGTGCAAACGCAGTGCAACTCTTTTGTTTGCAAATGAAGAAAAAAAATTATGAGATTGACAGAAATTATCCCCCTTCCCATTGTGATTTCTCTCACCCATCACTCAGACCTCTTTCAGCTGACACATGTGTCTGGGCATCTGGGTTATTTCCCCGCCAATTATGTGCAATTCCAGCTCCGTGACCCACCACAAAAGGCCTGAAACGCACTGGACGTGTGCATTAGCATTTGTAATGACCACTGAGGGTTTGCCTAGTGGCCACTTGCACTCCTCTGACTAAAACATTAATAATGCACTGACCCCCTCCAGCTTTTTTTAGTTTTTCCATATGAAAGCCGTGCAAGTGATCTTATGCCTCCATGTATGAGGCATGTGTATGTGTGTGTGTGTGTGTGTGGGGGTGGGGGGCGGGCGATGCGGTGGATGGGTAGGTGGACAAGGCCTCCTCCTCCTGACACATGTGTGAAACCTCTTACCCTGACTAGAGCGGACAGCTGGCTGGGTGTGTTTGGTTGGTGGTGGTGGGGGGGGGGGATCTGGAGAAGTGGCCGTGCACTCAGGGGCATTAATAACGTGATGCATCACTGTTTGTTTTCCAGCAGTGCTCCCCTGCATTAATGACTCTATTCACCTCAACATGAATAAATGCAAGAAAGACTAGACTATCTACCTACCCACCAACCCCCCTTCTTTGCTCACATACCCAACTGATACAGCTAATGTGAAATGATCCTCTAAATGGTCAGAAAATAGCAGGACAAACAGATTAGCCCAACGCTGAGCGCTCGCTCTGACATTGCATATTTTACCCTCCACTTCATCAGTAAACAGATCTCGGCTCGGACGCTAGATTGCACTAGTGGTTTTCGGAGCCAGCGCTTCTTTGCTTTAGGAGAGAATAAATAAGGTGATTGCCCCAATCTATTCCCCCCATCACTCCCCACCACCACCCCTCCTCTCGATTACATATGGGCCTGAAGAGGACAGGAAGTGGGGGGGGGGGGGGGGGGGGGGGTAAAAGTGTGTTTGAGTGTGTCTTTCTGTGTGTGTCATCATCAGAATTAATGTGCGAGCGAGAGCAGCTGGGGCCTCCGCTCTCAGTAGTGGATATGCAAACGCCATCATTGCCACGGCGCTGCATCAGCAGCTCATGAGAGATATCATCAACCTGAGAGAGAGAGAGAGAGGAAGAAAGGGAGAGAGAGAGAGAGAGAGAAAGAGAGAGAGAGAGAGAGGGATGGAGGGGAGCAGGGAGAGAGAGAGAGAGAGAGAGAAAGAGCAGACGTCTTTGACTGTAATATGCTAATATGAAGGGGGTGTCTGCTGCCTGCTGAAACCACAGACACACCCATCAAAAAAAACAGAAAAAAGGTTTGAAGATTTTTTTTGTCCCAGACAAAGACTGCACTTTTCAAAGTGCAGCAACAAAAGTAGATTTCTGTGAATATGAATTAATATTATTGCATTGGTTGTTCTTCGAAGAAGACAGTAGCGCACACTATGTCATTTGGCTGCAAACCTTTTATTTGGAAGAGCATACAGGCAGGAAAGACAGGTGTCATTCTGCACAAACGAGTACACTGATGGTAAACAATGACACTAAACTAATACAGGGCTTAACACAGGCATTAAATCGCACATGACACAGACAGCAAAGCTATCATTCACACATGCTAACATTGGACACAGAAGGGAGGCATGAAACATATAGTTCACCTTTCTGTTCCCTAACAACTCAACTACTCAACTAGCATGCTGGGATTTTTAAGAGAGCTTTGCTAACCCCTTGCACATTACAATATGCTAAACAACACAAACTGGGCAGGGGGATGGTGAGGGTAATCATTTCTCTCCTCAAAATGAGACGTTCTCTTTGTCAAAGATAAACGTGTAAATAAATGATTTGAACCTGCTTAAGTTCTACCTCATTGCCCACGGTTCATTTTCTCCTCAATAAGTATGTAAATACGCTGTCAGTTCACGTGCACTGTGAGGTCCACTGTTCTGGACCCATTAACTGCCAATTCATTTTCTCCCTCACACACCTTATTGCTGTGATTTTATATATATGCATAAGAAACTCACTGATTAAAGGATCCACTAAGACAGGAGTCTCACAACATTTATAATGTATATAGTTAAGGAGTGTTAGATGTGGAGTGAATGAGTTTGGCGGTGTGCATATAAAAGGAAGCAAATCAGGGGCTCCTGTGATGGCTGACCTGCATTACCAATGCTAAGCACACACACAAGGACTTCTCTCTGTTTAAGCAGCCATCCCTCCCGCCCCAAATACTACACATGCTCTCATTAAGCAGATTTGCATGACTATGAAGAGTCTAAAAGCCTGTTCGCGTGGATGTTTACCACATTGCTCATTGTGTGTATTTCTTTTAGTTGGGGGCCCAACACGTATTTATTTAAACCCGGCATGTAAACATGAGGGACTTTGCAGGCTGAAATGGGAATCAAAAGAGGGTGATATAGTTGAGTTTTTTGGGGGAGTTGTAGTAGAGTATTTATTGACATTTATGATGGATGACTCTGGGTAGAAGAGAATGTATGTTTTCATGATCAGTGCATTCATCTCTAACTAAAACAGAACAAATTAAAATGATTGTTTAAAACAACGTATGATGACCTTTTCATAAAGCCATTTGTTAATGTTGAGTCTGATTCACTGTATTTCACCCAGGGAAAACACACCATGAATATGTCGTTAATAACAGCAGGAATAACAATGCATGTCTGGCCTCATTTTAAATAAATGGGCTCGGGAGTGCTTTGTATTGTGATCACTTTTCTTAATGTCAATCCTTAAAACATATAAGGTGATTAGCCCAAACTGCCCGGACAAGCCGCCCAATGAACAGCACTCATTCATCCAGACAGGTCTTACCTAGAGTACACAATGGCCACCCACCAGCTGAAACAATACCACCTGCAACTCGTTCGGTCGCAGGTGACTCATACAAACGCCTCCTGTTAGTACTCCCTCTGTTTCAACTGTAGCGATAACTCCATAGATGGCCACCCGCTCTCCTTTGCTTGGGGGGGGTGTTCTTCTCCTTGTCAAGAATCTTGGAGCAGGTTATCTCTGAGCGCAGATGGGGCAGCTACCAGTGCCAGTACCCCAGCTGCCCCCCACCCCCCACCCACTCCCCCTTTTAGCCTCCAGAACCCTCTGTGTTCTCAGGCACAGGGCTTTAGCAAAGGTCCAAAATATGCTGATTTGACTTTCTGGCCAAACAGCCTCGGTAAATATTTTCGTTTGAGCGATTCGTCTGGAGCCATTTGGCCAGGCTGAGGTGTGTGTGTGTGTGTGTGTGTGTGTGTGTGTGTGTGTGTGTGTGTGTGTGTGTGTGTG